>NC_134195.1:6066980-6402652 GCF_964188355.1 Buteo buteo | reverse complement strand
AAGAAAAAAAAAAAAGAGTAGCTGTCACCAAACAAGTTTCTGAACATGAAAAGGGTGATATGAAAATAAAAGAAATCCTGAGGGGATGAATTTTTTCCTGCTGCTATCAAAATAACTTTATTTAAATGTACAGTGAATCATTGCACAGTACATATCGAATAAACCATTCATGTGAAATAAACAGTGGCAAGCATTAATTTACTCAGGAACAGTACTTAAATAGGAAATACGGCTGTCAGAAATCCCTAATGGAACCACAGTTCAAATACATCAACATTTTGTAAAAAGCAGGCTCAGCTACTGGCATGAGGGCTTATTTAGAAGTGAATACATAGACTCCCTTTGCTATAAAATGTTTCATGTCTTGAAAGCTTGCATTACTCTCTCCCCAAAGGGGATGCTATCACAGAAAAAAATAGCACTGAAATCGGGACATTTCTGATCAAAGTGTTGCAGAATCACGTGTTTTGCCTTGTCTCTGTTCCTGCAGATCATAGTTTGTAATGCTTTGGGGGGATTTCATTTCTTATTTTTTCTTCTTTTTTTTTTCTTTTTCTTTCTTTTGTGGTCTTTGCAGAATATCAGCCTTTCAGGATATTGTTTATCTCTGCACATCGTCGTTCTCAAAACGGGCAATGAACGTTGGGGGGGGGGGCGGGGAGGAAGCTGTAACAGAGATAAAAGTTGCTGTATTTAGCTCAATATACGTGTTCCTAAACCTCCATCCTACTTCCATCACGCTTCTTGGAAAAGAGTCCTGCAACCGGCATTCAGCAGAAAAGCGGAGGAAGAGGTGTTTTGGCTAAAGATAACCCAAGACATCACCTCCTTAGGCCTTCCCGCCCCCCGCCGGAAGGTTGTGAGAGGCAAGAACCCCCTCCCCTAAAAAAAAAAAATAAAAGTTGGTTTTCCCTCCCTTTCCTCGCCGCGGAGGGGGGGGAAACCCCTGGCCTTCACCCACGACCGGCTGCCAGCCCAGCACCCTTGGGAAGCCAAGGTAAAAGACTTCAACCTGCCTTCTCCGCCCCGCTGCCCGGCCCCACTCCCGCTCCGGCTTCTTTCCAGCGAAACCGAGAAGCGCCCGCCCGGGTCCCCCGCAGGCCGCCGGGGGAAGGAGCGGCCCGGCCCGGAGCTCCCGCCGGCCAGGTAGGGTCGGGGACAGCGGGGCGGCCGGGGGAGGGAAGAGGAAGGGCGGGCGGGCTGCGGGGGAGGCGAGGGCCGGGCGCGGGCGGCTCTTTCCTTCCCTCCCTCCCTCCCTCGGAGCCGAGCGTCTGCCTCTGATGAGGGCATCTCTGCGGCCGTGCGTGGGGGGGTCCTTCGCTTCGACCCGCCAGTCCACTCCGGGACACCCTGCCTGTCCCTCCGTCCTGCCTGTCCCCTGTCCTGCCTGTCCCTCAGCCCTCCCTGTCCCTCAGTCCTGCCTTTCCCTCAGCCCTGCCTGACCCCAGCCCGGCCTTTTCCCTCAGCCCTGTCTTTCCCTCCGTCCTGCCTTTCCCTCCATCCTGCCTTTCCCTCCGTCCTGCCTTTTCCCTCCGTCCTGCCTTTCCCTCCATCCTGCCTTTTCCCTCAGCCCTGCCTTTCCCTCCATCCTGCCTTTCCCTCAGCCCTGCCTGACCCCAGCCCGGCCTTTTCCCTCCGTCCTGCCTTTCCCTCCGTCCTGCCTTTCCCTCCGTCCTGCCTTTTCCCTCCGTCCTGCCTTTCCCTCCGTCCTGCCTTTTCCCTCCGTCCTGCCTTTCCCTCCATCCTGCCTTTCCCTCAGCCCTGCCTGACCCCAGCCCGGCCTTTTCCCTCCGTCCTGCCTTTCCCTCCGTCCTGCCTTTCCCTCAGCCCTGCCTTTCCCTCCGTCCTGCCTTTCCCTCAGCCCTGCCTGTCTCTGCCGCACTTCCTTGCCCCCGCGTTTCCCGCCCGGCCCGGGCACCACTCTCCGACTCTCTCCCGGGCCCATGATATACTTTTTTTCCCTTGTTAGAGAGATGGCATAAATAGTTTAGCTCTGAAAAGGGCTTATTTCAACACACAGCCCCTCGGTGGCACTGCAAAGTCGCCCTCCCCGGGCTGTCCCCGGCCCTTTCCCTCACACCTCGGTGGCTTTGGAGCAGGGCGGGCTCCTAAAGTGGTATTGTAGATGGTACCAGCAAAAGACGATGCCTAAAACATTGGTGTATCTGCCCTCAAATGCCTCATTTAGAAAAGTTAATATTCGTAATTTCCTATTGCCTTTCCGTTAATGCTAGTAAAAATGAATTTCTCACATTTACCTTTTCTGTTTTCCTCCCTGCAGTTCACAAAGTGAGAAATTCCACTCTTCCTTTTTCAGGAGGTTTTTCAGACTGAGCTGTCTTTGTACTGACTCACTTACTGAGAGAGATCACTCTGTTTCAGTGATGAACGAGGTTCAGAAGAGTTATAAGCACAAATTCTAACTCTCTGGAGTTTGGAAGACTACTACTGCATCAGCTTTCCACCTGGCAAGACTCGCATAGTAAGTAAACAGCTTCACTTAACATTGTTTGAAATGAAGATGGATTTTCATTTTTACCAATAAATTGCAATCCTGGCAGAATGGTCCTTGGACCTAGTATGGTTAAGGCAACTGTTTGCTAGATCCTTTTGTTTTCTTCATGAATCCTATTCAAATTATGGCACTGTGTGGTGATATTTGAAAAAGACTTAAATTCTGCAAGAAGCCATTCTTAAAGAGGTAAGATTAGTGCTTCCCTCCCTTGACCCTAAAATGTCTGTTCAGACAGTCTGACATTCAGAAGAATCTGTTGGTTTTAAAAAAAGGAAGTCACAACCCTTTGGGACCAAATTCAGGTTTCCAAAAGCGTTGATCAAAATGAGTTACTTGACCAAAATTGAGGATCACTTTGACGTGTCAGCCCCCTTTCATTCCAAAATCTTCTGGTGATTCTAGGAAAATGAGGAATAATTATAATGATGCTTAAATACACACAATTGTCTAGTTCATGAGGTATCATTAATGCATTTTACAGAACTTAAACCTTCAGTTTGTTTAAAGATTTTGTCAGCTTCACAATGGCACAGTGATTTTTAAGAACCATTTTTTATTAGTAGTATTCCATCAGTGGGTTTAAGCGTGTATGAAATTTGAAAAACATGCTTAAAACTATTGTCACTTTGGGCCTTATAGACAGCTGGGTTTTTTTATACTTTTTTTCACTGAAACTGCCATTCCCCATTATTGCCTTAGCATTTTGCCCATTGAGTATTTCTATACTCCTTTGTTAGGCAGAGCATCTTTGCCTTTACTTTAAAATAACTCTTCATTTCTTTCTGAAAATTAAAAATCTTATTCTGTTCCTTGAAGTATCTCTTTATACTAGCTGAGTTTCACCAAAAGCATTTATCTTTCTTTTTTTTTCTTTTTTTCCCCCTCCTCCTAGTGTTTCATTGAAGAGTATGCAAACCATATGGCTCAAATGTACTGTTAGCCTGGAGTAGAACAATTTCAGACAAATTGATCAGGTCAACAGCAATGGGAGAGTAAGATCAAAGACCTGTGTTTTGCTTGTTAATAGTAGCCAGTAATCCCAAACCTGGTTATTACTAAGTAGCTTGCATTACACTGTGTTCTTTAATCCCTGTTAAAAGAACGAAGGGCTCTGTTCTGCATTCAGCAAAACTTCAACTGTGTGCTGATGTTATGTGCCAACAAAGAATGGGATTTAAAATTAAAAATCCAGTGAGAAATTATTTTATCTTTATGTAGTGGATCATAGTTTCATGGTCTGTAACAGCTGTATTTCTTCTGGATGTGATAGGGTGAAAAATGAAAAGTAAATTCAAGAAATGAAAATAAAGAGAGAGGCCCTTCTTCCCTTGTAAAGTGTAGCAGTTTGAATCTCCATGTGTAGAAGGGAACTGAAACCAGGTCTGACGAGTTTGCTGGATGACCCTTTAAAGTTGCTTGTTGCAGTACTCAGCATCCAACTTCTTTTAACTGCTTTCTAAATCTGGATCTGCCTACCAGTCAGTCTGAAAAAAGGGATGTGAAACACTTTTTTCATCTCCTTACAGTGATTTATGGGATGATGACATACTCATAAAGAACTGGGGGAGAACGATAAGAGAGGGAGAGCGGCTACACAGTTCGATGTCATTCTCGAATATTGCTGGAAATGCAGTAGCCTCCTGCCTCTGGCTACTATAGATCACAGGAAATTTCTGACTGTAAAACTCGGGGCAGTGTCTTGCAACAGTAAGTACGTGCTTTCTCAAATTGAGAGAGGTTTAGGTAATAAAACCAAAGAAATGGAATGCTAATGAGATTTCTTTTGGCAGCTCTCTGTGAAATACATCTCATGTGTGTGTGTCTCATTTGTTTGTGCATGTTTGGGTCAGTGGTTCAGCAAGGTTGCAGAGATTGAACTGAGCTTATTATGCACCTAATCTGTCTGTTATGTAAGCAAAATTGAGGTGCAGTCTTAGGACTGGCTCTGCTGTTGGTTGTCAGTTAACCCGCCGTTCTGAGGAATCTCAGGAAGATACTCCACACTGGTGTTATTTAGTGGTGGTTTTCATTTGCCTTTGAAAGCACAGTTGACTACCTATGAAGCAATTGAATTTGAGCTTCTTCATCTCATCTCCCTCAGTGGAAATGCTAGCACTCTCGGCTGGTGCATATTGGTTCTATAGACAAAATTGTATGAAAAAATTGTACATCTCATTGATTTCCAACAAGCTCAAAATTAGCCATCAAGATGTCCAATCTGTCAACATTGTGCTGTTCTCACTGAAGGAAAGGGGAGTTTCTACAAGGTCCAGTCTTGCAAAGTTTTTACTGTTTGTGGAGAAAAAAAGCACTGTCCTATCCTGTGGTAGGTGTCTACTGACTTGGGATCTACGTTTAAGTGCTTCTATAAGATTGTCAGTTTAATCAGAAATGTGAAATACATCTAGTAAACAAGAAAACAGAGGAAGAAAATCCTGCAGTGCTTTCTAAACTTAAAATAAACTTGCCAAGAAAAGTCTAGATTGATTACCTGATGTATGAAAATAGCTGTTATGATAAAAATGTGTAACTGTCCATTTGGAAAGCCCTCTTCAGTCCCAAGCAATAGTTACACTGCTTACATGCTCAAAGGAATTTGTTTCACTGCACTTGTGATAATTTGTGTGTGGTTTTTTTAGGCTTTCAGAACAAGCAAGAACAATTCAGTTTCATTTTTCTGGAGAAGAAGTGAGAAGTAACTCAAGAAAATGACTCTGATAATTTTTTTTTTAATGTTTATCACTGAATCTGCCACTGGTAAGTATAAACCTTCATTTCAATAGTAGAACCTTCAAAATATTTGCTGAATATGTGGCATCTTCTTGACAATGGCTTAAAGTGGGGAAAGTTTTGTATTTTGCAGCTAAGAACAAAATCTGAAAAGTTTTGGTAATTTCAGCCCAGCTACAGATTTGGGAAATTTGGTCCGAAATACCCAAATTATGAAATAAAAAGAGCAGAGATGCTACCTGGAGACACCTGATGATGTTGTAGGGGAGCATGGCTGTATGAAGAGCGACAGCAAGGAAGAGAATGATTCTGCTTATTTTTGTGCTATTCAGAAGTGTGGTCACAATAGTTGCTAAACAACAATAATCTCTCAGAACCTCAGGAGAGGTAGAGACCAAAGGCTTATTTTATTCTTGACTGTTAATGCTAGACCATGGTTCCTTTTCTGTATTTTTTGTGACTTCTGTATGCAAAAGTACATTTGGGAAATTTGATTGGAAAAGCAGACTTTGAGACTAAATTTTACATGCATAATCTCATTCCAAGGCAACTTTCCCAAAGATATCTCAAGTTTTTAAAAGATCTAGCTACATAATGATTTAGTTTAAATTAAGAAAAGAAAATGCAAATGTTAATTCATAGGATCCCTGCTTTTATGGCAGTTGACCAGTTCTGAGGATTAGCCATATTTGTCAAGTCACACCATATGTGAAGAATTTCTCCTTTCCTCTTCCATTTGTGGCAGCTGCTTTACTGTAGAGTGAGGCCAGATTCTGCCGTTTGTGCCCATTTGATTCTGACACTGTTGGACCCAGGTGAAAGAATCTTAGGGAAACGTCCTTTTTTTTTAACCTTCCTTTTCATTCTGGTTTTGCTTGGGTGAGGCAGAATAAAGACTTGGAAAACTGAGTTTTCCAGTAAGTATTGCTAGAATAAATAAATACTGCCAAACCACTCTGCTGAAAGAAAGTCGCTTTATAAAAGGCCAGCAGCACAGCAAATCACTTTGAAGTCAGGCTAATGTAATTTTCTGAAAGAAGTACTTGGCTTCCTAATGTATCTTTTTTCCTCGTTCTCTGAAGAGAAGCTGTGTCCCCTTCGTGCCTCCATTGACGTGCTAGAAGGGGAATACTTTTTCCTTTGTTATCTTGAGTCAATGCAAGAAGATTTTCAGGAAGAAGCATACACAGTAAACTGGTACAAAGAAAACGCTGGAAAGCAGCAACTGATAAAGGAAACAGACAGAATTGTTTCCCAGATGAATTTTCTGGAGTTTTGGCCAGCTGAACTCAGTGACTCTGGGAATTACTCTGTCACTCACAGGTGGGTACGCAAGCTGGTGGGTGAACATCTTGCCTTTGCACTTGCCTATGAAGAAGCTAATTTCTTTGTCTTGCTTTGTATTGCTGGTGGCATCTGTACAAAGGAGGTGCAGGGAACTACATTAACTGTGGTGTCATTTTCCACATCATTTCACAATATCCATCCAGGCAGACCTATAATATTTACAAATAGCTATAGGCAGCTGCAGCCTTTTAAGGGTTCTGTAAACCTTTTGATAAGGCAGGTAGCATTTCTGCTGGTTTGTGATTAATTACCTAAGCAAAATGAGTGATAGGCAACCCTTCTGTCCACTGCCAAGTAAAAGGAAACATTTGCTTGTCTTCTCCACCAGACTTGTTCTTCCTTACTGTCTTAAGTGGATCTCACGCTATAAATCCTGCCAAGTGGTCTAATTGTAAAGTAAAGTAATAAACAAAGAGTGGCGTAGCTGAACTCTGGTTTCTGTGCAAACCTTTACATGCTTGAAGCCATTCAAAGAACAGATGGAATCATTGGATTTGATTTCTTACTGCTGTAGAACATTGTGAGTCAAAAGGAGAAATAAGGGGGGGCCTCAGTTATTTGGTGGTAATCTTCCTTAGACCACCATGAAAGACTAAAGGACTAAAGCAAAGGTTTGTTGCATGGAGTTCTTATGACTAACTTGCACCAAAACTGTAATTCAGCATTTACAATTGAAGCAATAATTTATTTTAAGCAGATTATTTTGCATGTAATGATTTGTGCTCTTCTCCAGATAATATTTTTAAGGTTCTTGCCTGGTTCGTAAAGGTTATGGGACTGCGGATACTGAAAAATGCTTTCCACGTTTCTCCAGTAACATTGCAGACACAAGTTTGATAGTTTACAGTTTTAAGCTGGACATCAGTTGTTAACTTCCAAGTTAACTTGGAAGCTGAAAACTTCATGTTTTATTTTTCTATGTATCATTATTATTGTCTTACTGATAGTATTTTAAAAAGTAATGAGTCATGGTATCTGAAGTGCTAAATATTATAAACAAAAAGTCTGTTGGTAGAATATTTCTTTTGGCTTTATGTGATTTCTTTTTAACTGTAGGGAACTCTTTATCCAAGTAGTAGGTAAAGCTTGAGAAAACTTTTACTCATGTATGTCGAACCCAGTCTTAAGAGAATTGTCTTTAGAGGTGATGAGTATGGTAGCTTGGCTACTTTGTTGTGCAAGGTTGCGCAAAGGTGGTGTGTTATTGAGTACAGACATTTGTCTGAAGTAGCACAGGTGAAGCCAGCTGCTCAGTTTTGGTGTGTAGGGGTTAACATTAGATAATACCTGACATAGGCTTGTCTGTTGTCACGGACCTGTACTTTTCATAGCAAGTCTGAATTTGGCTTTAAATTTTGGCTTTATTGATGGCCTTGATCAGTTGTCTATACAGTCACTTCACTAAATGTAGTGCTAAAAAGCTATTAAATCTAAGAACTCACTCTGCTGCCAGCACTTAACCAGAGGTGTAAAATGCATGGTCTGACTTATTTTGGCATGGGGAAGGATAGTCGGAGACCATACCTGAATCGCCAGGCTACTGAAGGAGGTTGTCATAAGGAGTCTAAAATAAAGGACAAAAGAGAGGAAAGCTGTGATAACACCAGCCTTAATTCATGATCCTTGCTGTTTTGCGATTATTTTAAGGACTTGGAGTAATGACAGTAAATCCACAGTAAATTACAAGAACTCTGTAAAATTAATATGAAAAAAATGTAAAGTTCAAAACTGAGGGAAACAGCCTTATGTATCGAAGAAGGAGATGACAGGAAAAGACCTTAAATAAAACTGTTAGGATGAAGTTTGTTAAAATAAGTATTTGTTGGAAAACACAAAAATGTCTGAATCCTTTGTGAAATGTCTTGATTTGCTGATTTGCTTAAGCAAGAGGCTCAGAAGAAAGGTTTTGATTACATCGAAGCATTCATTTGGAATTAAGAGGTTTGATTTTCTGCTCTTTGTTTCATTTGCTAGGACTATATTATGCTACTACATTTTAAAACTCAGTTTTGAAAGAAAGCATTTTTATTTTGGAAAAAAAAAGTTTCTTAATTAAAAGGATATATTTTGACTACTCTGAAACACCTTTTTTTTTTTTTTTTTTCCTTCAAAATGTCTTTCTGTTAGGCCCATACAGATACTGTTAGGATCAGAATGAAGGCACATGCCAGAATCTTGCAATCCTCACACAGGAACTCATCACAGGTCTCACCACTGGAATAATAGGCATAAGGGGATTTTTTTCATGGGATTTTAATGGGATCTTGTGCTTAGTTTATATGATGGTTCTCACTATTGTCAAGCATATTAAAGCAGTTTACATTTCAGCAAATACTGAAGATTATTTGCAGAAACAGTTTTCTGCAGAGACAGAGGACTTTTAGTAGTCTCTGTTGATAGGGAAAAATTGTGGGCTATTGTGGACTACTGAATTGGTTTAAGATTTAATAAGAATGACAATTAGAATGGAATTAGTTTTAGTTCAGAGCATTTACAATAGGTTAAAGTTTTGGTTTTGAAAGCAGACATTCTAAGTATATTCTTAGTTATCTTTTTCATTTTCAACTATTTAATTTAGAGGTAAGTTTTTGTAAGCTATATGGGAAATGATTTTTAGAGTGCTTATAACTGTTTAGGCAGGTTTAGTGAACAAAGTGACAATTAAATATACTGCAGATTTTTGAGAAAAGACAACACGTTGACAGATTTTGCAAACTAATTAAATTTAGGGATTTTTTTCCTGATATGTTACAACTGAAAATATGCAAGAAGTGAGAGGTGAAAATGATGTAACAATGTATTTATGGTGTATTATCCACTTAGTTTTGACTTAAAGAAGAATCAGAAGTTTTCCAGTTAAAGCACAAGTGTCCTGCTAAGACATAGCATAGATAGCTAAAGTATGCGTATGTGTGTGTTGATGTGTTCACGTGTATTTGTTAGTATAGTAGACTTAGGATATAAATTCAGGAATTAATAGACATCACCTGTAAGCCTGAATGTGTCCATCTTCAGCAACATTTCTTGAAAATGAAGAATTTCATATGCATTTTAGTGGGAGCGGTAAGCAGAAAAACTGTCACACATCTTTGGCAGGATTTCTGATTTGTATGTTTTTTCTTAGCCTATATCCTGTGGTTATCAAAGAAAAAAACAGAATACAAAAAAGCAGGTCATCTGGTTGCTCTGTGTTGGTGACCTTGAAACCGAAGGAACTTAGAAGTTCCCGAAAAAAATGAAAGTACAGAGATCTATGATAAACACGTGATACATTTTAAGATCCTAATGCTGCTCACTTTTTCAGTGTGTTTAGAAAAGTTGAAAGCAGTGGGAACACACACATTTAGAGGTAATATTGTAGTTGCAATCAACTTGCAGTAGGTTGAAATACTGATATAACACTGGCTTGTTGCAGTGAAATAGCTAAGGGATGACTTAGAGTTGGCTATGTATCCAGTAAACTTGGTTTATATGCTCTAAGGGCTTTCACTTCCCTGTAGCCTCTCCTGAGTCAAGCTAGTTTTTGTTGTTCCTTCTTGGTGGGTTTGGCGGGGAGAGTTGAAAGGCTGTTAAGCCAGAAATGGTTTTGTTCCCCACAAATTATCACTAAAGAATCTCAGCAAGTGAAAGCCAGGATAGAAATATAACAGCTTAGACACTAGCAGTTTAAACAATAACAACTTAATCTATTTTTTTGTTAAAAATCATGTATATGGCAGACAACTAGAAATTATGTGAGCCAAATTCAAGTTAGTTTGCGTAGGCATGGTTTTTTCACCTTCCAGGGAGCTGCTCCTTGCCAGATTTTGGCTCATGTAGAATATTTTGATCCACTGCAGGTGAAATCCTTATTTGTTGAAGTGATTTCACCAAATATGATCACAGAAGAAAGCCTCTGTGGAGTGACAGTGCTGAGGAGAACATGTGGCTTTATAGATCCTTTTCTTCCATCTGCTGAATCTAGATAGTAAAACCCTATGTATTTTCTGGCTAGATCTGTAATTGCCTCTCCAGCAGTATTCAGATACTAGCATGATATCTAAAGAAACACACGGACTGGGTGGAATTAATTGGAACTAATGTTTATGTCTATACCTGAACTTATCTTAGGTACCTTTACTGTCGGAGAGAGAGAGGCCTTTCTAGGGCACAGATTGTCTTGTCCTAAAACAAACATATAAAATAGGTCATGTAAACTGCACTCTAAAAGGATGACTATTGACTGTGGTCCCACTGCTGACTGTGACTGGTAGCTCTGATTTAAATGTGTCAATGTAATGTTGAAGAATAGGTGAGAAGGACTCCACCTACCATGGATACCCGTACCAGTACATCTCTAATGGAAAAGCTTTGATAAGGTTTTTCCTGTTTATGAAACCATAGGTGACTGATTGAGAAACCAAACCACTTTGTTTTCATTTAGGTATTCAAATTGCAATTATGAGTAATGACTATCTCAAGTGAGTAAGAAGAACAAGGAGAACCTGTGTAGGCTGAAAAAGGACTACAATGCAAAGGGGCTGAGCAAAATACATAAATACATCTCTTTGGGGAGCTTGAAAAGGGAAAAAAAACCAACCCAAAAGTTGGTGTAAATTCATCATATAAATTATGTCCTAATAGTTCTTCTGAATCTTGTAACAGTAATGGTGTTTAAGCTGATATCCTTGTCAGGCTTGCTTCTCCTTTTCAACTGCTTTGTCCCCTTAGCCATTCTCATCGAAATGATCCTTGACTAGTTTCAGTTCTCCTGGGAACAATTCCTTTTTTTTTCTTGGAGACAAAAAGATTCAAACGTATTTATGAAGATATGACTGACACTGGAGGGAAGTGCTCTGTGATTGCTGGTTTTGCTCTGTGAGACCCTACTTGTTCAGTAAAAAATGAGTGCTTTATGCACTAATTGCACCCATGAACTTACAGCAGCATATGACTTTCTCTTAAGCCCTAACTTTGCCAAAGTTAGGCCAACTTTGCCAAACTTAAGCTGAAAGTCCTCTAGCTTCTTTTCCCTCGGTAGTCATGTATTTGGACATATCCAGCAATGAAATAACTTACAGCTATAATCTGATTCTTTAGAGGAATATGTGGATAGAACATAGTAGATACCTGACTGACAATGGTCAGCTCCTAGATATTCAAAAGATGAGTATTCAAAAAAAGACAATATTCAAAAAATGAATAATGTTGCTTTGTAAACAATAGCAGAGTTACCCATCTTATTTTTGGCATATTTTACAAATACATTTTTCATTTACTGCTTTAAACCTTAGCAATGCATGGGACATTAAACCTGCAAAATCACTAGCTGATTCAAGGTCCTAAAACTCTTTTATGCTCACTTGTAACTATACATGATGCCACAGATTGTTGCATCCTTCTTCTGGTTGGTATAGCACATATTGTCATATTTCATAGGTATAATTGTATTGTCAAATGTTTTGTGATAGATGATTTAGTTTACATAACCTCTTTTGTTATGGGAAATAACACATATTTGGGGGTGGAAAAGTAACAAAGGGGAATATAAATAATTAGGTCACTGTAGATGTACTTTTTACCTAACAGATGTACTAGAGAATTTATTTGTATTTTGTTGTGTAACTCAGTTACATTCCTTTAAAAAGCTCCTAAAACTGATTTTGCTAATTTTTTTTTCATAGCAATGGAAAACAAAATTTCACAATTCAAAAGTGGACCTTGAATGTACTTGAAAGAAATAAAAGCAGCTGTTTCAACAAAAATCATTTAACTACAGAAATTAAAAATGCTGGAACTGGTCATTCACTGAAATGCAGTGATTTGTCTGTAAATGAAAATGACAGCATAACATGGTACAAGGTAATTACTGAAACAGTGTCACTCATCATTGGCTATAGAAACAAAACATCTGACTGCAGGAAAAAATAATTACAAACAAATTTTTAGAAGCACCTACAGACTTTGTAAAGCTTTAATTTCTCAGGTTATTAGGGAAAAACCTTTAGACAGTTTTTTTAGAAAGTTTTTCTCTGCTCTCAGATTTTTTAGAAAAATGTACCTGTAATCAGAAATTATTAATAAACTGGTAGTTTGGAACGGTAAAAGACCTGAAGCACATGTCTGTTTGATGATTTAGCCAGTGGCTGGTTTAGCCAGCTGCTACTTTGCTGATACAGATATTACCCTGACACTAAATGAGGTGCCAAGATATTTGTTTTACAGTTGGCATGTGCTTGTAAAGTAATTGCAAACTTTTCAATTTTGCTGCTTCTGAACACTCCTTACAAAACGTGTAACAGATTCAGTTCTGTTCATTCTAGGCAAATCATCAGTCTTCTCTCTACCAGCTTTTGTCAGAACATCGATGATAGTTGTGTAAGCACCTGTAACTGTTGGGTGTTGTGCTCAACAACCCTGAATAAGTTTCTTGCACCCTGTCACTATGCTCTGCCTTGCCTAGTGCTCCTTATCCCTCTCAGGTGTCCTCGTTGGAGTAACAGACCCTGTTCACTCCATGTTGAATCAGTTTCAGGAAGGGATTTTGGCCGCTTAAGTACAGGCATCTGGATTCTGCCTGGCAGAATGAGCCCCAGCCCTGCTTCCTTGTCCTTCGGGGCCTGGGAGGATAGGATCATTGATAGATGGGGCCATAGGTGGATTTGTTTTCCTCAGTAAAGGACCATACCCCAGACTGACCTCTGTCATGGCTAAGCTGAGTATGCTGATGCCTAATATTTTAATGCCTAGTACTGTGTGAGACAGGTGAAGCAGCCATCCTTGTGCCTCAGTATCCTCTGATGCTTGATTGGATGAAAATTTTCAAAGCCTTCCTGCAACACCCTAAGCTGAGGTAAAACAGGGATGGTCACACATGCCTTTTGTATACGAGCCTGGTAATAAGCATATGCATCCAGGAAATGTCCATTCCCTTGACAATTTCCAGCAGTGATCATTTCCCTTCTTGACCTGAGGTAATTCAGACCAGAACCAAATATTGCTGCATTTTCACAGGACATTTCACTTTTAGCATGTGCTATGAATTAAAAAAAACCCCAAACAAACCAGTTTATTTGGGGGGATAGGGAGAGTAAACAAATGTGAGTCCAACTTGTCACCCTCTGAGATGGTCACTTGCCCTGTTACTGAGGCATTTTGCTTTAACCTGAAAGCTCCTCCTGAGTCTAGACAACTTTTGGCCACAAGCAGGTGACACCTACAGACCCAAGCCATCATTTGGACAAAAATAGATGAATGCATTTAAATTCCTGATACAATATTTTTATACTCAGATGCTTACCTGGAATTGCAGTGCTCTCAACTTCTAACAGGTTAAATGTTCAAATGTTGCCTTTAAATGACCATGACTGAGAATTGGGCCCCCACCTCTTTTGGGTCAGATAAATGTCACTGAGATAGTGAAAGAGTGATGGTGACACTTTGTTTCAAAAATAATTTTCAACTTTTTTAAGGTTTTGAATGTATGTTTGCTACGGAATAGCATTTTCTGTCTTTATTGATGCAGGACTGTAAGAACTATGAAAATGAAACAGAGCGGGAACTGGATTTTAAAACCTTAACAGTACAGCACTCTGGGATATATACCTGTAAAATTTTAATCAGTCATGAAGGAAAGATATACCACAGCACAAATACAATTAAACTGGTAGTAGAAGAAGGTAAAAAAGCTTTCTAAAATTTTGAAGAATGCTTTTTGTTCTCTTTACTATAGAGATTTTTAATTACAATTCTCATTTGATAAATATATACAAGGGTGATCAAATCTGGTAATCTGAACTATTTTGCAGTAATTTCAAAAATAAAAAAGTGGAAGAAGTTTAAATGACATATTACCAATTCTGGAAAATTTATTTAGTATGTCTTCCATGCAGTTTTTTTTTTTTTTCAAAATTAGCTGCTGTAATAAGACATACAAACTTACTAAGAGTTTTGGGGAAGAGCCTCTCCAACCGTTGTAAATTGTGCACTGTATATATATGCATGTGAAAATAATTCAACAGGACCTACTGTGTTTTAAACTACTCAGTAATGCCAGAGTCCAGATAATATTGTTCTTTGAATTAAATGGAATGTATGTGATTAGTTTTAGAAATGAAGCAAATGTGTAATTTTTACTGTGGTAGAATGTAAGTAACCTATTACTTCAATAGCAATACTTCTTTGTATTTTAGATGCACCAGAGGCTGGCACTTTGGAGATAGTTGGACACAATGAAGAAATTGAAACAGAAATAGGTATGAAATTAGTACAAGAATCTTTGTGGTAGCTACTGCATATATATACTTTTGTTCTGCTCTCTTTATGGTTGATGGTCTGGTTAAATGTAATCAAACTAAGAATTGTCTGTGCACCCTCCTGGATCTGATCCATCCTCACATCTGGTTATGTTTGGCCTAGTGTATTCCATGATTGATACACAAGTACACTAAACGTACCCTTTCACAGAGGCAGAAGCTGAGGTTGCTGCTATGATCAGCAAGAGAAGGTAGTGGTGATGATAAACAATCTCTCCATGGCTTCTTTTGTAGATAGCAAACCCCACAGAGTGATGTGTGAAAGATGTCCGGTTTGTTCAGCAAACAGCAATAACGAGTAATCCCCTTAATACCTGATACAGTTAAGGATGTTATTCTGCACGCAAATGAGAAGTGTGAGGGCTTACAGTCCTGGCAATGTGAGCATGAAGATCTGTCACTGCTGCAAAGAATTGGTTATATTGTCAAAAGCCAAGACCTTAACTGTGCCTCTGGCTTGGATTAGGTTAGATAACACGGTCTGCAGGCTTCGCACAGTGTTGGACTGGATCCAGGATTTTGTGATTGAGGCTGTAATTAATTTTTAGAAACAGAAATTTACCTCTCTTTTTCTTCCTCTGTGCCTGAGGGCTTCTCCCATCTGGTTACCTAGTCCTTCCTTTCCAAGTCTGAAAAATCATATTTACCTCCTCTGTTGCTCATACATGTATCTCATTTGCTCAGCCAGGACCTCAGATGCTAATTTTCCTTCCTTCCTACAAATACCAGTTTGTAGGTCCTTTTTACAATGGTAGTACCCCAATCCTATGATGCCTCATGTCTCCCAACCTCCCAGTACACCCTTCCCACACAGTTCTTCCCACTTACTATGCTTGTCCCAACCATTAGAAGGTGGCAGGGTTCAGCATCAAGTGATTATGAAACATCTGTCTTCCATTCCTTATCTGCTTTGATAAGATCATCTGGTAAGATCATTGAACTACCTGCTGAGTGATGATACAGATGGCATGGTGGAGAGTGAAGGGAATTTTGGATGAGCTGGGTCCGTGGTCTTTCAAACCTGTCATTGCTTAGATGGTGTTCTATAATATTTCCCTGAAAATAGCTGTTGTGTATGGTGAAAAAGCTAGAGTTGCAAGGTCGATGATACTAGAAGCTTAGGTCTGTGTTTCAATCTGTGCAACTGTGATTTGGATTTCTAAGGTCTGAATCTAAGATGGGCAGATTTTTAGCTGGATCCTTCTTTAAAGGTTCTTAAGCAGTTCCACTGGAAGCATCCACTCTGATAAATCTTGAGAAGTCAGCTTATAATATGTGCCCTTAGAGAATTCCTGGGCAGGCCTCGCTTACTGGAAAGCATTTGTGCACGATGGCCTAAACAAGAGCTAACGTGCGTCTTTTGTGGCTTAATAAAGGGCGTTCTGTATGTGTTCCCTGGAAACGATGCTGCCATAGCCTAGAAATGATAGTGTAAAGTTGCAGCTAACCTTAGGTCAAGCTACCCACGACAATGCTTAAAATAAAATGCCTTGCAAATCATCAAATCTCACACTCCAGAGCTGCAGTCTTCTGCCTTTATTTTCCCAAGTATACAGTTGTCTCTTTAGTTTTGCTCTTTCTTATAATTAACTGGAGCCTATGGGGTGGTTCCTGTCATTTCCAATTAGTGCTATGAAATGGTGCAAAGTAGCTGACTGGCTGAAGGTGACTTGTTCACATATTCAGGATTATGCTGATTTCCAGGTGTGGTGCTGGGATGAGCATTTCTTCTGTGTGACTTCAGCAGGGAGTCTAAAAGGTTTTGGTTTTATTGAGTAATAGTGTATAGTTTAGCTATTATAATCAATTGGTTGTAATTCCCCTTACCAGTTACTTTTACCTGGCCCTGGGGCACTGGTGATAGGTTGTCCTCTCCTGTTCTCTGCCTGCAGCACACAGTCTAGTTCACAGAATATCTCAAGTTGGAAGGGACCCACAAAGATGATCGAGTTTAAATCCCTTTAGTTCTCTAAAGCCTGAAATTCTCTGGCCTATTTAAACTCTTCTGGCTGTGACAGTTTATCTGAGAGAAGGCAGTGAATGACTGTCACTGCAACAGGGTGCAACAGAGCCCTGTGCATGGTTGCTGAAGCTACCACCAGTGCAGGTGGAACACCTATGAAATGTCGTGCAGGGGCTACGAAGTCCAGAAAGGAGCACAGTTCTTGGGATACATGGCCTGGAAAGCTGACATTTTACTGCACTGTGAACATGAATGCTACTTCTGACTAGATCTTCTCATGTTATGCTTTGTTTAGGTAAAGAAGAGATACTCAATTGCACAGGTTTCTTGGGTTATTATATGCGAGAAGATGCCAGCCTCTACTGGTTAATTAATCAAAAGTTTCCAGAAAAATGCACAGGTATCCCTGAGAATGAACCTTCAATATGTGAAGAAGAGTTAAAAAAATTAAAGTAGGTTTCCTGAAAACACTGCACTTTGGTTTGTATGTGATAATGCCCTGCACTTTGTGGAACTGCAAATTCAGTAAAACCTCAGTCTGAGGTTATTTTAGAACCTTTTCCTCAAAATCTGCCTCTCAGCTGGTTGCAGGTTTCTGTACAGATAGCGTACAATGGCTAACACCATTTCTTGTTGCAGGTTGGGAAACAAGTTCTATGTCACAACACTACTATGGATTAAAAAAGTTACAGACGAGGACATGCATCGTAATTTCACCTGCATGTTGCAAGCAGATGAAAGAACACAAATGAAAATAGTGAAACTGAAGAAAGGTACGGTATAATCTATGAATCATACCTCTCATAAGTAATTATTAATCATGCCAGCCTTCTCAATCCTGAGGGCAGGGTACTGATTTCAGAACATGTCTCCAAGTATGTCTGTGTGCTTATGAAGGCCCTGGTCCATCTAGTGCTAGACCTGACAACCCCCTGGGTGATTCCTCCTGCTCTGAGACAGGGGCAGCAGGTGTTGCTGCTACGTCTGCTAGAGCAGCTGTGCGAGGGCTCCATAGTTCAGCTGCTGCTGTGGTGGACACAGATCCCTGGGCAGCACTTTTGTTAGATCCCATGACAGAATGTTCCCTATGCTCTCCTCATCGGATTGGTGGGATCACAGCAGTTAACTACCTGAAGCTTGGTGCAGCCCTGAGTCTGCTCTTTGGATCACTTTGTTTATTAAGCAGCTCTTTCTAAACTTAAAATCTGAGGTTTTGGTTGTTTTTTGTGTTTTTTGTTTGGTTGTTGTTTTTTTTTTTCCTGGAAAGTTCAGTCTTTTATATTCCTGACAATGCCTGAATTGTTCTGGTTGATGGTTTCTTTCTTATCAGGGACTCTATCCTTCTAGCTGTGGAGAGCTGACCTCTACCATATAGTAGTACTTCACGTTTGTAGTCCAGACAACTTGGAGATTCATGGCAAATGGGCATTCCCTTCTTGTTTTCCATCTCTCAGACCTTTCCAAGCTTTACTGGGAGGAAATAAGTGAAAATAGACTAGTCAAAAGATGATGCATATAATAAAGCAAATGAAATACAGACTACAATGAGCATGACCTGACAGTGCCTTCATAAAGACTTCCAAAGATTTAAGGGTTAAAAATCTGTATTTGAAACTAAAAAGACAAAGATAATAGAATAATAATAATGAAAAAAACAACCTGGAAGAGACTAGAGATAGAAGAAAAAAAAAAAAAGATCTTGGCCAAAGAGATTAAAGGGGACATTAAGGACTGTTATGGATGGACTGAGAGAGGGGTAAAAGGTAGAGAATAACAGGAAATAATAAAGAACTTGAAGAAAACTCATCATAAAAGTGGGTGACCACTGGTTTGGGATGCTGTACATCTATGAGGATCGGTAGTGGAAGTCTTGATCCCACGTACAGTTCATTTAAATGTGTGGAGGGTGTGTGAATGTGTGCAAGATTGTTTCTCCAGTTTTTAGAGTAATCCATGTTCTATAGTTCTTCTCCATCTCAGGACAAATGGCATGCGTATGTGCTTGAAGTATTACCAGGAAAGGATTCACATCAACATTGTGATTTTTGGGGCTGATTTTAAGATGCTATCAGTATTGAATACAGTAATCTTGTCATATAATACTCTTTGTTAAGGTTATAATTTCCTGGGTTTCTGTTTTACAGGGAACACTCGAGATCTGCCTGTGCACATATTTACAACTGGGATGGCCCTTGCTGTACTATTTCCATGTGTTGCTGTAGCTGTGGTGTTTGCCTGTGTGATGTTTAGAGTCGACTTAGTTCTATTTTACAGGAGCATATGCAGAAGAGATGACACTGCTGGAGGTATGACTTGGCTAATGCTGACATTGAAATAAGTGTATTGATTAAAAAATAGTTTCTGGTAGGTTCTATAAAACAATCATCTTTGAGGAAGAGATAAAATAAATCCAGGAGTTTTGTGAGTAGAAACAACAAAGAATATGTAAGAGAGAACTTGATGGTCAGGTGCTAAAGTGAGTTTGTTATACACCTGGCGCAGTAACAGCAGATGAACACAGTGAAGAAGCTGCCTCTGCAGCAGATAGTGGAAGGGACGTGGTTAGATGCTGTTCAGATGCGCTCTGTTCTGCCATATTCTTCATCACAAAAGTTGATGAAGGTGGAGAAGTTTACAATTTATCTGTAAAGAGGATGAGCACTCTGGAGTTGTCAGACAAGGAGATTGACAGAAATTTGTTTTCACCTCACTGATGCCCTTCAGTGAGGTGAAGGTTAAAATGCTTCCTTGACTGTAGACGCCATTGCAATATTTATAGGTTTGTTACTAAATGTCCTTAAGGAGAGCAGGAGAACACACTACCAGTGTCTTACCAGGCAGCATCGCTGTGGCCTTCACTTAAGGAGCAAGCCTGTCCATTACACCATTCTGGGTATAATTTTTCTGAAAATTGTGGTGAAAAAACTTTCTGTATATATGTACCTGGTTTTCTTAGCCCTCCTTAGTCTCTAAATCAGCTTGAATATAGCTTGAATAAACTGCACTGGTTGGAGATTCCTCAGTAACAGGCAGATGTCATTTATGCTTGCCAGCATTATTTATCTATCTGTTGATGATGTTAGCTATCACTGCATACACTGGCTTACAGGGAGGATCTCCGAGAACCTGGACTAGGCTACCCTGGAGAAACTGATTCTCTGATATCAGGCAATGGATTTCCTACTCCTAGAGCTCTTGCATGTGTAGGGTTTTATGGGCTTTAGTTTGTGCTGTCTCTTATGAACTACATGTAGTAAAGTATCCAGAAAGGGAAGCAAAGAAATACAGTTTAAGATGCAAAGCTATGTGTGCTGCTGTATTGATCCAGATAGTTGTTCTGTGGTAAGGTTCAATCAGGTATTGCTCAGTGTGGTAGACTTGGCCTCTGAATTGCTCTTGGATTTTATGTTTGTAAATTACTGCCCAGAGCATGACCAGACATGGTATATACTTATAATTAAAATACTAAATTCGTTTGTTCTCTTTTGCCAGTATCCATTCTATAGAACTACTTGATAGTCTTAGAAAAAGAATAAAATAAATGTAGAAATCTGCAATATCACTTAAATAGCATTCTTACCAGGTTACAGACACATTTTTTGCTTCCTTCATTTTCTTGATCATCACAGATGTGACATTAACTGGTTAAATTAATCTGATTTTTTTAAAAAATACCTTAATGTAGAAAGGATATGTTCTTTTCAAATATTTGCCAAATGCAATCAGAATCTTTTGTATAAAATTTAAATTGAGTCATGATTTTTTTTTGTTTGAAGACTGTTAGGGGTATCAAAGGAAAGAGAAGGAGTTTCTAGATGCTTTGCTACTGAGACAATAACTTTGAAAACCAGAATGGTGGGTCAGATACTGTATTTCTAATGGTTGCTAACAAGACAACAATTGGTGATTTCTTTCCAGATGGAAAAGAATATGATGCATTTGTGTCTTACCTGAAAAACTGCATTTCTCCTACTGAAGAAGAGAGAGAATTTGCTTTGAAGATATTACCCATGATATTAGAAGAAAACTTTGGGTACAAGTTATGTATATTTGAGAGAGATGTATCCCCTGGAGGAGGTAAGTGCATTGAATATTCTTGTCATTAAATAGGCACATCATTTTCACACAAAGGTTAAAGTCTGTAATTAGAAGGAATTCTGTCAAATGTGTTGTGCATTGAAATACTACATTTTTCATTTAATCTAGACTATGCGCATGCAAAGTTCACATGCACACATTTTACATATTTTATAGTATATTTATGAATTCATACACACCTACACACATACACATACCTTTAATTACACAGAACCAAGATGAACAGATGAAAAACCTAGCATGGAGAAAGTTAAGGTGAGAACACAGAAGATGTCAGATGTTTCAGTGTAACAGGGCTCTTGGTCTGCTTTTGCTGAAAGGTGGTGCCTATGAAATCACATATACTGCACAGAGCAGCTGGTGTCTCTGGTACTAGTTATTCTCAGGTAACTTGTATGTTTGCTGTATCTTCAGTGTAGTGGTTGAAACCATTTTATGAAGATAATGGGTGCCATAACAAAATAGAAATGGGAACATGGAATTTTGTTTCTCTAAATGGCCTATGGATAGACGGCCTTTTGCAGATACTTGGAAAATAGATACTGGGGGATTCCATTTAGTCCAAAGATCTAGCTGAGGAGTAGGATTTCATTGTTAAAAACACAGAACAATAAGGCCAGTCAGCCTCCTTCACTAGGCAGGATCTTGTCTCCTTGTGTCCATTCCTGACATATTTTACTAACCTGAGAGGTGCCACAGCTTTCCCAAGCCATTTTTTTCCAGTTATTCTGTCTCCTTAAGTATTAAAAAAAGGCTTTCTGAAGTGTTCAGTCTGTTTCTTTCAATAGTTTTAGCTTATTTCCTTTTCTCTGATCTGATCCATTGTGAATATGGAAAACAGTATTTCCTTCTATTTACAGGAGCCTTTTGGTGTGTTGTAATACCCTTGTCAGCCTCCTTCTCTCAGTTTTCTCTTCTTTAGGTTACTCCTACAGTTTGCTTTGCCTTTCCCTACAAGGCATGTTTTCTAGATCTCTGGTCTCTCTAGACCTTGTCCCATGGTGCTGAAGCACAGGAAGCTGTGCATGAGAATGCAGTTTGGTGCATGGGTTTTTGAAGGGTATCACCATTTGATTTCATTCATCGCTTGTCATGACAAAAGTAATGGATCCAAAACACAGTTAGAACTCATTCTGTCATCTCAAGCCAGTCTTCTCAACCTTTGATTACTGGCAATAGACTTGGGTATTTGGTGATGTAAAGGAAGGAGTAACCTGAGGGTTACTGAATATTTGGAGAGAGGTTGCTCTTGGTGACTTTCTGTGGAATCACTTCAATGGTATCTATTATAAAAGAGCAAAGGTATGTCTGGTTGTAGGAAAAATAAATTTTGCTGTCACCTTCTATCCGTGTGACTACTGGCAGACAGCTGTCTAGGGTAGCAGGAGATTGTATGTAAGTTTTTGTCTTCTCCAGAGAACAAACTTTGGCCATACCTGAGTTCATTTTTGCAGACTCTTAATCTGTAATGTGTGTCCAAAGAAGGGCAATGAAGCTGATGAAGGGTGTAGAGAGAACAAGTCTTATAGGGAGTGGCTGCAGGAACTGGGGTTGTTTAGCCTGGAGAAAAAGAGGCTGAGGGGAGACCTTATCGCTCTCTACAACTACCTGAAAGGAGGTTGTAGTGAGATGAGTGTTGGTCTCTTCTCCCAAGTAACACGCGACAGAACAGGAGGAAATGGCATCAATTTGCACCAGGGGAGGTTCAGATTGGATATTAGGAAAAATTTCTGCGCCACAAGGGTTGTCAAGCATTGGAAAAGGCTGCCCAGGGAAGGGGTTGAGTCACCATCCCTGGAGGTATTTAAAAGATGTGTAGATGTGGCACTTAGGGACACGGTTTAGTGGTGGACTTGGCAGTGCTAGGTTAACGATTAGACTTGATCTTAAAGGTCTTTTCCAACCTAAATGGTTCTATGATTCTGTATTAATCTCTTCATAGGGACAGGATGCTTACATGCTGTCACTTTGTAAGGGGAGCATTTTTGGTACATGTGTGATTGTTAAAGGATGAGTCGATTCAGTGCCTATCCTTTCAATTTAGTTTAATAACACATTTATCTTTAATTTGCAGCGGTTGTTGATGATATCCATTCATTCATTGACAAAAGCCGAAGATTAATCATTATACTGAGCCAGAACTACGTTTCTGACCAAGCCATATATGAACTTGAGAGTGGACTGCATAAAGCCCTAGTTGAAAGAAAAACTAAGATCATATTAATTGAATACATGCCGATAAGTGACTACAGTTTCTTGCCAGAATCACTGTCTCTTTTACCATCAAAGAGGGTTGTGAAGTGGAAAAAGGAGAAATCTCTTCCTGTGAATTCCAGATTTTGGAAGAACCTTCGGTACCTGATGCCAGCAAAACCTACCAAGATAAACACCAAAGGGCACTATAATAATCTTCACGTAGGCTCAGAAGGGGCTGAACCACGGACTGAGGGCTGTGACTTTAATGTAGTCGTATAACAAATCTGGAGACAGAAGCTGCTGCAGAAAACTGCGCATTTTGCTAACCAATAGAAAACACAAACTGCACACTTACTTTGGGAAGATAGTGTTCGAAAGAGCCCAAGTCTGAGATCTGAGAAGAACGTAGAAATTGTTACAGTGGCTAGGACAATGTTAACCTCAATGCTAAATGCTATCCTAGAGAGAGTTTCCTTGGCAGTCTGTACAAGGGGCAGAAATTTCATTCTGCTCAGGACTTACCACATGGCATGAAGCACAATGCAAAACATTTTGATTTCACATTTTCCAGTAATGTAGAATGATACTAGTTATATTTGCATACTTTTTGAGGCCCCTCAATAAATACATCAGTATTTGCAAAGTATTATTATTTAGATGCTCTTGGGTTTGTATTTCAGTATCCTGCTTGGGTGTAGACGCAAACGGCTCCTGCCCTAGAGGGCTTGGCATGCAGGCTTTGGGCAGTGTCAAGCAGAAAAATTAAGTGAAAACAGAGAAAAGGGAGGTTAGAAAGAGTAGGGCAGATTTCGTTGGGCTAACAGTATTCACTGCTGTGTTGTACATGGTCTAGACAAGCCAAGCAGGAGTGATTTGAAGGAATGGTAAAGACTGTTTCCATCCTCCTGTTTCACTGAGAATACTGTAAATGCTCATTTTGGCAGGGAGAAGAGGGGCATGGGATAGAGATAATAGTATTTTGTTCATGGGCACTGATATCTATACCCTGAGCTGCTTTCAGCTGAGGGATGTAGGGGATTTATGTGAAAATGAGATCTTCACTATGTATATACACTCTGCACCCTTTGGAACACTTCTACTTAGTATTATTTTTTAAAACAAACTTAGTAATGCCATTGAAGACCATGGTAATCCTCCCTTATTATTAACTGCCTGGCAGAAGGTACCAATCTGACATAAATTCCTGGATGAAATGGAACCATATTTCCTCCTAGTACCAATGGGGAGAAATCAATGGAGAATCATTTTGGAAGATCTTCTGTCAGTTTGCTAGGAAACCATCAAGGCTCAGCCCACTCTCATCATTATCTTGCATTCAACTAATGCTAGTTCTGGGGAGACATCTCTTTGACACTGACAATTCATGCAGCTGTAATGGAGGAGCTCAGTTACCTTCTCAGTGTACTTGAGAACACAACTGGAGTGCTGGCGGTCATGGCCACGTCTCAAGATTCATGAGAATGAAATACCTTATTGTTTGTCAAATATACTGTAATCAAGCATAGGTTCTGACAGGTGGCCAGGTAAAAGTGAAGGCTAAATGTGGATTTGCAAAATGGAGACAACACAGTTGCCAGACTAACACGCACATGAAAAAGAAGAAAGAAATAAGGCACACATCTATGGTGTCCTTCAGATCAGCTCTGAGAGGTCTCCCTCTTTCTGTCAGGCAACTAAAGAGCTGTTGAAACGTGGTATTTAGGCAAAAGCCATTCTCTGGCTTAAGCTTTTACTGAAGAGGTTTTCTGCTCTCTAGATATGTGTGTCTTTACATTTCCAAATCTTTCTCAAGGTTCAGTTCTTCTCTGGCAGTGTTTCTGGTAATTTGTAATCACAGATCAGTTTTAACATTCTCCTGCAGGACTAATGATTGCCCCTAATTCAGAAATGCCATCAGACATAGTGGGCACGTCCATTTCTTGACCAAACAACTGACAGAAAAGTTAATAACTTTCCTGGTACTTAACACAGGTTTTAAACTTGCTCCTCAGCCACATCATAGTTTTTCACATGCTGTCATCAATGTATTCCCTAACAACAGAAAGTATCAAAAGTGCTATGCTACGCATGTGAATACAGATAGTGCACATGGTTTGTTAAAAGCTCTGGACTGAGCCTACCCTCTATGAGAATCAGCTACTATAAATTCAGATGACTGAATTTGCTATGAATGCCCCCTTACCTCACCTTGGAGAGATGATGTGACTGCATATACCTGCTATACCTCATGAAGCTGTACCCTGAAGGTTGTGAGACCACACAGAATTTGACCGCATTGAGGTTTTACAGAATAACAGAGGACTATACATAAGGAAGGTTGAAAGCTAAATGACATTGACTCCAAAGTTGTTTGAATGCCAGCAAAACAGACATTCAAAAGTAGTACAATGAACTACTCAATATCTGTAAAAGGGCAAGTATTTTTGCACAGAATGGTATCATGGCACAGTCAATTAATCTCTATAGTTGATCCTCACTGCCCATGCAGTGGTAAAGGGAGACAAGGGAAATTAACAACATGCATACTCCTATTAACACCAGATGTTGTTCTTATTGCTCTTACATCCTGAATTACTGACTTACTAGGACATTTCAGTGATTTATATTGTGTTTTTTGTTCCATTTTTGCACTTAATAAAACTTTGTTTCCACATCTCCCCACCTCTGTGGCTTCCATTTTTGCTGCAGTTAGACAGCAGTAAGTGTCAAAAATCAAACTTACAGTAAGAAGAAAAAATGCAAGAAAAGCTGGAGTGTGGTTAGACCTGCTGTCCACAAGAAATAAATATCTCATTTGTACTGTAGAACAATTTAAACAAAGCCAAATCCAAACAAGTGATTGGAAGATGTAATTTCCCAGAGGAGGATGCAAGATGGGATCAGTGAGGAGACAGCTGTTGTAAGTCACCAGTCTTGAAAATTCTTGTCTCTCTTGCATGTATTACAACATTGTACTGACTGTGAGAGTACAGTCCATGTCTGCATTTTTCTACCACACACAATGCAGGCTGGAGGAAAAAAGTATCAAAGAGGTCATCTTGTCTATTGATAATTTGAACATAAATGTTGGGAAGAGTTGGGACTATTTTCTATAGTACCAGTACTGTAGTGTGGTACAGTATAAGGGCTGGGAAATGTAGAAGGTTTGTGAATTATAGTTGTCCATGTGCCCTGTCCTGTGTGTCCACCTTCAGTGTCTGCACCAGTTCTGGAGAGGCTCTTTGAGTGAAGGCGTCCCTCCAAATGGGCACCATGTCTAGTTCCATATGCATAATTTCTTCCTACTATAAGCACTTCTGTTCCTCCATTACCGTCTGCATTCTTTACAGAGATATGAGGAGAGGTAGTACTTGTGAAACAGGAGTAAATGCACCCCCCAAGCAGCCGTGTCACTCCGTATCCATGCTTAAGGACAAATCCTACCTCTTCCACCACTCTCCAAACCGTAAAGGAAGCGGGAGATTTGCAGAAAGGCTGGAGGACAGAGGGAACTGTAAGATTTGCTGGTTATGTTGCAGAGCAAGTGAAGATGCGTACAGAAGCAAGTTGTCGGTAGCGTATTTGCCGAACTAGATGTTAAGCATAACTGTTGCAGTCAGCACAAAAAGGAGAGGTCCAACAGGGATGCACCTTGGGCACATGACTACTGTGTGTGCAGAGCAAGGTTAGTGTATGCTGGACATGTCAGACCTAAAGGAAATACAGGGTTTATCTGTGCAGAATGGCCCAGAATTCTATGTGTGACATCCAGAAATCAGTAGATCGATGCCGCAGGTCATTAAAAGTCATTAAAAAATGGCAAGAAAACAAAGATTAGCAGGTATGAAGATAGATGCGTGAGTCTGGCCTGGAAGTTTACTCTAGAACTGTGGTTACATATTAAAATTGTCCTTTTCTATCTTGATTTCTCAGAGAAAGTAAAAAAAAAAAGTCTTTCTTTTTAGAGATGACTGTGGTCTGGCTTGCATGGAAGAGGCAACTTTTACATCATTAAATCCTGTATATATTTAATAAAATGTTTGAAATGTTGCCTTTCCTAGTGGGATGCTTGTGATGTAATTGAAAAGTATTCAGTGTTTTGAAAAAGAAAATGTGATTGCATTTTTGGGAAATAGTTTTCTGATCTGGTAGCTGTAATCAGATAAAGTGCCTGAGTGAAACAGTAATTACAAAGCTTTCTGCAATAGCCACAAGTTACGTAAAATACAAAATGGAAAAAAGGCTCCGCAAGAATCTATTCCAGTTTTGATCAACTCATGACAGCTTCCTGTGGTTCAACAATCCAAATTTCCTGAACTTCAGAGAAAGCAGCTGCAGATAGACCACAATAGTCTCATTTTTTAGTTTCATTGTCAGCTAAACATATAAACAACTCATCACAGGGATTTGTCTTTTATATTGCATTGTTCCATCTGGCCTCTGTTGGTGAGATATAGTATGTACATCAGCAGGATATACTACAGTCCAGTGTAAGATATTTGTTGCTTATTACCTATCAAATACAAAAATAATAAGAGTTCAGTACATTGATGGCTTAAGGTATTTCTGAAAGATAATCAAATAGATTCATGGCTTACTGCTCCAATTCTTTTGACCACTGCCATAATTAAGCCAATTTCAGTCACGTACTGGAGACTTCATTTCAGAATGTGGTTACAAAACTGTTTACTATGCATTGCCAAAAAATTGTAGCTGTTTGAGGTTTTTTGACTATGGTGAAGGAATGCTGTTCCATAAGAGGTTCCAAAACTATTTGTAATGCTGTACCAATCTGACATTTTAGAAACAATTGGGCAAATTCAGAAGTGACTGTGTTTGTTCGTGAAGAGCTGTTGGTACTTACTAGGAGTAATCTGAATATCCCTAGCAAAGAGATCTCTTGAGGGACTCATTATGGGGTACACCTAATTTCTGAATTCAGGCATTCAGTTGGGAGACTCAAGCCTAAATAATCTCTACCTGTGTATAGTGGCTTAATATGTAGTATATTAAACATTTATTTATGTAGTACTTAAGGAAGATACTGCCTTTGGGGACTAGCAGCAGAAATTGAGCTACGAGGAAGGAACTCATACTTTGGAAATGAAAACTTGTAAGAACCTCAGGATTGTTGCCAGCTGCCAGCATGATGAAGGGAAGTCAAACAATACAGTGCAAATACCAGCGAAGTGCTGCCCCTGAAGTGAGACCTTGAGACATGCAAGGCAGAGCCATGAGGATCACCAAGAGAATAATGTGAAGGATTCCTAGAAGAGTTTAAATTGTTTAGGCTGGTAAAATGAACAGGGAAAGGAATAAGACCATTGTCAACAAATGCATATAGGAAAAGAAAAAGCACTAAGAAGAAGAGCTGTTTAAGCTAAGGAACAGTATTCACACAAGGACACTTGGCCATGAATAAATTTATGATGCATATTAAAGCCATTAGAACAGTAAGGTCTCCTGTGGGAGTAACGGGGAAACTACTCTGACTTACTTTTGTGCTGGAGCACAGCAAGTTTCTGAAAGAAAACCCGTAATACAGCAGTGGTCATCCATGTCAGTCTTAAGTTTCTTGGCTTGCACTAAGCAGGCTTGACTATCAAGGAAAATAAGAAGGGATTGCCATGGATTTTGAGGTGCTAAACAATCTTTTCTAATTAACTGCTAAGGACTGTGAGAGTGAAAAGATTTTAAAGGCCTGGGTTGTGAATATTTGCTTTTCCCTTTCTCTGTTGGCAAGTGATCTATTCAGTTATTAGTACGTCCAGAGTACTTCTGTGGCACTAGCAATATTTCACACTGATGCCCAAGGCAGAAAGCACTGTAGTGCAGCAAATTTGTACTAAATAACACTACTTTCCGTTATTTCACAGAGGAGTAATAGGTGAGTTATGCCACTGCTCCATAAGCTCCCCTTGACTGTATGCCATTTCACCACTGTATAACCTAGTACAAAATGGATGCAGGTTCATGTTTAGCTATCGTTCAGACTCCTCCTGTGGCAGCAGAACCAACACCACTGACTCAGTGTAGAAGATAATCGGAGCGGAAAATTTCTTACCCACTTGGTGTTAACAATAGCTGGGCAGAGGAGGAGGTGATATGTAATGTGTCAAGCCAGAATAGTAACAGAATACTAAAGAGACGTAATCCTCCCAGCACTATAGACTACACTGTATACACACTGAGACAGTGCATTTTTCTCCCTGCTTCTTGGCTGGCAAAATGCTTGAGCAAAAGTGAGATGGGCAAGGTAAGATATGGACCCCCACCTTGACTTTCCACAGGGGTGGGGAGGCACAGTTTCTTGAAGCTGTAGCATAAAATATGCTAAATGTGTGAGTGGGAGAGTAAGTGAGTGAGGGGAGGCTATTCTGGAGCCATCCTTTACCCTCTCTCTTCTTTATAAACTTGCTCTAGCAGCAAAGGATAAATATGAACCTGGGAAGTATAGGTGTGTGAGGCTGCTTTTTTAGTGTATACATTACTTTTACAAAAGAGGAAGGGGTGAGTTGGAGCAGAGGGGCAGCCAAATATTTGGTACTATTTGACAAGATTTTCATCCAGTGCGATAACCAGTATGACAACCACTCAGTCTTCTGGCAGCATGGCTTTCAAAACTATGTGACTGGTGTGTCTGTTGTATTTCTAAGATCTGCTCTTCTTAATTTTTTGAATGTAATAGAGCTATTTCTTGGAGAGTACGACAATTAGTACTTAAAATGAATGAAGTACATTTTGTGTCTGTAAGATGTGTCTTTGGGAAAGAACCATCTTCTCTTTCTGATAGTCTGAGCAACAGCTAGAAAGCAGCATGGGCTTGATGTTACCTGTGTTGCACTCCATAATTCCTTCAAGGGAAGAGGAAGGTAAAATGCTTTTTTTTTCTAGTCACAAAGGGCACCTTCAAAAAGCTTAACTCTTTATACTGAAATGTAAAGAGGTACATCGGAGCCTTTTCTAACTTATAAACCAAATATATATTTTGTATTGGGCCAAAACACTGAAAATATTTTAGGAGACAGTCACCAAGCTTGATTGTCAGTGGGCTCTGTTCTGGAAAGAGCAGAGAGCTAAATACATGGTAGAAGCTGAGAATACAAACCTTGTATCTCCAAATGCTCAGAACCCAACAGAATCAAGCATTAAAACTGGTCATTGCATAAAAGAATGTGTATATAAACTGAAGTAACATTGAAATCCCCTGTTATACAGCAAAAAGCCTTTTTTAGCTTCTTGTTGTGGAAATAGAGTAATTGACCCGATCTGCAGTAAAGAGAGTGAACTTCACACAAGAAAAGAAGAAACAAGTCGTACTGCTCCTGGAATAAGTCTGGTGCAAACTGATGGTCCTGTATATTTACATAACCTCTATTGAAATAGGGAGAACTTGGGTCTGAACAGATGACAAGGTGCCCTCAGATGCTTTTAGGTAGTCTGAGTCACTGTGCAGCCTGTCTTTTATGGGTTTTGTGTCTGTACAGGAGGCCTGGAAGAGGGGCTGGACCGTGGAGGACTGTATATGCTGAAGTGCTCTGCCTGCCTAGTGTGTCCAAGGGGCAAGTCACAGAGAGCTCAGATTCATCGGGGCTTCTCTTATCTCTTTCTGCCAAAGCTGCGTTTGGGTAACTAACAAGGCTTAACTGGGAGGACACGGATAGAAAGGAATAGTGTGTCACAGCCCCCTAATAGTGCCCACTTGCAATGTGTGTGGAAGGTAGCTGAGGAGACTAAGGGTAAGGAGAACTCAGCTCTTACAGTGATTACTATTTGGTATTGGGCAGAAGTGTGGTTCTTTTGTAGATTTCAGATATCACTTTTTTGAACCACCTAGTAGCAGCATTTGGGCAAAAAAGAAATTAACTTTTACTCTTCCTCCTTTTGAAGCAATCTAAAAAGCCCAACGCATTTTTGCACACAATGCAAATGAAAGATTTTAGAACTCAAAAGACTTTGATCTTTTACTAGGGGCAAAGTTTTTTCCCCTGTTCTTTTTACAAGAAAATAACCCGGAAATTTTGAACCTAATGCAACTAAACTGAGAAAGGAAGGGATGATGACAGTGAGGTAGAGGAAATTCCTGTAAAGGAAACAGACTGAACACAGTGCACAGCTAGAACTAACCACAATTCTTATCATGTAGTGTAGGATGTGCAGGTAAGATTTTCAGATAATTTTTTTTTTTAATTATAGCTTTTAGCTACAGGTTTTAGCGCTCCCTACCCCATCTGCTTGACAGGTGAGTTGTTTTTATTGTCTTTGACTGTGCATTTTAAAGTAAATTGTTTTTAATTGCTTGGTCAGACAAAACAGCAGTGTCTTAGTAAGTAGCTTCATTAGATTTTTTTTTTCTTTATAGGTATGGTGAGGCTTTTTTCTTCTCCTGTGTGATTATTACTAATCTTACTTCTAGAATCGGATTATGTTTGCCTTTTCATTGATGTAAGTCCAATACAAGACACAGGAATTGATAGCTCTGACACTGAAGTGATTTTCATCAGAACCGGAATGGTAGATTGTAAGATTGTAGCATGCCACTCTTTACTACTCTTCAGAGATGTCATGAAACTTGGTGCAGCTCTCAAGAAATTGATTTTGATTTTTTTGCTTATATTTTATGTAAATACACACAAAATGCTATGAAATAGAGATTTATGGTTTTCTTGTGAGAGTCGTTTAGGAGTTGAAACATAGGCAAAATAATACTGTTCTTATTATTCTCTCTTACATTTTTTTACCACAGAAAAGTATGTTAAGACCACATTAGTTTCCTTTGTATATAAGTTACTTTCCAATTAAATGGCATCCTAAATCCCTAGACTAAGGATATGATAATACGGGTGTATACATGGCAGGAGAAGGCGAAGAGACTCTTGATAATACGTTGCCCAGAGTAGAGTGCTTTCTTTTTCTGGCAGATACTGACCAAGATAAAAAGAGTGACTGATTATATTGAGTCACTGAATCACCCTGAGTCCACCTGCAGTGCAAATATACCTGAAAGGTCAGTTTAAGATTATCCTGTTTCAGGTATCCCCCTCTTTTGGTAATTGCTGTCCGCCTCTACTATGAATTTCTCTCTTCCTGTCAAGCACACTTGCAACATGACACTTCTTAATTTCACACGCTACCGTACTTTTAAAGCACTATAAAAATGCAAAGTTTCCAGGATTCTCTAATAAAAATGTTATCAGTTAGCAAAAAATTTGACAGTGGTTTATTTTTCCATAGCTAGCAAAAGACAACAGAAAATTATAGATTGCTAACCAAAGCTATAACATTGATTACCTAAGCCTTTCACACCTCTTCCCCATTTGTGGTGACATTTTGAGCTTGAAGAGGGCGTTGTTAGCATAGCAGCAACTGAAGAGCAGTGAGATTATACATCACTGGTGTTACTAAATGCTTCGTGAATGGTCACTTGATGTGGTTTCGCTACACGTAGCCTGCCTGTCCCCAATTACAAGACAAACGGGCAGCTGGGAAGTAAATGCTTCCACTGCTTGTCTTGTGCCAGCTCAGGCACTCCTCAGGTAGCTTCTGATGGCTTAACAGGTTGAATGAGTCACCAGAAAGGACCAGCGCTGCCACAGGAGAGGGCAAATACCATTTGCTTGGGATCGAGGGAGAAGGAAGCGGGGAGGACGGAGAAGCAGACGAGACCTTCCCCTTTTGACAACAGTGGCCCGTGACATCAGCTCAAGGGACTGCAGCACTGAATCACGCACAAAGCCCTTGGGTCCTGCTTGCTACTGGCACCAGTATACCTTCTCCACATGGGCTGTTGGGTGGCATAACTCAAAACATCATCCTTTGTTTTATACAGTTTTAACAGAGGTGCAGCCCTAATGCGTGCCTTGAGAGAGGTCTTTACGACTGTCATAAAGCCAGAGTCAAGAGTCAGGATCCATTGGTGCTTTTGCAGTGGATAAGACAGTTGTCTTAAAGTTTAGGAGGGCTTTTGCCCAGTGCTGGTAGGAAACTGTCTCTTTAGTCAGACATACATATTGGCTTGGAGTTTCAGGATGATTTTAAAAGATGTATGGGGCAGTGACAGTTGGCAGCAGCCAGTCTGTAATAAAGCACCAGGATGGGTTAACACAAATGAGTTAACCTACTCCATGTGACCTCTGAGTGTAAAAATAGATCATTCCGTTCACTTGCAAGGAATAGAGACATGCTGAAGAGAATGGTGACTAAAGTGCTCCTCTCTACACAGAATAGCTGCCCAAAAAAGTGCAGAGTGGGAGTTCTCTTCACCTCTCTTGCTAGCTCAGCGTGCACTGGCTGCTCTCTTGCCTCCCGCCTGTATGAGTTGTGTCTGATTTGCATGAGATGCCAACAGACAAGGGACTAGCCTTTGCCCGACCTTTTCTTTTTTCCCTTGGGCTGACTCAGTGCCTCTCTGGCAGCTGTGCAAATGCAGAGTCACTCTGTGGCCAAACGAGCAAAGAAAAAAGCTCCTTGAGGTCTCCGTTGCACAATGTGATCATCAGCAAAGCACACAGCCTTTACTCGCCGAGATCCTGAATCGGGCACTCCAGACATTTCACTCACAGGCGTTGGGTATGTTCTCACTAAATACCCTAATTAAGCCATGGCTGTTGAATAGGTGTGCTTGAAGCCTGCCTTCCCTCTAGCCCCGTGGCTGAGAAGGCTGTGGGACACAGACCAAACCTCTTAGTAGCAGAGGCAAAACACTTCATACAGTAGGGTTTGGGGTTTCACCTTGGACAGGATGCTGTAGTATAGGGGTCTGGGTGCAGCTGAGCGCTTTGCGGACCTGGTCCCAAATCCCGCGGGTGTTCCCAGTCTCAGCTCACAGATGGCACACCACGGAGCTGGCACCTTATGGTGGCGTGGATGTCACCCTGTTCAGCAGGTCTCTGCTAGGGTCATTCAAGCAGTGCAGCACAGCACCGTGGTGCAGACGTGAGGCCTGATGCTGCACACACAGGTAAGGCATGGAGGAGAAGAAGGGGTTTTTTAGGTTGCTCTGCTGACCCTAACATACATCTTGGGGTATGGCCATTTTAGCTGGTAATAAAGCCCAATAGGAGCATGTCTTTTGGGTGAAAGAGTTAGAACCAAAGACCTGGTGCCCACCCAGTACATGCTTTGAGGTCTTTACTTCTGTATAGTTCTACTCCAATCCCTTTGGACTCAACGCCATTTGCAGCTGCAGCACGTCTTCAGATTTGGTTTAATCCCAAAGGAACCCCGTTTACACACTCTGGGCCTGTTGGCCTTCAGGATGCAACAGATCTCCATGGATTTTGGTGCCAGTTATGCCTTTCTCAGTCTGTTGCTGATAGTTGTCATTAGCTAAAGGCTGATTCTGTTATTTGGTATCTTATCTCTCATCTTAGAGGACAGGTTCCTCTTCTAACAGCAACAGCTGCTGAAGGACCTGCATTTCCACTCCAGATGTGGAGTTCTGCATTGCTGTAGGTGTAACTTGGAAATCTATCTGTAAGCAACTCTGCGCAAGATGTATTTAAAGAGATTGTTGCATATTCTTGAATATGTGTTATTTTGTGTTATTTGTGTTAAATAGCATGAGCATTTGTGTTAAATAGCATGAGCAGGAACAGTGCTGCAAACCCCATTTTTAAAAAGAACAATATCTACAAAATACTGCCTGCTAAGTTTTAGAGAGCTACATAATAAAATACGCAATTAGCTATCTATCTTATTGCAATATTATTTATAAAACAAATCTGCTTTCCTCTTTTACAGAAATCAAGATGATTCTTAAAGAAAATGTCTCAGAATATCAACCAAAATTGATAAAGAAAATCATGCTCACTTTGTGCTGGATCCTAGCATTGTTTGTCAGCGGGGCAGAAGTTAGAGAGATTTACTTGCCAGGTAAGAGTCTGCTTTGATGAGGTTTGGTGTTTGTGGTGCTTTCTGACAGCTGAGGAAAGTGGATCTGCATTTTTCCATGTCTTCATGAGTTTTTTCTCTACCTGCTCATGCTTGTGTCAGGCAAAGAGCTGTTTCTAGCCTTTCTGCAAGCTTTTAAAGTATTGGTAATACAGTTTACCCTAAATATGATTCAAAATTCAGTTTGCTAATGAAAAGAAAAGGGCAGATGTAAAGGAGAATTTCTGAGAACCGAATGGAGCAAATGAATTGCTTCTGTGACTCCTTGAAGTCTCCAGCAGCTGGTCTGAGCCTGTCGCAGGGGAGAAGGAAGAGAAAGGCAGGGTGAGACCACTACATCAAAGTTTTCCACCCACACAATCTATCTGGAGGAGCTTGTCCAATTGTGTTTGCAGAGAGAAACTGAAACTGTGAAGAGTCTTGCAGATGGGCAGGCGAGGAACCGAAGATATCATGCCCTCCCATCTGCTGAAGTGAAATCCTGCCATACTTTCAAGGGTTACCACATCCTGACTGGCAGGAGGGGTTACGCAGCAAGGTCGGTCAGCCTTTAGAGAATTCGAGGTTAGGATGGGTGACCACAGCTTTCAGAATCCAAAAATTTAATTTTAGTGACAGTAACCTGATACATAAGAGGGGAAAGATCTGAAAGCAGTGAGACCATAATGTTTGTCATTCTTACCCTAAATAGAGAGTGTGGTGAGCAGGCTCTGCTTCTTCAGGATTAGGTCAGTCCCTTCTCTGTTAATATGAGGAGAGCTAGAATTGCTGCATCTGCTTTTCTACAGAACTGAGGTTCAACAGGTTAGCACCCATGTGAAAATCTTCAGTTCACTAAAAATCTTAAGCTATTTTAACATTGGGCTTTTGAAAAAGGCCTAGTAAACTTTTGGAAACCTTTGAATAAATTTTTGAGAACACTGGCAAATTCCATGTTTAAGGAAATCAATTCTCTGTTAGCCCAGCATCTGGTCACATAAAAAATTATTTAACACAAAGAAAGGTAAAATTGTATTTTTGTAGTATTCCTAATTATTTTTTTTAAACATGATGACTGTGTGTTCTTTCAGGTGGTACTGATATCTTATTGTCCTGCTTTTCAGGATGTTCCCATGTCGAACCTCAAATATGGTATCGTGCAATTAGTGATGAGGAGTTTGTTTTACAATGTGCTTTACCAGACAGAGATGTTACCCACATTTATAACAACTCACTCCTAAAACAACATCAGGTGGAATGGTTCTGGCACCAGAAAGGTAAAGAGCCACTGAAGGCTATCAAGGGAAGCTCTAATCCTGCTCTCCAAGGTGATGCACTTTGGTTTAAACCAGTAAGGGACAATGCTTCTGGAGTGTACATCTGCATGATACGGTATGTAATGGAGCAAAAGGCTTCTATTTCTATACAAGAAGTAATTGTTTTGTTTTGTGTATTAAATGTTTTAACTTTTTTTTCTGCATCACTCAGGGAAAAAATCCCATGTCTCAAAATTGTTTTGGAGGTTCAAACAAAGAAGGTGGCAAAATGTTCAGGTTATGACACAAATACGCTATATCTTCTTGCTGCCAATGGGAATTCAATAACCTGTCCTGGGACAAAATGCTACAGCCATGTAAAAAAGACAGATGTAAAATGGTACAAGGTAAGAGTCACAGTCCTGAGCATTCAAAAAAGCTCAGCGGAGGTACAGCTTTAGGCCTAGTTAATGCTCATGTGCCGTAGGTTCTTGAACTCTTCTTTGGCAGATAATGCAGCCTGAGAAATTCAACCCAAAAGTAGAATCTTGAATTTCTATATATCAAGTCTGTATGTAAGAGTTTTGAAGAAATTTGCCACAACCAAAATATTATTCCATGAAATAGAAGCCTAGAAATGCTTTCTCTTCAGCTAAGAAATTGAAGTAATTTTAATATAACTGACAAATTTCCTCAGACTCCTAATAAATCTCTTTTTTGGACTTCAGTGGAAAGAGTTTGGCTTAGCCCTACTGCCATGGTAATCCTATCCAAACATCTTCAAATATAATTTAATAACAACCACAACAAAAAGAGGACTTTTAATTCCTTGATACTCTTTTCTTTTCATTAGGATGGTCATCAGATAAAACACAGGAAAAGCAGACAAAGTCTAAAGCTTAAGCCTAATGAAATCTACTTGAATCCAACCTATGACAGAGATGCTGGAGTATATGTGTGTGATTACACTCTGTATGACAACACTACCAAGTGGACAATGAGAACAGCAGTAACAGTAGAAGTCGTTGGTGAGTAATGTAATAACTCAGAATAAAATACCTGAAGTAAAGTATGTTTTCTCTATTCTTTCCTACCTTATTTATGTCTTTTGTTCAGGCTCTTGTTCTGAAAAACCCATAAACTGAATTAGCTACTCGGTCATTAAAATCCCCTTTCAAGTATTCTGAGGACATCTTGGGACATTGACTAGAACCTTCAGTGTTCAGTAATAACATGTAGCATACAATGCCATCATTTTCAAGATCTAATTCTGCCTTGGATTTATTGTAGTTCCTAGCAGTGGGGATCAAATCTACAAAAGGATTTAGATCTCTTGATCTGGGAATAGAATTCATGAAAGTCCAACTGGTGCCAATGTTCTCCATGTACTGTACGGGGACTGTTAGGAAGATATTCACATACTAGGAGGAAGGAGTGCTAATCCTGCAATGAATGTGGACAAAACCAATGTATCTCAATTCTATCTCTGTCCCTGAAGTAGAGGCTTATGTGAAAATAGGAGTTAGATAAAAAATTGTTCCTTGTAGCATGAATGAGAACTTCATTTTTTTCACTTGACAATGATGAAGAAGGTGATATTGGTGGGATCACTGCCCATCTTCCACATAACTTTTTAACAGCAGAGGAGACAGGAGACCTGTGAGAAATCTAACTAGCAAACAATCCGTTTGTTGTTGCATGTGCCGTTTTGGGGGAAGGCATCACTGCCTGCATGACCTGTTCTTTTAGGCTTTGTATGGATTACTAAATAAAACTGGCCAGAACTCTATGGCACAGTCATATGGCATGAACATATATTCTCCTTCAAATCATGGTGACTTTTTTCCATAATATTTACTGTCCTCTGCTGTCCTTGAGGCGAAGCCCAGAAGAGATATTGCCTGGCAGAATGTTCTTGGACCATGTCAACACTTTGCAAGGGAGCATGCTAGCAACTCAGGATCAGGAACAGGGGAGACTGTTTAGTTTGCTAAAAGAGAGATGTGGTTATGCTTTTCTCCAGATACCTGTGGTTGAGTGCTGTAAGACACTCTCATCAGACACTCCAGTCACTCCAGTCAATCACAGGTCCCAGAGGAAAGCATAGCTACATGTATTCTATGTCCTGAGCTGGATGGACCCAGTACAGCTCTTTCTGTGTGACAACAGCACAGGACCTATTCTCAGCATCCTGGTGGAAAGTGGGCCACTCTGTTGAGGGAGAACAAGATTTAGGGAGTGAAAGCAAGGTGTCAGGTGAGGCAACCTGGTTCTATGGCCTAGTGAGGACAGCACTCCTCTGAAATAGCTGGTCCCTTTTTTGCAGATGTTTGATGCATTTGGTACTAAGGAGTCATGGGAAAAATATATACATTCCATCAGGACGGGTCCTAGAAACCACATCTCACCAACTTTTGAGACCTCTGTGTGCTGGATTACAATGTCAGATGCTCTTTCACTCCTCTCTCTGGCTACATTCCCACAATATTTTCCAAGCAGGCATGGGCTAGCTCTGCTTTTATTCTGATCTGGCTGCACCTGAGCTAATGCACTGTGCTTCTCAGTTCTTTTTCCTCACTTCAGAGCACAGTCAGAAAAACACTTGAAAGGTGCCATATACACATATACTCCCCCTGAATCTTGCATACATTTCTCTGCTGTGGCTTCATTTAAAAAAAAAAAAAAAAAAAGTGTTGTGTGGCACCATTTCCTGCAGTATGGGACTTTCCTAGAATATCAGAGCTGTGGGTTTTAGCCCCTTCGGGCTGTTTTTCCAGAGCCTGGGTAATCGCTTAGTAGATTGTACAAACTGTGGGTGTCATTATCTGTGCCATTTGGCAGCCTTTGCTTTGAAAAAATACATGGTTATTTTAATGCAAGTACCTGTGCTTGTGAGTGTGTGTGTTCTGTACATGTGCTTACTGGACATGGAATGGGGCTTGGTGGGGAACTGGTATGAGGATTACATCCTTCAGGGGGTTTTGCAAGGGGGGCCCTAATTTCTGAATCCCAAATAACCCTAAGTGTAGGGTAGACGCTGAGCTCCTCAACTCATGTAAAATGGCGATGCCTCAGAGTAACTGAGATAGGAGGTTTCTATGTAGCTACGTAAGTTTTGTGGTCAAAACTCCCCTACCTATGCACTCTCAGACACCTCAACAACCGTAAATCATCCTCTTGGACTTAGGTGTCTAAATTCCACCTAACTTTTGAAAAAGAAAATACTATAAGATATTTTCTCTGCTCTTCTGCACTGATGGTAGCATTAGAGTTATTAACACTATTCTTGTTAATTGCAGAAAAAAACACTATCCATCCACCAAACTTCTTGTATCCCAATGGTGTGGTGATCCTTGAAGCAGAGCTTGGTAAGTTTTGATTCCTCATCTGAAAGTAAAAGAAAATGTTTAAATGAGGTGTTGATAGATGATTGTAAGTCTTGATAAAGCAAAACAGCTTTGGTCTCCAGGACTATAAGAATTTTGGATAAAAAGTAGGTTTTTTCTTGGTAAATATCTTTGTGGATATTAAAGAAAGCATCATGCATTATACAGATCCCAGGCTATTTAAGAGAAAAATATCCTGCATAGTTTTTCTGTGCTAATTTTTTCCAGGAAAGCCACTTGAATTGGAATGCCGTGTACAGTTCGGGTTTGAAAGAGTTTCTCTGATGAGGGTAACATGGAAAAGAAACAACAAAGAAAATATAAATGAGAAATTGAATCAGGAAACAAGGTAAGAAAACCCCCAGTAGTATGATTACTACTACAGTCAGCAACTCTAAAAAACCTTCTACAACAGCTTTACTGAATACATTTTACTGAAGGAAACTCAGAAGGGTCTGTTCTTCAACATATCAGTGTGTTATGTCCATGAGCATGTGACAGGCATGTGCGCTTCATGTACAGAAGCACATATTGATGGCCATAAAGTCAAGGACTCAAACTTTTTGTGTGATCTTAACTAAAGCTTTAGCTCATGGACAGCTTCAACATGAATGGTGCCTGGCTGCCTGTGCCTGCATCCGCTGTTTTCAAGTGTTCCCTCTGTTGTGCCTTGCTAGCAACTCACACAATCTGTCTTGGGAAACTGTCTCCAAGTGGGGAAAAACCACAGATCAGTAAAACAGTACCGTGGACATTGAAAGGAGTTTGGTGCCTCAGACATTGGTGTGTGTTTATTGAGTCAGTCTGAGGACTTGCAGCACCAAATTTCAGTGGTCTTCCCTGGCAAGAATTAACCAGACCCTGCAGAGAAGCAATGTGTGGGGGAAAGGTTTCCTGTGACTTGGGGACAACCCAAATAGTCACTGTGCTTCCCTTTCCTTCCTGTACTTCCCTGTCTCGTTCACTTATGCAATGTCCAGCCCAGGCAAGAAACATAGTGGAGGCGACAGAAGCAAGCGTGTCTTTCACTAGCCAGCCCTGAGTCATCTTTATGGGAAAACTTTTTTGTACATTGGGGGAAGCAAATGCCCTCCTGTCCCTGCTAAATCAAGTTCTTAACAGGAGTCATATGGGAAAAAAATAACAAATGATGATATCACACACACACACACACACACACACATACACACACACTCACTCATGAGGTAGATTGGAAATTGGATTTTCCTAACTTTTCAATGTTTACCTTTTAATGTTCTTACAAAGTTTTTAGCTTTTTGCGTGCATACAATTTCTGTTTATTTTTTAAAACCCCAAATGAATAAATCATTCCCAACAGACTTTCAGTACGGGTTGAATCCTTGCCCATGCTCATGCCTGTGTATCTTGAGTCAGCAAGAGGTAGGGCCACGGTAGACTATGATTTTGCAGTGGCATGATGTGAGGTGCCTTCAGGACCACCCAGAGACACCTGTACTTGTGGCTTTCAAAAAGAAATGCTAAGACTCAGAAACCCTGGGTTTTCTCGAGTGGTTGCAGACACAGATCTGTTCCCCACAACCCTCGCTCAGCCCCAAAGGGATTCCTCTTCTTACCTCTTCATTTCCTATACTCCTGTCCTTTCTGTCTGTCTTACTCTGTTTGCCTATCCTGTCCTTGGGCTTTTTACCCCTGTGCAGGAGGCTGTGCTGCTCAGTTGTTTTGCCCAGCTAGTCCTCAATTAGGGCTCCTTTTTGAAGTTTCATTTCCCTGCATTTCCTCCAGGGGAATTTCTTACATCTTAGAAAAACACAAATAATCTTATAGAAGTCAAAGGGGGCTATATATTTAAAACTGGGCAAGTGCTTAAGTATTTTGATGAGTTGATGAATTAAGAATAAACATTTCAGTCTGTAGACCTTTGATGTTAGTATTTTCTTACAATGTAAAAACCAAATGGAAGTTCCAAACCAGAATATTGCATTGCTGTTAACCGTTCAAGCTGAATGTTACGAAGTTACAAGCTCCTCTTTCTTTGTATTTAAGACATTTGGGGATCCTGTGAATGAACAGCAAAGGTACCATGCAAATACTTTTTTTTTTTTTCTCTTTAGCATTTATTCAAAAGGTTTAAAGGGGCACACACTTCTTCATGTTGCGAAACTGAAAGAGGTTACCGAAAGGGACCTCAGAAGCAACTTCACGTGTTTTGCTGAGAATTCGGTGGGGAACGCCACTGCTGTGATCCAGCTGAAAAGAAAGCAGAGAGGTAAAACTATTGATGGATGGTTATTTGCCCTTTGATTTACTCATTGCTACAAATTCATTCCCTGTTGACATGGGCTTTTTAGCCAGCTGCAGAAGTTTCTTGAAGCTGGATGGGAAAAGTTTGATTTGTCAGATGTCTAGAAAAGCACATTATTCTGAGGACTACTGAGAAGGACGGGGGTATCTGGGGACTTACTGCAGGCAGGTGGGCTAAGTGGAAGCTAGAGAGTAACTGGGAGGAAGAAGGGGACAGTAGCACCTCTGAACATTAATAGGCAATCTACTAAACTGAAGCAGAGCTGCTGCTGAAAGCAATAGCATTCCTTGATTTTCATAGGACATTTCTGTTTGTTTCCCCAGTCCTTAACATGCATGTTTCTGAGAAGTTACCATAACTTGGCATAATGTGGCAGCCTTTCAAGCAAAGGCCAAAACCAGAATCAGTGTGGAAATTAAAGTGTCGAACCATAGCTCACAGTGGAGATTCATCACCGCAGTGGCACAGGAAGTCTCCCGCAGGGCACTGTGCAGCTCTCTGTTCTGATGTGACTTTTCCATCTCAAGCGATGACTACTTTCAGCCCTGCTGAGGGTACCACAGGCCGTTTTCTCTGTTCCTTCCATCACAGATTGGCTTTTCATACCATAAAGGAGATGATACCATTCAAAAAAGGTCCCTGACGGTAGACTGAAACTCTGTGTTAAGGTTTGCAGCTAAATGAATTCCTGACTTCCCTAAAGTTTGCCAGCAGGGCAAGAATGAGGATTGTGAGATGGTTTGCCCCCATTTCTGGACTGAGTTTTTCATCTAAATGTCAACATTATTTTGGAAAGCCTGAGTTATGATAGACCCTTTTCTTTCTACAGTGTTTCTTTTATATGTACTGTGCAGTGCCATTTCTACTCTATTTGCATTCCTTTTGTGCACTGCCTTCATTTACCAGCACTGGATTGAAATAGTGCTGATATACCGAAGTTATTTGGTCCACAACGAAACTACAGGAGGTAAGAAACATTGTATAATTTTGATTTTCTCCATTTTTTCTACTGCCTTTTGCCATGTGGGTTAATCCAGTGTGAATTAACCATTTAATTAAATTCTCTGAATGACCCTGTTCTCTTTGAGCTGATACAAAGGCTGTTAAAGCTAGCAAGATGCTCAGTGGATTCAGATGGAAAAAAAGCCAGGCAGTGTGGAGGAAACGTCTAACACCAACTGAAATGTCACAGTTAGCCTTTTACAAGATCCCTAATTTAGTCTTGGAAGATTAGAGTAGGAAGTTGAATTTTGGCAGTCCCTTTGCAGGGAGTAATAGACCATCTCCAACATTTTAACCTCATTGTCCCAAAGTGTTCAACAGAACCTGTGGACAAGAATCAAATGTCCTTGCAGAACTAAGTGAAGGACCCCAGAGTCTATTATATTTTTCACTTGAAGCCAAATAATTTCTCAGAAGAATAAACAAAGGAGAGAAATAAGATGATATAGGGCACCAACTGAGAAGTGTAGGTTTTGGAAACACTCATATTTCCTTGCTAAAAATTATGTTGACCATCCTGACATGTACACCAGAGTGATCAGCTTCTGATATTTCAAATCTCCATAGTAGCATTGCCCCATCATCTCAGCTAAAATGAGCCTCCAACATAGTAGGCAGTGTAAAAATGTATCAGAAATGACTGTGCCTACTTCAATGAAGTTAACATATAATTTTCTCACATGGGTTGAAAGAAATCTGATAGTATGTGCCCAAGGAAATGTTTCTAAAAATTCTTGAATATTGATGCAGCTTGAGATATAGGTGTCTGAGTCTGCTTTTGTGTTTGCATGTGTATATATAGATTATATGTGAGTGTGAAATAACTGTGTCTAGATATCTATAAATACATAGCAATGAGACAATTAACTGCCCTTTTGGAAAGTATTTTTGTGAGCCCTAAGGCAGCTGGCAAAAGCAATTTGGGAAATCACTCAAAATTTCCCCTCTGTTTGGTACCAAATTGATTTGAGAACCTTTGGAAAGTCCCCTTAGAGCTCACTCCATATGTCAGTAGGACAGAGACAGACCTGCCAAGATTTGTGCATTGAAGTTGAAGACTTCAATGAAGTTGAAGAGTTCCAGGCTCTGTCCCACTCCCTGACTCTCATGTACCTCACAAAGCAGCATTTGCAGCGTCGGGGCATGGTGTATGCAGAACAACTGTGCCTACCCAGAGAGTTTTCTGCCTAAGGTGATTGGCCATAAAATGTGTTCTCACCTGCAGGATTATGTCCTTCTCACTTCGTGTGGATGCATATCAAGTCACCTGAGGTCTGAAAGGGCTTGCTCATAGAGCAGCAAAGCAGCAGTTGTGACTTAATTTTGCCTTTTCTTCCCTTCCATCATTTCTCCTCTCCCATTCCTCTTAGCACAGAATCAGAGAATTGCAGAATTCCACAAGGTTGGAAGGGATCCCTGGGAGTCATCTGATCCCATACCCTACTCAAAGCAGAGCCAACTTAGGTCAGGATAGAGAATCCACAACCTCTCCGGACAACATGCTCCAGTTTTTGATCACTGTCACAGTGCAAACTTTTTCACTAACATGTAATGAGAATTTTCCTTGTTGCATCTTGTGTCTGTTGCTGCTTCTCCTGTCCCTGTGCACCTCAGACAAGAATCTGTCTCCATCATCTCTGTAGCCTCCCATTTGGTAGTTGAAGACAGCAGTAAGGTCACCTTTTTTCTCATGCCTCTCTAACCCTCCTTAGCCAATGCAGATACCCCTCTTAAAAATCTTCCTTCTTCCACAAGGGGAAAGAAACAATGCAGAAACTGGGATACTAACATTTATAGATCACGTATGCAGTCACTTTGCTTAACCCAGGTATTCTTCATGTCCTACCCTTTGGACATCTTAAATGTTTGTGCCAAAAGCTCCTCAGGTTCTAATGGTCCTTCTGTACAATTCTGGGGGAAAAAAATTCCTAGTGGTGCTTACTGTGTATGTGTTTTTAACTTGCTATTGTAATAGTAATACTAGAAAGGCAAACGGTGATATATTTATTAATGGTCGTTGTCTAATAGGATTGCAGTGACCTCTGTGGGTGAAATGAGGAATATCTGGCTTGTAGTGCAATTTATTGCCATTTAAAAACTGTGTTCAAAGGAGCTTCAATTCTGGGTGTAGCTGAATTGAAGTTCAGCTAAACCAACGTAGTGACCTGCTGCCCCACCTTCAATTCCCACACTAGTCCTGCCTGCCTGCCGGTGGTGATTCACTTTTGTGGGCCTAAATTGGCTCGACAGGGCAGAAAAATAACTCAGTAAAAGACACTGAGTAGCTAGCAAAATGAATTAGCTTCCTCTGTTACCCCAAGAGCTTCAGCACCCGTAGAAGGAAGCGGTGGAAGCGTGTGGCCGGGAGCAGAGGGGAGGAGCGGCAACGTAGCACGTGTTATCTGATCACATCCTTGGCCGCTAAACCTGACCTGCACACCTATATTTGGGTTTGTTGACATACTTGCTGCTACACACTGGTTCTGAATCTAGCTGTTCAACCCCAGTTCATGCATGTCATCAGTTTTCCATGTGCATTTCCTTTGCTTCTTGGAATCCATATGCGCTCTTCTAGAACCTGATGGCTCTCGCTCAGGTTTGTGATCCTCATCCTACCTCTAGGGATAGAAATCAGGAGGTTAACACTGAGGCACGGGGTGATGCTCAACACCATTACTTAGGTGTCTGTGCTGGAGGTAGGTGTCTCAGTTCCCACGCGGTGAAGCTGTAGCCAGCACGGTGAAATCTGGAGAGCTGCTCAGCTCGCCCTGCAGCAGCACCCTGCAGTAGGACCCTGTGCTAAACAGCGGAATTTCTTTCTGGTTTCCATTAACTGTATTGACATATGATACAACTCAGCTGATTGAACATACGTGTCTCATGTCATCTGAGCTACTTGAGGGTGTCCTGTGATTCCAAAAGATTTGAGTATCCAATAGTTCCCACATCAAATTTGGCAGTCCCGTCAACCTTAGGACCCTTAAATGGCAACTACATATGGGGAACTGGCCCAAGTCCACTGCACCCTTTGCTTTCACCAGTAATTCCTTTTGTTTTCCTTCCTTTTTCCTCAAGTATAGTTAAAATTTTATTTAGAAAATAGATGAGATTAGCTTTTGCCTTGTAGTTCAGAATGGGCCTAACTCAGGTCATTGGTACCAGACTGTTTCAAACCTGAGAAAAGTTCTTTATATATTTTTCATCTGCACCTCACAAACATATTCTTTTAATGAGATTGAAACAAAGTCCAGAAATTGGTCAGTACTCAGTGTCTGAGATGATATTTGGATCAGACTTAGGCGTTGCTACTTGCACCAGTCTCTCTGAATACAAATGTAACAGTGTATGAAAATAGGGCATCTTCTGCAAGCAGCTAATATTTAAGAATATTGTTCCTTTAAAATTCACTATATTTTCAAAGTAGGTTGTGCATTGATTAATATTTTTGGAATAAGCATTTGGGCAAATGAGAGAAAAGATTGGGAATCATTCCCTACAATATGGATTTTGCCTGGAAGTGACCAGATCTTCCACTGGTGAAAACTCTCACATATCTGTGGAAATGCAAAAAAATGCTTGATGTTTATGTCTACAAAACTTACAAGACAGTAAGGACTAAGGGTTGGCTTTGGGTAACTGGATGGCTGTACTTCATGAACAGGTGATAATTTTAGGTTTGTGTTGTGATTGCTTAAATAGATATAAATGGAAACTGAACATTAGGGAAGAAGCTGAATGCTTCAGACAGACTCGTTAATGTATACAGTGTTATTTATTTATTTATTTATTTATTTATTTATTTATTTTAGATGGCAAAGAGTTTGATGCGTTTGTGTCCTATGCAAAACTAGACTCTTCTGAAGGTGACTCTACTTTAATTAGTGAGGAAAAATTTGCCCTGGAGCTTCTTCCAGACATGCTGGAAAATAAATATGGATACAAGTTATGCATTCTTGAAAGAGATATTCTTCCAGGAGGAGGTAAGGTCCCTGTGGATGGTAGAAAATCTTCAATTCTTTATGAAATTGTTTTTCATTTTCCAAAAAACCTTATGCACCAGATCAGCAAATGGTGTATTTTGTTACTGGAGTGTCTGCTCAAATCTCATTGTGTTTTGATCTTTGTATCTGGCCCCTGCACCTGAGGCATACGTATGTTTGAGTGTGGTCGCTGAGACAAAGCTTCTTGTCCAAGAATTTCTTTGCAAACAGAGTCCATTCCCTGAAAAGAAGACGCCAAATATTTCAGTAGTTCCTTTCTGAGCAACTTTAGTGAGTGCTACCTGCAGTAGTGAGAAAGCTCTCAGCACCTGTCCCTGAGAGAGACAAAGACAAGTCCAAATGTCTCTTAGACCCTGTCTGAGTATCAACAAAGTGTGTTGAGGTCTCAGCTGTGCCCTCCACCTCCTGACCAGCAAGTTGTGGTCTCCAGGCTGCATAAGAACAGCAGCAGTATCCTCTGATAGCAAGCACATTTCTAGGGGTTATGTGATTGCTCAGCATCCCTATTTTTGGCTTTCCTTATTTCTGGGTTTTAGCTGTTCATAAAGGAACTGATACGATAAAAAGTCCATCATAGAATGCAGTAACAATCGCCATTTCTTCTCTAGCATACACAGATGAAGTTGTTACAGCTATTAAACAAAGCAGACGAGCAATAATTATTTTGAGCCCAGCCTACGTCAGTGGACCAAGCATCTTCGAACTGCAGGCAGCAGTGAACTGTGCATTGGAAGACAAAAGGATCAAGCTGGTATTAATAAAGTTCCAGGCTTTCCAAGAGCCAGAGACTTTGCCTTCAGTAGTGAAGAAAGCTCTTCGGATTTTACCAGTCATTACCTGGAAGACTTCCATTTCTGCTGCTCCAAACAAGAAGTTCTGGAAATATATGCATTACCACATGCCAGTGAAAACTACTAAGATGTTGGGAAATTGTAGCCTAAAGGGCTTTTTCCAAAGGTTATTCAGCCTGGTATATCGATAGCAGAAATTTCGTAGAGGGATGACAACAGGGTCAGGAATGGTGACGTGATTGTAAAAGACCTTTTCTACATCAGCTGACTACTGTGGACTGTCACTGCGGTCAGCAATAGCTCACTCCAAAACAGTGAAAAAGACTGCAGTGTGACACTACTGCAGCCCCACAGTGAAACTAAGTGGCACTGCGCACAACTGTAAATGTGAGCTATCTTTCATAACTTATTATTTTATTATTTTTTATTATATTTATTATATTATTTTGCTGTGATGTTGAGACATACATGTGAATGTTTTGTTCTTTGCATTGTATTTCTCCCGGAATATTTTTATACTTTTTTTGTAGAAAAAGATTAAAAAAGGGAACTCCAGAGGAAGATTGCAGTTTAATTTTCCTGTGCAGTCTAGTGGGACAAATCCAAACTCTTTAAACGAGTTATGTCCTCCTGCGGGAGCACCAAGGAAGCACCATGGGAGACTGCTATAACTGGGTATGCCGAAGGGGTTGGGAAAAGAAGGACTGTGTCAGGGCTGATCCCAGGCATCTCCATCCTTCCTGCAATGGGAGAAAGCTGTGAAATACCAGCTGTGAAACATTTCACACTCAGAGACATCTGCACTTTGCTGATCCTGTCTGGTGCTGGTCACTCATGTGTTCCACTGAACCTGTTGGTTCTTATGGGTGTGTTGCAGTTGTAAATCAAAGTCCTGGTTGTCACAGCTGGTAGACTTCCAGGGACTCTGAAGTCTTTCCCTTGCAGTCCTCTGGCTGCTAACTCTCCAGGGTTCGTATCTCTTACTCGCAAGGCATCTTGCAGTCTGTGTGTGTGTGGTTGTAAGTGAAGTACAATGGTTAGTGTTAAGAAAATCTGAGTAGGACACCCACTGATCTGGTGTTCTGCTGACTTCATTTGGCCTTCAAGTTAATAAATCCTTGTGTTATAATGCTAATCAAATAGCTCATCTGCCAGATTCCTTGTTGGAAAGGGACTTAAAGAAATACTGCTGTAATGGGACAATTATACTGAAAAAAGAACAACACTTGCAAGCAGGTTGAGCATTATCTACATAATTTTTTGGGAGGTTCAAAGCCTTCAGTGGGAGGACTGGTGGTGCTGTGGGGCAGAAGCAGAAGATGATGCCTCATGTAGAAACAGAACATCAAACAGCATCACTTGCTGTACCACAGAAAATTTTGATGCTGTAGTTGCATCTGTGTTGGGGATTTAGTTCAGATCATGATAAGCTTTTGAAGCGAATTTCCCAGTTGTCACCACTTATTGCCTTTTGCATTGCACTACAGAGCATCACAGGTGCACACACCGGATCCCTTTCCACAGAAAGTCAAGTGGAAGATATTCTCCACCCGTGAAGGGACACTCAGTTCTGTGGGACCAGCTGGCCTGAAAGAATCCCCTCCCAAACACATGCAGTGTGGATGTGGGGTCCTCAGCACTAGTTGTTTGGGGGTACATCTCTGTTCTCTCTAGTCTGCACTGTTTGCCAACACAACCAAATCAGTGGGCAATTTGAATAATTTGTCAGTAAATTAAATTTACTCGCTTCTAATGTGTGTAATACAGGCTTTAGCAGCTTCTAATCAACACTACTACGTTTGCACACTTTGTTATCCTAACACTAAACATGGTGTTTTTGTGGAGGAGAGAAGAGGCTGACCATTTAAAAAAACATTCCACGAGGGTGAATGCTGTTTTGGAGGAAGATAATGCGGTTGTCCAGTAAATGCCTTCCTGGCATGAGTAAAACAAATGTCCAATACAAGACAACTCAAGATCCAGTTTTAGGTACGTGATGTGACTCAGCCCTTCCTCTTTCTGTTAATGTGCTAAGTTACATTCCTGCATTTAAGAGGGAGAACACGTCTCTTAACGAGAACGTAATTAGCGTGCTCCTCCACCAGATGTCCCTACTGGAAGCCCTGCAAAGCCCATTTATTTACACACCGAGTAGTTTGGTTACCAGGTGAGACAGGACCAGTGAGCAGTGCCAAGTGTGGTACCTCAGGTGCCAGTTTGCCCTGGGGAAGCAGACGGGGAGTGAGGGCAGGAGAGGAAGGCATGGAGCGGGCTCTCCTGCCTGCCCAGGCTGCCACCGGCTTTCCCACCTGATGCTACTTACTCGTGCCTGGATGGTGTGCAATGCAGCTTTTTTTTTCCTTTTTTTTTTTTTTGACAGTGGGAAAAAAATCAGAGTGGCTGCATAAAGAATGTAGTTGGAAAGGGCTTTTTATTCCCTAACAGGGCGATGCTGTGGCCAAGGTTTATCTGGGTCGGAGGAACCTGCAGAACTGGTATCTTCATACAAACTCCAGGTCTGTCTGTAACACAAGGAACAGGACAGGCACATTAGGACTTGCAGAATGACCTCTAATAGGCAAATGAAGCAGCCCTGAGGAAGAAGCGGCCGTGGCTATGACCAGCACGAATCAACAGGAGTGAGTGTTGCATACCTTCATGCACCCACTATACGCTATATCTGTAATAAAATAGTCACAGCCCCAGACATGGGCTCTGCCGCGCTCGCACATGCAAAGCTTTTGAACTGGTTGCTGTCGCTGTCGAGTCTGGTATGCTGTTCTGCTGCTGGTTATGTGGATGACCCCAACCTGAGCAAGAGTTTCTTGCCTCACTATGAACCTGATCAGGGGGATGCTGTTGGCTCTTCGCAAGATACGAGGCTACATGTTTTCACAGTGGACTATGACTATGTGCAAATTCCCTATGAAGTTACTCTTTGGATCCTCTTTGCCTCTCTTGCAAAAATAGGTAAGTAGAAAATGGGATCTTGGGTCCTCCTACCTCAGCAAGAAGTTAAAAACGTACCATGTAACCAAGTGTCTTCCATGCATTTTTGTAGCAGGGATCGTTTTTACAGCTTCTGTCCTCAAAAAACCAGGTGTGTTCATTACCATGACAATGATAAAATGCCACCTCCAAATGCTTCCAGCTTGCTTAAATAAATATAGGAGCTCTAACCCTCAGGTCTCTTGGGTTGTCTATGCTAGTGAGTAGCAACTGCAATCCCCTACAACAGTGCTGTCCATCCCTTTTTCTAGTCTTTAAACATCACAAGATATCAGAATTTACAACCTGCTACAGCTGTAGAAATCAGTAACACCAGACTGAGACTTCAAGCGTATTGAATTGGGGGGAGAAAAGTGGGAAGAGTTCTTCCTTTGTGCAAATAATGGGAAACATTTCCCTAAGAGTCTTTGGTTTACATGTTTGCTGTTTGAAGTTGCTCAGAAAGTAATACCAGGGGAGAGAGACCCAGAGTCTAAGAGGGTGTAGGTCATCAGAGATGTAGGGTAAGTGCCTTTGGAATACATACCAATACATCTAGCTTCTATTAGAGCTCCATGTAGGTATCTGAATGAAGAAAGGCAACTCATGGAGAAGTAGGGACTGCAATTAACATAGCAAAAATAGCTCGCTGTGTGTCTTACACTTTTGAATGGCTGGGCTCAAATTATTTTGACCATTCAGAATAGTGCAGTAATATCAAATAAATGGAGAAGATGGTAATAATGTGAAGAGCTGCACACATGTGATCTCCCTGTCCTTTTGATCCTTCCATAGGATTTTCAAACATTACTATAGAACAGGCTGGTAGGTGGGACTGATGATTTTCTGGAGGTGGCCCGAAGATAAACATTTTTCATGTCATAGTCATGCAATTGACAAAAATCATTACCACTGACCATGATTTGCCAGTTTCATAATAGCTGATGATCTCAATCCAATTCCTGTAAACAAATGCCTTTACTGCTAGAATAATAACAGAAATTTTCACAAATCAAATTTGTTGTTAGGGCATCAGCAGAGTGTATTAGCAGTGAGCATATTGATCAATTCCTTTATTCATCATCCATAAAAGCACACAACTTGCCACATGGCTCATCTACTCAATATTCTTGTTTTGAAATATATATACTTTAGAAGAACTGTGTAATGCCTCCCAAGCAAACCTGTTCCTTAGCTGGGAGTTTTCAAATAATATTATTTTTGATGAAAAGTGTGGAGCTGCTGACTTCCAATCTACTTGAAAGAAAGAGTTAATCTGAATAATCTGGTTACCCAGGGAAGAAGTTTTCCAAACTGTTAAAAATTCTCAGTGTTTTATTCAGGTATTATCTTCCTTCTGGGTTTCAAGATTTCAGGGTGGGAAACATTTCTGAGGTCTTGAAAGGCAAAACAATCCCCTTATTCTGTAAAACTGACAGAAGTCTTGAACATTTTTTTTTTTCATTAAAAAAGGAGATGAGTAGAGTTATGATCTTAACATACTTTTTTGGTAAAAACAAATAGTCTCCTAAATAAATTATTTAAAAATTCATAAAAATATTTTTCTTTTCCTTTACTTTTGAATAGTGATAATCCGAGGTTCACAGAAATGCAGTCATGACATTAGCTTCTAGAGTTATGGGATGAAGGTTGACCCAGCTTCGGGCATGGAGACACAGCCAATGGATTTATAGGTTTCTTAGTCTGCCACATTCTCATTCTTGTAAATCCTGAAAAATTCCTTACATTTTTTAGTAGAGGCACCTCTCATTCGCAATATGATTACACAGTTCCTGGTATAGCGACTAAACGAGCTAGGCATTATCATATGGTATCAGTATTCGTGTTTGTTAAATGGGAAGAAGTATATAACATTTATACGGCAAGCGTAGCTCTCCCTCTGTAAAAGAGCTTGGCTACATCTATGTTTGTAAACTAACGAGCCCCCGGTGAGGAAGCTGCGTGTGACTGTCCGTACCACCCCGGCGTTGGTGTGCTCCTTCTCAGCTCTGGCCAACGTCGACAAGCCTTCACCCAGGCAGTGCCCGGGCAGGATGGGTGCCAGGATCAGTTCCCACGGGCAGTTTGGATGTGACCGCTTCTTGCTGGGGTAGGGAAGAGAATTTGGCTGTATGGATGCAAGTTGAACCTTTCTGCTCGGAAAAGTCTTTGGCCTGCTTAATTTGCTAGTCTAGACTCAACCTTTATTCCAGTGTGGAAAAAAAAATCCCTTAGGACGCATTATTTTCTCAGATATTTGATCAGCAATGCTGAAATCACTGGTTTTGTTTCAGTAAACTAACTCATAAGGTTCTCTACAAAATATTGTTTGTCTTATGTCGGAACAGCAGTTTTCCCAGAAAAGCAAGGTTAATCGGCTTGTACAAAGCCTTATGTTACTGTGGCTTGATTCCTGCTGCTTTGGGTATTTTGTTGTTCACGAGTGCTCACTCCCGCTGTCTGTGGATCACCTGGAGTCCACGCAATGCTTCACGGGAGTGCTGGAAGTGGAGGGAGCTGAGCAGACCGTGGCATCTGAGCTGCTCCCTGCTCCCTTGGGCTTCTCCAGGTTCCTGGTCAGCCCAAATCCAGTGGGAGCTCTGCAGCCAGGGACCCTCCTCAGCAGCTGCCTTCCAACCTGCAGCCAGGGATTTTGCTCGCTTTGAGATGGAAGGACAAGACTGTGCGTCAGAGGTTTGGCAGTAGCGGTTGGGCAGCAAGGATTCTTGAAGAGTGTTTTCTTTCCAAATTGCAGAGTACCTTTTCAAAGCGGTTTCTGCATTCCTAGAAGTGGAGCTTAGACTCAGGCACACTTGCTTAGAAATCGAGAGCTGGGGAGCGGGAAGAGAAAAGATTCATGGCCAAACTCTTCCCCTGCTTTGGTGACACAAGTCTGGGAATGTTTAATTTTGAAGGGAACAGTACTGCCTGTTTTTACATTCATAATCCTAAGAACAAAACCTGGCTCCCTGAAGACAAAGTATTCAAAGGCAGGCAAAACATCTGTCTGAGATCAGGTTAATTTAAACTTGAATAATACCCTTAATGTTTTATTCAAGGTTTCCATCTCTATCACCGCTTACCAAGACTCATGCCCGAAAGCTGCATCCTGATTGCCATTGGAGCACTAGTAGGAGCGATCATCTTTGCTTCTGATCACAAATCTCCACCAGTGATGAACACAAGTATTTACTTCTTGTATCTCCTTCCACCCATCATCCTGGAGGAAGGCTATTTCATGCCAACTCGCCCATTTTTTGAAAACTTTGGGTCCATCCTGTGGTGGTCTGTGCTGGGATCTCTGGTAAACTCATTTGGGATTGGGCTCTCCCTCTACGGAGTCTGCCAGATCGAAGCCTTTGGTCTGACCGACCTGGACCTGCTGCAGAACCTGCTTTTTGGCAGCATGATTTCAGCTGTGGATCCTGTGGCAGCCCTGGTAGTTTTTGAAGAAGCCTCCGTTAATGAGCAGCTTTACATGATGATCTTTGGAGAATCATTGCTAAATGATGGCATAACTGTGGTGAGTTTCTTTCCACTCCTTGTCTTCCACTCTTTAGTCTCTTGTGGATTGTAGGGTTATTGGGCAAAGGACAAGGAGATCCTAGATACATTATTTTATGAATACTCCACTCCATTACACACAAGTAATTTAATGTATCTAAAGATTACATCTTATATTAACTCTTTCATAAATGTGTTGTTTTAGAGCTGCTGGAACAGGGAAGCATACACATACACAATAGACATCACATCTTGCTCTTGCATTCACTGAAGTGAATGGACAAGCTACAGCTGATTCTGCTGGTAGGATCAGTGTAAGTCCTAGGAACGTTCTTGACATCGTGCAAGCAAATAGATAGAAAATTGTACTGCTTAAAGATTGAAGGCTTCTATGAAGTTTCCCAGAGACCTTAGACAAGAATTCCAAAAGCCACTAATAAGTTTGCATAACTTGTTTATATCAGTAAAAAAATTGACATCTGACAAATGTTCACCTTTCTTGGCTGTCTTATCTCAAGCATCTAGAGACAATGTTTCTGCAATAAAAGAGATTTCATTTGATTTTTTTTGTGGTTTGGTTTTGTTTTGTTTTGTTTAAATAGGAAAAGCATGTTTTTACAGAGCTACTTTTGCTAATACTTTCCCCCCTTTCTCATTAGTTTTACTAAAACTTGGAGCAACCTGAAATTCTAGCTATAAACCACAATTGAGAAAAACACTTAGAACACGCATGTTTTTCAAGGAAGAAATTTCAAGCAGGAAATTCTTTGCTCAGAAACCAACAGGAGTGCTCATGTGCTGCAAGTTAACTGCAAGTTAAGGAGTTTTGCTAGATAAGATCTTTACAGAATTTAAATCACAGGAATCTAAAACACATAAAAACTATTCAGATACTGTTATATATGAGGTACGGCACAACCTGGACTTGTAAAATCTGTACAGAGTTCATTGCTGAAGGGCTTCATGGGAGAAGTGCAGTTTATGAGTAATGCGAAAAGGAAAAGGGATGAAGTAATTTCTTGCAGCCACAGCCTATTGATCACAAATCCTTCTTGGTGAATCAGAGATGTAGGGCTGATGTAGAACTAAGGGACAAATGTTACTTAACTTTACATGTAAACTGCTTATGTGTTATAGTTGTAACAAAAGAATCCCCAATGCATCTGTCACTTCCACTTGTCTTTTTGGTTCCTTCTAGTGTAGACCTCAAAAAGTAATACCTCTTCCTCACTCTGGAAGACCTTGTTTCATCCTTTTTTTTGACTGGCTCTCTACCTTGCCTTCCCTTTGTTCCCAGCTGCTATTTATGACGTGGGTCCAACTCATGACGGTATGCACATGACCTTTCAGTCAGGATCCTGTTACAGCATAAATGTGGGGTGAGAGAAAGCCTTTTAAAACCTGGTATTTAGGCACTTCTCAGCAGCATTAGATGTGTTAGGAAAAGAGAAGAAAGGGCTGTACATGGGGAACATTGCCTACATGGCTGCGAGCTCCCTTTGCCCCAGGCACCCTCATCTTTGCAATCAGTTTGTCAGCTCCTGCTGATGCATTTCTGCATCACCCACCTCTCATCCACTGTCTGGGCATTCAAATTTTGAAAATCTCTACCTGGCTTCATGTTTGAGAAGACTGAAGTATTTGTCACCTGGATGGACCCCAATGGGTGGCTTTCTCCTCTGCGATACCTCACTTGCTTTTTTAAGGGCTTTAAAAGTGTTTATCTCAGGTGTCTTATCTTACCATTTCCTCCCTGTTTCTGTCTTAACAGTTTCCTTTGAGTTAACTCTCTGTGTTTAAAAAGATAATATCACCAAGATATATTAAGCATACATATTTTTTGATTGTTTAAATACAAATATCCTGGTTCTTTCCAGTCTGCTTAACAGCTTGAACATTTTTTTCCCCAGCAGGAAAAACTGGTATGAATTTTGCTGAACTTGTGTATTACATTTGAGGCAATAATAGCTCCCTCTCCTATATTTAGTTCAATATCCTGGTTAAAAAAATTGCAAAATAATAGACTGTGGAATTAAAATGATGATTTAGGAGTTGTGCCTTTGACTTAAGGGACTGGGTCAAAAGTGGAAAATTTACCCTTTTTACCCATTTGTACCTTTTCCCATTCTCCTCAGCCAGGCCATGTCCATGGATGGAACAAGAAGGCTCCAGGTCCTGTTAATTGCTCCTTTTCCCAATTGCTTCTGAGTAGACTGTTAGTATCAGAATAGCGCAGACAACAACAGGACTGGTCCTAACACATATCATACATTAGGGGAGTTTCAAAGCCCTGTTCAAAACAGTGATGTTGGTAAACTCAGTGCAGTTTTCATTCAAACTTGAACAGAGGTGGAAGATCTTGATTTTGCTGCAAAGGATTTCAGGCATCTGAAGCTCTGCTCCTGCATATACACAGACCATTTTTGTCTCAACAGGAGCTGAGCACCTGTGTACATCAGGAAACAGAATATTTCCCCGGACTCCTTCAACTCTGAGGCTTGAGTTTAGAAACACTGAGAACACCTATACGTCACGCTGTACTCAAAATGGAGTGGCAGTGACTACTTTCTCTAGTGGTGTCCTCTCTTCTTTGTATGCGGTAGCAGAGCAGTTAAAAGAAACCTACTGCATGATGGAGGCCCAAGTAAAATTGATTTCTTTATTTGTGGGGATTTTAATTTACCTCTCTGGGATAGCTTGGGTGCTAGGAAGGAGGATGGAGATATTCTCTGCTCCTGCTGTTGAAGTTGACCCACTCTGTTTAGAGTAAAATTAAATGCATGTGGTCAGAAAGAGTTACCAGGGTGGAAAGTTATCATCAGGGCTGCCTGTGTTGGTGGTTAAGGCAGTCACTTGAAAATCTTTTTTCCAACGCTTCTGATGTGGATGGTATGTGCAATGTTTGTACCATCTAGACAGCTGGAGCAGGGACCCGTCCGCGGGGAGGGCCCTGTGGTGAGCAGTGTCACGCTCTCTCTTCCTCTCCCTGGCTCTAACAGCCAGCCAGTGGTACACCACCACACGGTAACGTCCCCCCCAAAAAACCCAAAGCACAACTTTCTCAGAGTTGTTAAATGAGGCCAACTATCAATCCATCCCTTCTTTTTGAGTGAACAAGGGCATCCTAAGCTGATTCAGGTTTTATACCGTACAAAGAATTAAAGTATTTCATTTACTGGCATAAACACTGCAACGTTACATGGAGCCTTACTTGTATGACGCGGTGCAGGATGTTGTACAGAACAGTTTACTCCCACAAAGCATGTTGCAAAGAAATGGAAATTATGTCATATTTCCATAATTTCCATTGTAATGCCAATTCAGTTATATCATATAGACAGTTTAGGAACTAGAAGAAGAGAGAAAAACTTACCAAGTCATTTGCTGAGAATAATTTGCTTTATTCATAAGTCAGCATAGATTCATGCCTTGGTATCACTTATAAAGAATCACAAGTCTTAGGAAGAGGTTGAAGTCTGCAAGAAGGGGGTAACAGAGACAAAACAGGCTTGGTAATGAAAAGCTATATGGTAAGTACAGTAAGGTTTATTTACTGTCAAGACATGAACCCTCTTTTCCTTATCTGCCACTGAAGAGCCTAATTTCATACACAGTCATTAGGAAAAGGCACCTCTGGGTATTTTCTCACATGAAACATTTTGTTGTGTTTTGCCTGTCCCACAGAAATATTAGCAATGAGTCTCCTGGAGAACAGGCTGTGTGACAGCTCAAGGTCGTATGTTCCCAGCAGCAATTTAAGATTAGATAGTAGCTGGGGAATAATTATTATCCTAATGAGCTTGACTCTTCTACCTGCAAATATCTACTTTAATCTTCTTAATAGCCTTCTGGAATTAACTATATGAAGAAGAAAGACCAAATAAAACTAGATAAGGCAAATTATTTTGGTCCATTTTGCATTTTTGAACTAATGCTTTGGTGCAACAGCTTTGGAGAGCTGGTGGCTTTAGATGTTCCCCAAATTCTCTTGAAAACTTAAAGGTGACTTTCATGTGTTACACACTGCCTGTAAACAGATCTGACAGGACTTAATGTTAACCTACTGTCAGCAAACTCTAAGACCTTTTTATTACTACACCACTCATTACTGTGGAAACTTTCTATTAGTTTCTAAAAGATGAATGAAAGTAGAATATACTGAAGATTTTTCATTATGAATTTCTGCAGAAAAGAAATTATTGATAATAGAAGTATGGTAAACTTATCTGCTCTGACCTAAATGAAACTACCTTTACAGACCAAATTATATAATGTAGCAAATTCAATCTTTCTTCTAATCTGACACTGTTTTCTTTTTACTTTTGTCATTCCAAGCTTTCTAGTCAAAATATATGTGTGAAGGATCTTTAGGCCATTTAGAATGCTACAACTTTTGTTTCCCACTTTGACACAGAGCTCCTGGGAAGCAGGTTAAGTGGCATCAGACCCAAAACATGTAAGGATAGAGAGGCTGTATTTATCTAGCTAGAGACAATATGAAACCTAGGCTACCATTTTCCCTTCCCTTCCCTTCCCTTCCCTTCCCTTCCCTTCCCTTCCCTTCCCTTCCCTTCCCTTCCCTTCCCTTCCCTTCCCTTCTTCCTTTCCCATTCCCAGTGACGTTTCATGATGTTTATGTGTCAAGTGCTACTGAAAAACATTGAACATTCCAGAGTCCATCTAATGAAGTGTGCCCAGCCTAATGATCATACACACAACCTAAATGGGTTTTAAATGAAAAGTGTGATTCTTAGTTGCTGCCCTGCCCCATCCTGACTCAGAAAGAGAACATGGAAGGGAGAGCCTGGGGTTGGTAAAGTACTCAGCTGGGCTTTCAACATCTGCTACAAAGATCAATAATTAAGTTTACCTTCAGAAAAAAACATGGGTGTTTTTCAGTTACTTCAATTGCATCTGATCCCCCAGGGTTTTACCGTTATTATGTAACTATTTATCCCCCCCCCCCCCTTTTTTTTTTTTTTTGCTATTTTTCGGGACATTTAACAGAACCTTAATTCTGGGACTTGTTAAGAACCAGCTGAGATTTCAACTGTTATTTTGCTGTGCTGTCTAAAGGAATTTTAGGCATATATATATATATATACACACACACACACCCCCCACCCGTGAAATGAGTAAGCCTGCCAGGTTCAGAAAGATGCCTGACTGCTGTCTCCTTATTTTCACACATAGGTTTTATATAACATCTTCATCGCCTTCACCCAGATGCACCGGTACGAAGAAATTGAATCCATCGATGTCTTTGCTGGCTTCGCTCGCTTCTTCGTGGTGGGGCTGGGTGGCGTGTTGTTTGGCATCGTCTTTGGATTCGTTTCGGCACTCATGACTCGATTCACCCACAACGTTTCTGCTATCGAACCCCTGCTGGTCTTCATGTTCAGCTACCTGTCTTACTTGTCCGCTGAAACCCTTTACATCTCGGGCATTTTGGCGTGAGTATCCCTTATGGCTTTTTGGATGCCCTCTCGAGGGAAGCAACATTGTTTTGAGGAGGTGGTTTGTTCGAGGTTGGTACAATACATGCATTTTCAGTTTCTGTCCTAGAGATCTGCAGTGGATGGCTTTTAAAGGATCTGTAAAATGCAGTGGTAACTCAGAAAAGCAAACCCATAGTCATCATAGGCATAGATGTACTACTGAGGAGTGCGTATCTGCTCTGAAATTTTTTTAGATTTTTGCTGGTTGGAAAAGATACTGCAAGCTGTGGGTAAAATGACTAGTGCTGCCACCATCTGGCTGCTACCTCTGATAAAATCAGCAGAATGAGAGAATGATTTGATAATAGATCAGTGTAACTGTCTTTACTTCTAAGCGCCATCACCATGCAATTACAAGAGAGATTAAAAGTAATGAGTATGGAAAACAGAATAAAGGACATCCGAGTTCTTGTGAACACCAGCTCTAACATAATTTACTGGAATTACATTACATTTGAACAGCATCACTGGAACTGAAACTGGGCAAAACCAGGCAACCGAGAACATCAAGCACATATGTTTACATATATTCACGTATGTGATTATTGACAGTCATATTTTGATGCGGCCAGCATAGCTCGATACTGCTGTAATGCTGGGGACTGCTTCCTTAAAGTGCTGTAATGGCGTGGGTGCCCACTGCAGAGAGAAAGCTGGCAGGTCTATCGACCGCAGTAAATGGGGAGAGGGTGAGTATTGTGGGAAGGAAAGAGGACAGCGGCAGGAAAGGGGTCAGAAGAGAAAGGAAGGAATAAGGGTGAGAGTGAGAGACTTTACGAGAAAACTGCTGGTAGGTGAATTTCAAAGAAACCACAGCAAACAGCCCCTCAGCAGGGTATAGTGGAAGAAAATGGGAACCTGAATGTGGTAAATGCTCCAGCTAGTGCTGCTGGCTGCTGCAGGCTCAGTGCCCAGCTGGTGGGAAGCAGCAGCCTTGCACGGCCTCTGTTGGGGCTGAGCTTGCGTGCTGGGTCTTGCGGGCTCTGGTGCTGCAGAAGGGAGTTCCTTTTATTGAGGACAAACCAGTTTAAACCTAACAAATACAAGCGTGTGGCTGTTGATGTCCAGACAGGTGCATCTACTCACCTCCGCTTGTCAAACCCTGATTTCATAGAATCATAGGATCATAGAATGGTTTGGGCTGGAAGGGACCTTTAAAGGTCATCTAGTCCAACCCCCTGCAATGAGCAGGGACATCTTCAACCAAATCAGGTTGCTCAGGGCCCCATCCAACCTGACCTTGAATGTTTCCAGGGATGGGGCATCAACCACCTCTCTGGGCAACCTGGTCCAGTGCCTCACCATCCTCATTGTAAAAAAATCTCTTCCTTATATCTAGTCTAAATCTATCCTCTTTTAGTTTACAACCATTATCACCTGTTCTATTGCAAGAGGCACTACTAAAAAGTTTATCTCCATCTTTCTTATAAATGCCCTTTATGTATTGAAAAGCCGCAATAAGATCTCCCTGGACCTTCTCTTCTCCAGGCTGAACAACCCCAATTTGTTCAGCTTCAGAGTAGAACTGTGTTTGTAAAAAAAACCTTTGCAGGATGGCCCTGAGAAGCAATATCTGAATATTTAACCATATTAAATAAGGAGATATGTTTTTCTGAGCAATTAGACAAAGCAGACAAGTCTTGTACAATGTTTTGCACATCCAACACATTTGTTCTGATTGAGGTGACTGGTGACTTTAGTTGAGCAGGGTTAGACCTACTATGTAGTGAGCACTAATATAGTATGGACCCTTTCTTACCTGCGCTGCCCAAAATGCTGCTTCCCTGCCTATTCATTACACTATGCTACATAGCTCTTTGTTTCTTTTGCTTCTTATTTTCATTAGAGTGCTGAAATTATTAGTAATAGAAGAATGTTAATATAATTGGGATTTATTATTCTTACTGCTTCATTAAGGAAATTATTGCTTGGTTTAGGGATGGGAACTTATTGTCACCTTTCTGAATTATTGAGGAATTCATTCATTTTTCACTTGGATCATGAAAGTCAATTATGCATGTGTCTCTGAAAATCAACAGTATTAAACATTAATGCCTAATGGTCTTGTCTTAGAGTGTCCTTGGACCCGCTAAATGTCTCAGCTCCACGAGAATACCCTTGAGATTTCTTCAGTGGAAATTAAATGAGCAGAAACTAGATGAAGGGTTATTTAATGAACAGTCAGCATTCTCTGAATTCACAAGTTTGGAAAAATATCATCACAAGAAGCCCCCAAGGACTAAAATAATATCAGTAAAAACTAGACAGAAGATGGAATATGTTACTAGCATAGCACCCTCTCTACCTATTACCTATGGCCATGGAAAATGAAGCAGGGAAGAGGAAAGCCCCTTCAGTAGGGCTGCTCAAAGACTACTGCTCCTTGTGGTTGTTACCAGCATCTCTGCTGGGTGGCCGCTGATGCCTCTGAAGCAGGCTCTAGTCTTCATTAACAGCAAAGAGATGGAAACCATCCCTTGGCTTCGTTAGGCACATTCCCCACCCCCTGGGTAACTAAAAGGGGGGAAGGACACCTCTGTAGGATAACTGAATTTCTCTCTGCTGTGGGTGGAGAGTCACTGAAGCTTACCCCGGCCCTGGCAGCGAGCCGTCAGGAGCTTTGGCCTTGACCACCATGTTCTCCCACCACCACCTCCTCAAAGAAGAAGATCACTAAGGGGCAGGTTGCCCCGCTCTAACCGACCCGTCCGTAGGCTGGTACAAAACCGACCTGCCCTTTGTTTGAGACTCAAATATTTGGTGCGTGGTGGCTGTGGGTTAGGCATTCAGGATAAAATGGACTTTGAACTGGAACGTGATATCCTCACTTCCTCGTGGGGAAGGCTGACTGCTTTGCTTCCTTTTTCCTGTATGCAAAATGGATTTGTAAAGCTGAATGCACATGCTCTTCTATCTAATGAAATAGCTAATGTTACCGAAGAAATAAAATGCTTCTTGATATTAGGAAGGTCAGAGGCTGGTGATGGAGAGTGCAGGTAATGAAGGCTGAGGTTGTTCTTAAATGAAAAGAAAAACAGGTCGTGGCTGATCTCTGATGTTTTGCCTGGTACAGGATGACAGCATGTGCAGTGACAATGAAAAAGTACGTGGAGGAGAATGTTTCCCAGAATTCCTATACCACAATAAAATATTTCATGAAGATGCTGAGCAGCGTCAGTGAGACCCTGATTTTCGTGTTCATGGGAGTGTCTACGGTGGGGAAAAACCACGAGTGGAACTGGGCCTTCATTTGCTTCACTCTGCTCTTCTGCCTCGTTTGGCGGACACTGAGTAAGTTGGCTTTTTCAGGCAACCCTCTCTGCACTTCTGAGAGAAACCCTTTGGTACAAAGGTATGTTAGAAAAGTCTGTGCGGACTGGCGTAACCAGTTTAATAATGAATTTACTAGGCTTAGGTTACTGACAAGTTAATTTCACAAATCTACGCGTGGACAAAAAGAGGGAAAAAGCCCCAAACAAATCTGAATGCCAGTCTCCAAGCACAGACTTTATGATTAGGTGAGAATGGAATATTTTAAGCAAAATTAAAATATGACCATGGTTATGTCTATACAGATGCTTATATCTTAGTTAACTATATGCCCTTGGGTAAGTGGGCTTCATAATGATTTCATTGCACACTGTAATTAACTTACTAATTAGATAATGTACATCAACACGCTTCTGCTACAGGTCCTGGGCCAGGAGTGCTAGAGGCATTGAAAAAGAGGGAAGGTGAAAATTAGCACTGCTACATAACAGAACAGGGACTCTGTTTCCTTCCTTATACCACATCTAAGCCAACCATGCTATACTAGTGCTCCTCACAAGTCAGCTCTTAAGTTTTAAACTGCTAGAAAAGAGTGCCTGTTTGAAATTACTCCATTTCTACACACAGTGTCTCCCCATTCCTGCAAAGGTCTCCTACTTCCTAATCTGCGAGACTGGGATCCCTCCAGCTTGGGCAGGGCAGTTTCCAGAAGATGTCACACAAGCTGTGGGACACAATTTCTCATCTGCTTCTAAGTCCAGGATAGGTTGACAGTAACACTGAAAGAGGAGAAGCAATAAGAAGGCTGGTTGTGTTCTGTGGGGAGTAGCAGTCCCGGCAGAGTTCTTGTATGAGCTGCTCTTGTGCCTGTTAGCGAATTTACTGCAACTGTGGAAGCAGAGAGGCAACACGTTGCCATCTTCTCCCTCATTTACTAGTACCGTCCAGCCAAACATTCTAGCTGACATAAAAAAAGGGATGACCTACTGGGTCAGACCAACCCTCTGGCAGTGTCTTCAACAGAGCCTGTGGGAGATGCTAATTAGGAAAGGCTTGCAAGCCTTGCCACTTTCTGAGCTCTCTTCACCCCCTACATCCTCAGCATGTAGAGTCACTGTGTTAGGGATGTGAGAGGGTACACTCCTTGCCCACACTATATAGGGGTTTGGACCTGTTGCCCATGAATTATGCCATCCTTTTTTTGAACATGAATATTCTGTATCAGGTTAAGTTACAACTGCTGCAACAGAAGGCAAATGCATTTACTCTGGAGAGGTGATGAATTATGGAACACATTCTACTCTGCCACTGTTATGTGTCACTTAAATTTAGTTAGAAATATGAGTGAATGATACTTCTGTAATGAAAGATGTTTTGAAAGTAGTACACAAGAAAAGGCCAAAAATACAATTATGCAGGCAGTCTTATTTCTGACATTTTTTAACTTCTGAGTGCCTGAATTGGCCATCTTAATAACATTCTTCTGGAATTTCAGTAAGATTTTTCAGAGTAGTTTATATTTTTAAAGAAAATGAGAAATCCAAATATTCCATCAGATGGCCTTGGAGGAGATAATCTGAGCACTGAAATTTAGACACGTACCTTGGCTAACTAAGTTAGTAGGTCAGTTCCCCCATGCTTCATTTATAATTAAAGGAGGCCCCTCTGGAGCATCCTGTGGGTCAGAAATCTACGTTGGGCACCTGCCACCACCTCCTCCAGCCTTCAGCCCTTGTCTATATTCCCTTTACATACAGACCCCAGGCTTGAGCTTGGACATTGGCCCAGCATCACCTGCTATGGTATTGAGGAGGAACAAGACCTGTCAGGTGATTCATCAGGGCCAGCTCTGCCCTCAAGGGGAAGGCAAAAAGGGGCTGAGAAGAAAAGGCTAATGATAGTTGCTGGAGATTGGTTGATGAATCAGCTGGAGAATAGGCTTTGTCTTCTCTACCACTCACAAAGAAGGAAGAAATGGATGAAGATGTGAAGATTCAAGGGAGCCTTAATTGCAGTGACCATAAGACCGTGGATGCTAAGATTCTGAGAGGAGTGAGCAAGCCGACAAACAGCAGAATTACAACCCCGGACTTCAAAGAGCAGACTTTGGCCAGTTGAAGTTGTTGTTAATGAGGCAAGGGAATTGGCTGGACAGCTGGGCTCAAAATACTCATCTAGCTTGTGGCTAATGGCATCCCTCAGGGCTCAGTACAGGGACCAATATTGTTTTAATGTCTTCATCAGTGACCTGGAGGATGGAATGGAGTGCACACTGAGCAAGTTTGTGGCTGACACCAAACTGCAGGGAGCAGTCAATATTCTGGATGGCTTCCATTCAAAGGGACCTGGACAGGCTGGAGAAATGGGCTGAGAGAAAGCTCATGAAGCTCAGGAAGAGCACAGGCAAGGACTTACATGTGGGTTGGAATAACACCATGCATAGGCTTGGAGTCTAGTAAGCACCTCTGCAGAAAAGGACCTGGCGTGGTAGACAACAGGTTGAACACAAGCCAGAATTATGTCCTTGTGACAAAGAAGGCCAACCATGTCCTGGGCTACATTAGCAAGCGTGTAGCCAGCAAGTCCAGCAAAGTGTTTCTTTCCCTCTCGTCAGCACTGGTGGAAGTGTGTGCTGACTCCAGAGTGCTCTCTCCAGTTCTGGGCTCCCCAGTATAGGAAGGACATAGAGGTTCTGGATCAAGTGCAATAGAGGCCACCAACCTGGTCAGAGGCTGGAACACTGGATGTACAAAGAGAGTCTGAGCGTTCTGGTCTATGCAGCCTGGGGAAGAAATGGCACAGGAGAGACCTTCTTACTTTCTACAAGTACCCGATCAGAAGAGAGAGAGGAGATGGAGCCAGATAATTCTCAGACGTGCACAGCAATAGGACAAGAGGCAACAGACACAAGCTGGAACATGGGAGATTCTGATTAGACAGTAGGAACCCATTTCTTAACATGAGGGTGATCCAATATTTTAACAGTGGCCCAGCTCTCCATTCTTAAAGGCATTCAAGACTTGACTGGAGCTTTGAGCAACCTGATCTGATTAGCTCTGCTTTGAGTAGGGACTTGGATGACCTCCAAAGGTCTTTCCAGCCTACAGTACTCTGAGTCTAATGTTTGGGACCAGCTAAGTGTTGGCATCAAACATCTGAGATTAAGGTGCTATTTCTTAAATCTCTCAGGTGGCTTATCCCTCAGTCAAAAAAAAAAAAACAAAAAAAAAAACAGAGGAGGAAGCTGTTGGCTTGACCCTCAAAGCCCATACACATTTCAAGACCTTTGACTTTTAAGCCTGGTAGCCCTGGAGGAAGGCATTTAATGAGCGGAAAAAAAGGAAAGAGGAAACCTGTGAAGGTTCAAGTATGTGCATCTGAACAGCTCTATTATATAGGGATGACACAAGTTCTGAGCAGTAGAGGTCATACGATTCTTGTGGGTTGACAGCAAAAAGAAAGTAATTAAATGTTTTCTTGCTAATCCTGGACCAAGCATGGCCTCCAAGTTTTTAAAGCCTTACTTTCAGAGCCTTACTTTTGGATTCTGTGTTGGAATATCCTTCCAATCAAGACAGAAGTGCTCTCCTGATACAAAAGCTGTTTTGCTGCCACATGTCCATCCTTCTCTCAAACACCAAGGGGAGTGCTAGAGCTTTCTTGAGGAAGGCTGAAATATTTTCCGCTAAATTTGTTTGATAAAATGAATACAACACTTTCTCTGAAGCTTGTATAAAATAAAGAGAATTGGCCTGAGGGTGATACCTCACATACACAGTTTCAGTCTGAGTAGCTGATGTCTAGCATAGTTATAAGTAGCCAAAAAAAGGTTTTAAGCAGTATCCAGCAACCTATACAACATGATACTGCTACTGGCCTTACCTACAATAATCCACTGAGTTTATCAGTGACAGCTGTGTAAAATTACACCAGTAATTATCAGCATTTGTCAGCTTTTACTTCAGTAATTTAACAGTTTCAACACAAAACTTAGTATACATGTTTCTTATGGAAGATGAAGAAGATTAAATGTAAATCAAGCAAATTGCTAAATGTACTCTATAAAGAAAAGCTGCAGCCCTTACACAGCCACAGGCTGTCTGATTAATTTTAACTTTTATTAAGAGCAAAATGAAATTTGAGAAATAAACAGAGAATTATAGACACAATAAGCCAGAGGATTAAAAATTAAAATGCTATTACTCTTTGCCTTTCAGTGAACCTGTCCACAGGACTTGTTGGTAAAGCACCGTTCAAACACTTTGGGCAGATACTGTGCAGAAAGCAGGAAACATTGCAAGGGAAGGCACAGGAAAAACTCTCATCCAGTGGTTTGTCTTGTCTCCAGAACACTTTGAAGAAGAACTGTGCAACATAAATATAGAAAGTAAAACTTTTCCCCTAATCTCACTTCTGAACTCCATAAGTGAATTTAAATCCTGAAGCAGTTAGGAACCATGGTCTTTTCTAGGAGATTATTTGACACAAACCAGATCCAGCAGTTGGTCAAAGAGAAGCTACAAGAACCCAAAATTGAAAAGAAAGGTCTGTCAACAGCTGCCTGAGCCAAGATGTTGTTTTGCTTTAAATATTTTCCTTTTCTCCTTGATTAAAAATACTTGTGCTTTTTTCCCTTCCTAGGTGTATTTGCTCTCTTCTACATCAGTAACAAGTTCCGAACCTATCCCTTCACCTTCAAAGACCAACTAATTATTTCCTACAGTGGCCTTCGAGGAGCCAGCAGCTTCTCTCTTGCGTTCTTGCTTCCAGTGAATCTCTTCCCAAGAAAAAACCTGTTCATTACAGCTACTCTTGTAGTTATATATTTCACCGTGTTCATCCAAGTAAGTGTATTTCTTAATGGATTGTTTTTGTAGAATCATAGAATGGTTTGGGTTGGAAGGGACCTTAAAGATCATCTAGTTCCATCTGCCATGGGCAGATGTGTTGTGGTCTAACCCCACTCGGCAACTAAGCACCGTGTAGCCGCTTGCTCACTCCTTTCCCCCTGCCTGCTGGTGGGATGGGGAGGAGAATTGGAAAAAAAGTAAAACTCGTGTGTTGAGATAAGAACAGTTTAATAATTGAAATAAAATAAAATATCATTATAATAATAATAATAATAAAAACAACAATAATAATTGTAATGAAAAGGGAGATAACAAAAAGATAGAGAAATAAAACACAAGAAAGACAAGTGGTGCACAATGCAATTGCTCACCACCCGCCGACCGATGCCCAGCCAGTCCCCGAGCAGTGATCAGCCCCTCCTGGCCAACTCCCCCCACTTTATACACTCAGCATGATGTCCCATGGTATGGAATATCCCTTTGGTTAGTTCGGGTCAGCTGTCCTGGCCAGGCTCCCTCCCAGCTTCTTGTGCACCTCCTCGCTGGCAGAGCATGGGAAACTGAAAAATCCTTGAGTTGGGTAAGAGCTACTGAGCAACAACTAAAACATCAGTGTGTTATCAACATTATTCTCATACTAAATCCAAAACACAGCACCGTATCAGCTACTAGGAAGAAAATTAACTCTATCCCAACTGGAATCAGGACAGCAGGGACACCTTCCACTAGACCAGGTTGCCCCAAGCCCCATCCAACCTGGCCTTGAACACTTCCAGGGATGGGAGATCCACAGCTTCTCTGGTCAACCTGTTCCAGTGCCTCACCACCCTCACAGTGGAGAATTTCTTCCTTATATGTAATCTAAATCTACCCTCTTTCAGTTTAAAGCCATTACCGCTTGTCCTATCACTACATGCCCTTGTAAAAAGTCCCTCTCCAGCTTTCTTGTAGCCCTACTTTAGGTACGGGAAGGCTGCTATAAGGTCTCCCAGGAGACCTTATATTTCATGTAATAGAGGTGACTGAAAGCTTCATAGTGAAGATTGCACTGAATTTACTCTTAAACTAGGAAAAGCTATTGTATTTTATGGCCAGATTTAGCACTGCACTGTGTAATTACCCTTTCAGGGCTTTCTAGGTATTATTAAATAACTTTTTCAGAAAGTACATATTGAAAACCTGTGTCTTCTGAAATATGCAGGGAAGAGGGCACTTTGTTTCCAAAATCTCTTATGTTCACTCCACATGTTCTTCCTAATGCTTCCAAATTAAGAAGCATTTGAACTTTACACTTCAGCACAGAATCATTCTCTACTAGTGGTGTATCTCAAACTGAACAGAAAACAATATGTCTGTTCTATGAAGGATTTTGAATTTTTTACTTTTATCTTCATTCATCTTGGAGATCAAATGAGAGCTTTTTGAAATCCTTTGTAAAAGAATATTAGAGAAAAATAAAGCAAATAACTCAGGTTTGTAAGAATAGATGTCTACTTCAGATGTTTGTGTTGTTCCACTTGGCTTACACTGCTGTACCTGGAAGAACTGGATTTTCTGAAGGTCCCACATCCCATGTTCTGTATTTTCCCATACCAATGCCCCAGATATTCCAGGGTGCCAATGGAGCACCGTGCACTTGTGATTAGGTACTTAGATTCCACCCGAATGTTTCAGAAAAAACATATTGTTTCTATTTCCCCTTTCTAAATGCTATTCTGTAGCAGTGCAATAAAGAATTGGGAACAGCCGAAAATGGTTTCTAAGTGAAAAAAAATGCAAAATATTTAATTCTAAAAATGTTGAAGAGGTTTCAAGATTGTAAGAACCTCACAAAGTTAATGTTTTCTTTCAAGTGAGTGCTGCTTTGAAGAAGGTTAGTCAGCTACTTTACAAAGTTAAAATATGTCGATAAATACAATCTCTCTTAAAAAAACCCTGGTGTGTAATTTTTTTTAAGTCTTTGAGTTTTAATCATCTTATGTATCTCTCCATTCAAGTAATAGATCATTCTTGTGCCTAAGACACCATTTTCCTAATTGATTAAAATTAAATCCTTTTGCTTTCTTTCTGTTTTTTCTAAAAGATAATTAACATTTCAACTCGTTGTTCCAAATGCAGGGAATCACAATCGGACCATTGGTCAGATACCTAGATGTTAAAAAGACCAACAAAAAGGAGTCTATCAATGAAGAAATTCATGTGCGAGTAAGTTTTTTGTATCAGTAGCTGGCATCCTAAAAAGAAGAAGAGAAAGGGTATTCCAAAAGAGCTGGACAGAGGGAGGCATTTGGTAGCAGTGGCATTCAGTGGATTTGGACACTGAATGCTCTTAACAACATTTAGAGGAAACCTTAGGCATAATTTTTTAAAATATGATATCTCATTTATATTCATAGTGACTATCACAATATGGTACTAGAAGTGTCATGGTGTAGCAGGGCCCTTACCTCTTGATACTGGTGACCATGGGAGGACAGAAACAAAGGTAGTGTTTACAAAATGCACTCGTCATCCTTCCCTGCTAGATTTGTCGGATACCTTTGTTGCCATCTTTTGACTGGTTCTAGACACACAGTAATGGTGTATTTGTGGTGACATTATTTTCTTATAATGACCACTTAAAATTTTTCCATGTTTGTTTCATTTCTTTAGTTGATGGATCACTTGAAGGCTGGTATTGAAGACATATGTGGACATTGGAGTCATTATCAGCTGAGAGATAAGTAAGAATCTCTTATTGCAGCCTACTATAATAAAATATCCTATCTATCATGTAAAATACAATAGGTAAATAGAATAGAAAATCAATCTTGTGCCCCATAAAGCTAAAGTAGCATGAAAATATTTGGGATGTGTGCAATATCTCTTTTTAAAAAGTGAACTCCTGAGTAACCATTATCTCTTGGGAGCGCAGTGCTCATATATTGCCTGTTAAATTGCTTCTGCACAAACAAGCAGAAAATAAGCCTTCTGAAAGAAAAACATAGCACATGAACTCACGCTGCAGGCATCAGCCTGTGCACATAGCTTTGGCATAAATCTTAGATCCATGGCAGTGATCCTTTAGGTCTGGATTTAGAACAGAAGCTATGTAAGCTGTCAGTGCTTCACTGAGTTTTGCTGTAAGTCTCCACAGCAAATATGATCCCTTGTTGGTGAGTACAAATTCAATAATAATTAGTCACCTGTCTTTACAGGACTTTGTATTCAGTAATATTTAAAATAAGAGTAATAAAGGTAATGGTTGAATTTAAATATCCAGTAGCATAAACAGATACTTTCAAGCTGGTCTTCACTTAGAAATGCAGGACCTGTGTTGCGCCTTCTATAAGCAGGATGGGGTGGTTTTGTGAAGCTTTGCGGCTCTTCCAGGCACTGTCCAAAAGAGACAGACCTGCCATTCTGAACTGCTGTTCCCTTTACCTTTTCCCTAAGGACACCTTGTGATCATGTTGGCCATCGCAGCATGTGAAGGGGAGTGTGGGGAGAGACTAATCTTCCTTTTCCACAAACACCTTATGATGATGCTATGGGCTAAAAGTTATCTGTTAGGCTTTGCCTAGACTTCTGTGCTGGATTCCTTTGTCTTACCTCTCAGCATCACAACCCAGTAATCCAGCTGGGAGTCTGCTGGGACATGGGGCAACACCTTTCATGACCAGGTTTCTCCCTATGGAAATCAGGAATTAAGAGTTGGAAGAGGGCAGCTGGTTTGCACCCGCTTCTTGTCCCAACAGGGAGTAACGATGTGTCTAGGGCACATACCTGGACCAAGAAGCTAAAATGTCCTCTTGGCTCTCACAGTACAGAGCTAGCTTTAAGACATCCATGGGGACCACACCACTGCCTGGGCAGTCAATAAGCTAAACAAATCCCTCTTGGAGCAGTAATTCCATTGAAATAGCTGCATTTCCACATATCAGTGAGAAAATGTTATTTCCCCTTATCTGACGTCTACCCAACAGGTATGAAAAGAGAATTTTGTCCAAACTAGTATAAATGTAGCATTTCAGTTCACAGGCAGATTCAAACAACACACTGTATGTGAAAACATTTAATGTAAGAAGATTTTATTAGAAGGTATTCCCTAGACTATCTTTGCGACTTTAAAGACGTTTAGCATATGTATATCAGAATTAATTACCTAAGAGGTGACACTCCAGGAGGCTTTCTGTTACACAGAAAAACATAAAGACCTCTAATCCCAGTGGAAGCATCTGTCTACCTATCTGTGCTATTAATATATAAAAACTAGCCTTTGTTAAGAAAAAATGTACAAACTCTGCAGTGCTTTTCCTAGATTGTGAAGCACATTACCTTGCTGTGGTAAACTGTTCCTTTGAAAGAAACATATAAGAAGATCTGCTGTTGTTCTGCTAAACGTCTGCCTGAAAGCACATACCTGTTCCAAAACGCACACACCCATTCACATTCAAATTATGCCACACATTAGCGATATTTTACAATCTGCAGCATGCGAGCTCATAGTATTTTCTGGTCCATTCAATTTCACTGTTATTCAGAATACAAAGAAATGTATTTTCGCTGCTCTAATTGTCAGGATTCAGAATTATCAGCAGCATAATGGGCCCAAACTACTGTAACTGCTGGGCCATTTAGAGCCCCATTGGAGGCTGGCTGAATAGGCCAGGATTACTGTAAGAGCAGCTGCTGCTGTTATGCCCTACTAGAATACAACATTTGTACAAAAGCGCGGAGACTGGCCATATTCTTTTCTGACAAATGTGGCGGTGTTATATGCAAACACGCGCCCAGCCCTCTTTTTTGCTCTGATTGCAGCTTGTTTCTTTCTTTTGTCTGGTGGGCTTTGCAATCTCTGTGGACCAGTAGACCATGCCAAGTGTCCCCCTAAAGGTCTCCTCTCACTAGGCCTTCAGGAGTCCACAGGTGCCTCCAATTTGGATTCAGTTTCCACCACTGAATTACATATGTGTGTATTTGAAGGAAGATCAGCTTGTACCACAGAGATAAAAACACATTTCTTTTTTCTACACTTTGATTTTAATATCTCTTTTGCAGATTTAAGAAGTTTGACAATAAGTATTTGAAGAAAATCTTAATTCGGGGACACCAACCCAAATCCAGCATTGTGTCATTGTACAAAAAGATGGAGATAAAACTGGCCATCGAGATGGCTGAGAGTGCCATGAAAATTTCAAATTCATCCACAGCTTCTTCACAGTGAGTACTGATCTCCCGACCCTTTGCAGAGTAGGGACAGGAAGGACAGGGACAAAAGTGAGGAAATACCGAAGGGATTTTATGACTTCAGTAGAAATGTAATTAAAAACCAGACAGTTACGAAAAGAGAAGTTGCTGGTTTGTGCTGGCAATTTGGTGCTCATCATATTTGCGCTTTGGGTCTTTGTTCACAGAGTGAAAATTAAAAACAAGGACATTTTCTCTGTCCCTCTTCAATGATGGGCAGTTCTGAAGAGGACTCATGAGTCTGGTGCAGAAGCCACTCTGGCTGCTTTAAATCACAGCAGTGGTTCAAGGTGGCTGTACTCATCACTTAGCTGGCCAGTGGGTTTTGCTCACCATTGCTAGGTGCTGAGAGACCTGCAGGAGAGTTTAGAGCACAGATCCCGACTCCATTATCCAAATCATAAATTTTTGCTGAGAGCAGATTTCCTTGCAGCATTTGCAATTTCTGCTATTTCAGTTTGCAATCCCTCAAACTGTCTTGCTACATTTTGGCACTTTGTGCCAGATTTGTCCAATTAACATTGAGAGCAGCCTTGTGGAGAACAACTTGGGGGTACTGGTGAATGAAAAGCTGGACATGAGCTGGCAATGTGCACTTGCAGTCCAGAAAGCCAACCGTATCCTGGGCTGCATCAAAGGAATTGTGGGCAGCAGGTCGAGGGAGGGGATTCTGCCCCTCTGCTCTGCTCTGGTGAGACCCCACCTGCAGTTCTGCGTCCAGCTCTGGGGTCCTCAGCACGGGAGAGACATGGACCTGTTGGAGCAGGTCCAGAGGAGGGACACAAAAATGATCAGAAGGATGGAACACCTACCCTACGAGGAAAGGCTGAAAGTTGGGGTTGTTAAGCCTGGAGAAGGCTCCAGGGAGACCTTATAGCAGACTTTCAGTACTTAAAGGGGGCTAATAGTAAGGATGGGGACAGACTTTTTAATAGGCTCTGTTGCTATAGGACAAAGGCAAATGGTTTTAAAATAAAAGAGGGTAGATTCAGAGTAGATATAGGGAAGAAATTTTTTACAATAATGGTACTGAAACGCTGGCACAGGTTGCCCAGAGAGGTGGCAGATGCCCCAGCCCTGGAAACATTCAAGGTCAGGTTGGACGGGGCTCTGAGCAACCTGATCGAGTTGAAGATGTCCCTGCTCATTGCAGGGGGGTTGGACTAGATCACCCTTAACAGTCCCTTCCAACCCAGACCATTCTGTGATTCTATATTTCTATGAAACCGTAACTCAACTTGGCATCAGACCGACCGGGGGAGAAAACCGGCGGGATCTCCAGAGCCATCACTGAGGGAACTACCCTCTAGGAGAGAAGTCTATAGAAATCTTTACTCCTGCATACTTTAACTCCCATGCATGTATTTATTCTCACCTTGCAACCCACTGTCCAGAGTGTGGGTATTGCTAACGGCACTTGTCCCCACAAACTCTCTCCCGGGCTCCCGCTGGCCACTGCTGCTGCTGCCGCCTGCTCTCTGCTGCTGCATCCCTCAACCCCTCTCCATTTTGCAGCAGCCTCTGGCAGGGCACAGCATATTTTCATTTTTGAATGATCATCTCAACCCATACCAGAAATTCCAAATACCAACAGGACATTAAATTAAAATCTTTCTTGAAACTTTGGCTTAATCATGTCAAGATTCATCTGCTTTCTTGAAACTGATGTCAGCATGCAGCGTAAGAGCTAACCCTTTTCTTTTTAAATCATTCTTTGCTGTACGGATGATATTAAAAAAGATTCCGTGTCTGTTAGGCTCCTTTCTGTCTGCTGTATTCCCTTAACTGTTCTGAGCCAAGACAAAATGGGCAAGGTTGGTAAGCAATCTATGGCAATCAAACCATATTCCTCTTCTTTTCTTGAGGGAAAGAGAATATAAGACAAATTGCTTCAGCATAGTTCAGAAATTCTCTGCTGAGCTGAGAATTTAGATTGAAAAATGTTCTATAATAAACAGCTGATATGATGGACTAATTTTTGCCAGCTCTACTCCGGCTGTAATTGAATTTTACTGTGCATCAACCTCTGATGCACGGGTTCTCATACTGAGACAGCCTTTTTAAAAATGAAGTGTCAACTTCAAAAACAGAGTGCAGCCTGTGGCTCAGAAACATTCTGATTCTTGGAGGCTGTGAGAGTATTCTAGGAAAATATGTTTTCCCAGCTCTGCTCATTGATAGGTGTCTGCTGTTAAGCACCGGAGGAGACTGGATAGTGAGCTAGCTGTTGGATCTTTGGTTTGAGCCAATGCAGCAGTTCTTATATCCGCATTCTCCTCAGCAATTAAGTGAACCTGCTTAAGACTAAAAGGTTTCTAAATGTATTTGTAAATTGTTTGATTGTTATCATTGAGATAGCTTGTACCTAAAGCCCCTGTCTTCAGTGAGGATACAAAAATCTGGCCACGAGCAAGTGGAGATTTGAAACTGAATTCCAATGTGTGGCATGTAAAGTAATATTTGCAGTACCAGGGTAGTGAGAAAACTCTCACTAGCATTTCTGATCAGTTCTGCAGCCTTTAGGCACACGCGGGGAAATGCTCTATAACAATCAAAGCAGATCTCCATTGCTGTGAATTAGCATCATTCTCAGAAATTACATTCATGCTGGTGTGATTCCTGCAGGTGGAGTGGGTGTCCAATATGCAGTAAGTATTTCCAGTGTGGACTGGAGAAATTTGCCCATGGACTGTGCCACAAAGTGTCCACATTTGAATGAAAATAGAACATTTTGCTAGGATGTTTTGGAGACTATAAGCCTTAGAAATAAGGATAGAAATGGCAAAAGCAGAAGCAAGCAGATATTATGAAAACTGTGTTGGTATGGCTATTTTTGGAGGAAATATGCCCATTAGAGAGAGCCGGTTTGATGCGGAGCTTACTTAATGTTGGCTTCATATTACTGCAATACTGACTTTGGTAAATCTTAGAATGTATCAATACAGTACAGATCAGAATCAAGTGCTGTGTTGTCATTTGTGGTGGTGCAGTTGTGCAAGAGCTGTGCCTGATGAATGTTACTTCCTTCACAGGACTAGTGAAGATTGGTGGAGAGTTCACAAAGTTCAGAATTTTAGATATAATATAAAAAAAATCATCTTACAAGGTTTGTGGAAGGCATTTTATTTCCTCCATGTATCAACTTTCTCCATGTCTAAAGAAGAAAGAGATACTGTCATGGTACTCATTACAGAGAGACAGTTTTCATGACTTATTATCATTTCAGCATTTTCTTCACAAATAGATCTCCTGTGCTGTGCTTTGTTGTAACATGCTGGAAGATTCAGTAACAACAAAGAAACAGCTTCAGTAAGGATTGCTTTATGGTTTCGGTAGCATACCAAACTTGTCCAGGTTTTTTTGAAAGTTCTTTTTTAATGTATTGTATATTGCAAAGTGTAAAAGCAATCTGTTCCTTATTACCATACCTGTGCATTGTTATCGGTTGGGTAGGTTAATACCTAATCCCACAAAAAGAATAAACATTTTTTATTTGTGCTCCTGAACAATACAGACTTCATGCTGTTTGTTCTCTTGCTATCCCAGCTCAGCTAAAACTCAGGGAATTTTATTTATTCTATTTAAGTCACTTTAAGAGCAAAACGATAAGCCTTTAAATGACTTAGGACGGGCCACTTCTGTGCTGGCATGTGAAGGGGGCCAGGTATGCAACTGGAAAAGTAAAGAGATGACCTGATGTCTTCCCAGTGGAGTTTTGCTTTCCTCTGTTTAGCTGCTTTCCCCTGTTTATTCCCAACTGTAAGGTATAAAGACCCTGTGGAGACACTCAGTAAAGTGAGGACCTGAGAGACAGTTATTCCCTATGATGTCAAAGCCGCTTGCATCAACTATGTCAGCTCAATTTGCATTATACAAATGAGCCAAACCTGCATTTTACAAACCACTACTGACTGACAGGCTACATTGCCCTTAGTCCCCAGGGGCTGTGCTCGTGTTTGCTTTCCCAGGTGTACCTAGGGTCTCTCTGTCATCCAAAGGGACAGCAGCGAGGGGCTGCTGCCAGCAAAGAATCGGGTTTCTTTGCTGTGGAAAGTAGCATACATGGGCTGTCCCACAACCTTCAACATGCCAGACCCAGTATGGAACAAAGGTGCATTACATCTAAGCCTGGAAACTTGGTGGCATCCCTGGATTCTCTCAGTGTTATCCCTGAGAGCTGAAAACAAGTGAAAACCCACCCACCCACCCAACCCACCCAGCTGGCCTGGAATTGGGTGGTGGTGATGGTCTTTTTTCCCTGCTGGTAAATACCTAGCTTTGTTGTCGTTGCTGTTGTTGAGAATTGATAAATGTCAATTAAACATTTGTTGGGAAGGATTTTTCAGGGCCAGGATAAGAATTCTGGTCAAATCCAGAAAGGGATTCCTTTTCTGTCACTCTGGCTTGCCAATAGCTGAGTGGTAGACTCATGGGTCTTTCTTTCATGTCTCAGTAAGATCCTTAACCTATTGGTTAGCCCAGCCCTACCTCTAACACTACACCTTAACCTGTTGTCAAATTCTCTCTTTCTTTTTACTTCATGAAAAATTTGGCAGATCTTAGTTTTGGTCTGATGCAGAATGAAAACACATTCCAAAACCTTGAAATATATCAGGAATAAATTCTTATGTTCCAGGGACTTTGTACAGGGCCAGGCCACGAGTGCTCACTGTCTACTTGGTGGTAAGAGGCAGTAAAATGTAGAATCCAGGCAGCTCATGATGGTCTTACAAGTTTTCAAGATGTTCACGTTAGATTATAGCACAGAACAGTGGTAATCTTATTAAAGAAGCTGTAATCGCAAATTCCAACCTTTTTCCTATGTTTACACCATAATCTCAGTTTAGCTTGAATCCACCTTCCTTTGCCATTAAAAAATTTTTTATTTATTTTAGAGGGAGTACAAAATAAATGCACACAAAGCTTGGGCAATACTGTACATTGATCGTAATCCATTCTTTAACTGCACAATTTACAGATAACATTTCAAGGACATCTCCTAGCTGAGAACAAAGATTTGCAATTACTTTTTTTTTAAAAAAAGAGGCAAGAAAGCAAAATGGAGAAAGGAAAAAACCAGAAACAACAAGATGAACTCAGACTGATTCATCCTGGATGATCACTATCTATTTCCCTTTCTTTTCTTGGGAATTCAGCCGAACGCTAACTCTCACACAGATTGACCGATTTAGCAAAAGCAGGTAGCATTTCACAGCAGCCCTCTTCCATTGTTTTGCTGGTGAAAAAGCCAGGCAGCTACCGGTGACTGTGGGCTTCTTGTCACAGTTTGTTAAAAATACGAAGATGACTATCTTTTAGGTAGGTCTTTCATTTTAAATGGAGAAACAGGCTCAGTAGCAAGGAAACCCTATATGTTCTCCTCACCACCACCCTTGACCTGCGCGTGCTTTAGTTCTTAAGGCTTTACTGCCCAATCTCGAAGGAGTTAAAACCAGTAGGACCGCAAGGACCAGAGTGGTAGACCACGCTGAAGAATGTATTCAGACAGAGGAGGAAACTTGCAGTGCCTTCCTGAAAGTATGGTTGGTTGTTGCCCAATCTAATCCTTAAACACGAACTTTCTTAGGAAGCTTTGAGAAAGAAAAGGAGAGTTTCTGCTGCCAGCTGTATGGTGTCACTGGTCACCGCAAGGCTCTCCTGTTCTAGCACTAAGAATAGACCATGCATCGTGTCATGGGAATGGTATTTAATCAACTCATTAATATCCTATTTAAACTTCTCTTTTATTTACAGGAGGGGTAGAAATCGGCGTGCGCACAGGCTCTCCCCCGCAGAGGTGGAGTCCATGAGAGACGTCCTGGCACATAATCTATACCAAGTGCGACAACGGGTGCGTGAGCGACCTCCTACGGCGCAGCGCTTGCAGACCAAAAGCTCTCGTTAGCGTAGCCACGGCGGGTGGTAGCACCAGGACGGTCAACGCCGGTGGGAGATGTGGGCCCGGAGCTCCCACCCGGGACCTGCATGGGGAGGGGAAGGAGCCCTGCCTCCGGGCTCGTTCCTGGGTGGAAAAAGAGGAAAAGCGTGTTTATTTCTGGGACCGAGCTGTAGAGGTCAGGCTTCCCTCTCCACTCAGCGACACGCTTGCCCAGGCTGACAAACATCCTGCTGAGGGTCCAGGTCCTCTCCCTGCGGCCACACACGACCTCTGTTGTGGAGGGAGGCTGGCCGGCTGGGTGGCCAGCGGGAGGGGAGGATGGCTACCTGGCACAACTCCACTGGGGAGGTGGGCGGACCAGCGGCCACGAACGTTGCGTAGCCCAAAGCCAGCTGAGAGTCAGGCCGGAGGATCCGCGGGGTCCGTGTGGGAGCAGCAGTTTACCCTCGCCACAGGAGGAGAAAGGAAAAAAAAGATAAAAATTCTACCTCCTCTGGAGCTTCACTTCATACATTTGGGAATGTTTTTCCCCATAAAATGGGGGTGATAATACCTCAGCAGGGATTTGGTTTGCAGAAATTTGCCCTGATTCTGATGCAGCCCAGTGTATAATACCTACTTAATCCAATCTTGGGCCCAGAATATACAACCGAGTGCTCTCCTGCAGCAATGAGTGGTAGAGGATATATGACAGTAACCTTGAAATCACACAGATGAACGGGGCTAACTCGTGTAACACACTTTTGCTAGAAAATGCTAGGCTCTGCTCATTTAAATGTGTCATTATTAATATGATATTCATTCCTAATATTGTTTGATTTGCCATGGCCAATTATCCTTATGATATTAATTTCTTATCTTACCAGGAACAATTTGCATATATGGCTGTCTCTCAGATAACTGAAATGAACCCTCTCTCTTCAAAATCAATTACAGTAATGACTATTTGTACCAGCCACTTCCTATGTGGTGTTGAGAACTGTGTGCTTTTGGAAATGAAAGATCGGAAGTAAAATAATGCCACTTCTAATACTTCACTTTCAATTCTGAAAGCCTGGTAATGCTCTGGCTCACCAGACCAACTTTACCAGGACCCTTGCAAGCAAGACTGAGATCAGATTCTGCTTTTTCAGAGGGCTTATAAACTTAAGTGAATTTTTCTCTTTAAGGCAGATAATTATTTCCCTCATTTGACTAGATGTATGCGATGATAAATTTAAAAGCTTGTCCTAAAAGATGCTCAGTTTTAAGGTAATATTTAGGTGTAGTTTGTCCAAGTATGGAAAGGAAACTCAGCTCTGCATCTCATTCTGGAGCTGCACTCTTCTTAACATAGTCTTTTGCTCCCGGGCACATCTGCAACTTGCTCCTGGCTCAGTAATACTAGTATTAAGGCTCTGAGGTGGGTTAACCAGCTATCTCTCTCTTGAGACCTGCCTCAGATCAGAATCTCCCAATTGTGTGATGAGAAGAGGGATGACAAAGGGAGGACAAGCCCAGAGATGTTAACAGCCTCGTGTAGGTAGGTATATTTTTATGGTGCACTTTGAGCAGGCAAGAATCTATCAAAAATGGCATCAAAAGGCAGCCCTTGAGGTCCGAGGCTTACAGCTGTGTTCGTGCTTCCTTCCGTCTTGCTCTGCAGCAGCAAGGTTAATGAGAGGCTGCATTTTTTGATGTGATACCAAAGAGATCTGTGATGAGTCGGTGGCTGAGCCGGGGCAGATCATAGATGTCCCCTTAGCTCCCTGATTGACCAGACTGCACAAGGTTATTAACGTTGCAAGGGCAAAGGAAATCAGCTGGGTGCATTTTCTGTTTCAGGCACCAACATACAACAGACACAACCTGCCTACCAACACAAATGAGAAACAAGCCCAAGAAATCCTCATCCGTCGGCAGCACAGCCTGAGGCAGAGTTGCAGGAAGGGAAACAGCTTACCTTGGGGTAGACCGGTACCTATTATGTAAACTATTATTCATGTAAAAAATGCCTCTGCTTCTCTGTAAGTAAGGAAAGGACACCCACTTTTATATGCTTTTTTGCAATAATTAAAATGGATACTTTCCCCAGTGTCCTCATGCAGCACCTAAGAAGAAAGTGCTTCACTTAGCATGTGGACAGCAACGTTTTTATGTCCTACCTCTATACATTGGTCAGAAATCAGCTACTATGGCTTTAATTAGTAAAAGAATGTAACTTGCATTGTTTCGGCCCGTGCAAAACATAGTATAATCACAAAAGGCCTGATGCAAAGCCCTTGACACCTGGCACTGACAGTTTGGGCTCTTGATAAGTAAGAGTAAGGTTTGTCTTTACATTTGATCAAATGTAGGCATTGGATAGCATAGACATTTACAGCAGAGATAATCACAGTTAAGGAAGAGAAATAAGTTCTTGCTGTGTATATTAGTTTTTTTAAAGTTGCCACCTGAAATAGGAAAGGTGACTCTTAGAAGAATATATTTCTCTCTGCTGACTATAAAAAAAACCCCATAGGGCTATTATATCAGACACAGTCATTTTCACTGGAGCTGACGTTGAGTTCAGCCATCCAAGCCAAGCATTGATCTTATTCACAGCTCTAATTTGGCTGCAGAGGTGCAGAGGCACAACAGAAAAAGCCTATAACCATCCCATTTTACCATCCCACCAAATAAGTGCAAATTGTGGAGGCAGTCGCAGGCACTGAACACATTTCTGTCTCATACACAGGCTAGGACGACGGAAGTACGCTACCTCTCTTTGCCTCAGGGCCCCAGCCAACCCACGAGACGAAAAACCAGGCGTGTTGCTTTTACAGGTAATGGAAGTGCTTTACTCTATATCCTACTCCAGCAGTGAAAGAAACTTGGCCAGTTGCTCAGTGTATTTAACAGTACTAAATGAATACTCCCATGGAAGTCCCTGACCTCTTTAAATGAGCTACACCCTGATCTCCTATCTTTTTTATCTGTGTTGTTCGTATGGTCATTACTGCAGTAGTTTCTGTCTTGTCCAGCACCGCCTAGTTTTCTCTTTTTCCCTCTTGCACAAATATTCCTGTGATCCCTGCAGTCTGGCTTGGCCGTGAGGGCATCCGTGTAAACCCCTGAAAGCAAATTATCTGTTCCCTGCAGCCCCACAGACACAATTGCATGCAAACTTGATAGGAGTTGCTGGACCCGTAGCCCAGTCAAGGCGAGGCTGCCGCAGCTCCGTGCCCCCAGGTCCCACCAGCAGCAAGGTATTCCCAACGGACATCCCCCCACACCATAATTCAATGTATGTGTACACACGACCGGACAGACAGAGCAGCGCAGACAGGGCACAGCGCTCACGCAAGTGCGAACAGCACCAATGGCCTCATCCTGGCCCCCTATCTGGCTCATCAGGACGATAGCCTGTTAGTTGAAAATTATATATACATACATGCTATATGAATCCCTCAGTAGCTGGCCTTAGATACACATTGTGCCCGGTAGCTGGCCCTGGACCTTCCATCTGCCCATTTGGTGGCACTTGGGCATGAAGCCCCTGAGGACACAGCCCCATGGCAGCTGCTGGTACTCAGACCTACACACACATGTACACACACATACAGAGATGCTCTTCCTCCCCACCCCATGCGCTGTAGATGCCTCCAGGAGCTGGCCTTGGACAGCCAGGCTTCCTTGTAGCAGGCTCCTGGATGCCCTGGTCTCCCATTGCCTCACACACAGGGACACACACATGCAAACCCGTCTCTTTGGTACCGGGTCCAGATGACGGTCTCACCAGTAGTCAACCACAGACCCCACGGTCTCTTCAGTCACTGGTCTGGACCTCCTGCCCCCTCCAGTAGTGACTCACAGACCTTCTGCTCTCCCCAGTCTCTGTCCCAGACTCACGGTTGCTCCAACAGTTGGTTCCCAAGCCTCTTATCCTACTTGATGGCTACTCTGGCTTGGTGATTGCTAGGGATTTTGCACTGACATGTGCACCCGCACAATATGCGTGCATCCCTCCAGCTGCTGGCACTCACGCCACGCAGAATGGGGAGCTGCCGACCAAGGAACACAGAAGTGGAGTTAAATGAGAAAACAGGACAGACTGTGCTGATCAGGTGCAGGGCATTACCAGACACATGTACTGGCTGGCCCTTTTTATCTCCTTTTTCCTCTATTTTCCTGCACTTGTTGCTCTCCAAACTACCCTGATCCCTTCTTTTCGCTGTCTTTGGTTCCTGCCCTAAACGTCACATCGTAAATCCTGTATAGGTCCCCAAATGCCCTCCCCTGGATAGATGAGGGCAGGGGCTCAGGCTTTTTCCTCTGGCTGGGGTACTGGGAGCTCCTCCACTTGCCCTCGTGCCTCAGGGCTCCTCTGTGTTCGTGAAGATGAGTCTTTAATCACATAACCTAACAAAAAGTCCTGGCAGAGTCTCTCCCCAAGCAGCTGGTCTCTTCTCCCCTATTCCCAGCTTGCTCTCTATGAACAGTTCTGTAGTAATGCTGGTATTACTGGATAAAGTCATATGTGGATAACCAGTCTCAGGTTATCTATGTACACCGTAAAATGCAGACCCATCCTCACTTACACTCTAAGTAAGGAGACAGAGGTTAGGGATGGAGCAACACTGAATTGCCTAAGGACATGTTAGCAGAACAGTATCACAGAAAACGTGGAATTTAGGACACTCGAATGTTCCTCGTTGTCTCCATCTGTAGTCTCCCTGGCGCCTTTCTGAGTTTGTTTATGTGAACCTGAAAGACATTTGTGTTCCTTAGAAAAAATCCTTCTTATTTCTGGCAAAATTAGCTATAGCGACTGAAACCATATTTTTAATTTTTGTCTTTGTATCAAAAACTTGGACAACAAAGTTCGTTTCCTGCAGGTGCAAAATTATTTTTTGTCTTCCTTTTCTGTTTTACTGTGAAAGAGATGAAAGCAAAAGAGATCTGTGTAGGCAAACTGTCCGCTTGGGGCTGGGCATTCACACCTGATGGCAGCAGAGCAGAAACTTATAGGTTCTATTCAGAGGGGAAAATAAAAATTACTCAAAGGGATTTTTTTTTTTTCATACAGCTGATTCTTTTCTGTTCTGTTTGTCAGGACATTGTGGTGGGGGATATGCGTCTTTCTAAAAGATTCAAATTGTTCTACACAGCAGCCTCAGACCTAAAACCATTTCAGACACTTTCAAGGGACCAAGTTCTGCTATAGCAGACAGGCATGCTATTTCAGTGGGGAGAGAGGTAAATCCTGAAGCAGTGAATGCAAGTACATTTTACTAATACCTAGGCCTGAATTTGAGCCCTACCTTGTGATCTATCCAAAGAATTAGACTTCTTGGTCCACCTTCTGGCCCCATCTTAGGTGCATTGCATAGCATTCACACCACTTTAAATGTCTGCAGCAGGAGGAAGCCACCTTAACCTCCTCTCATAAACTCTGTTAGGATGAGTTGAATTGCACTTGGGAACTGAGAAGAGAAATACTCAGACTGTAGGAAATTAGAATGAGAACCTCATATGTGCCCATATGCATTTACAGAGATAAATGCTACCTCTTCTGTCTATGCCTGGAAGCCCTTCTGGAACAAGCATCCTCCAGCAAGCTTGATTTAGCTGTTATATATAGAACGTGCAGAAAGTTTAGTAACTAAGAGGTCAGAAATGACCACAAATAAATCCTTAAACCACCTACCAGCTCTTCCTGCCACTCATACAAGTGAATTATTTCTTTGACAGTATATATCATTCACACTTTGTAGCAGTGATGCTCCCAAAGGGCTAAGTAGAAGCCCTTCGAGTCTGAGAAAACCAATCCTATTTTATTGCTTATGGTGTGGTGTGCCCACATGGCTGACGAGAAGCAGGTTCTGCTGTTAAAGAAACCTGTGCCCCTGTTTGGTAGAGGTAAGTGCTGGTGCACGCGTTCTTACTTCATGCCAACTGTGAAGTAAACATTAGCTTAAAATAATTTAATAGCTATTAAGCTGCAATAACTTGATAAATTTTGACTGTGTGACTATACCCAATACATGTGTGCTTTAACTGCAGCAGGATGTAGTCTAATTTTATTATTCATAGACCTTCATGTTTGTCTCCCCAAACCTCCTAGCTTGTTACGAGCTGTTTCTTAAATTAACTAATTTGCTAGTGCATAGTCAGACTAGAATTGGCTTTAAGAAAAGTGAAAAAGTATATTCTATAAACCCAACAGAATGAGAAAGCCAGTTATTGGCCTATTGCAGGCAAATTTTTATTGTGTACTTGTGGCAAAGAAAGCTGGTAGGAGCAGGTCTGACACACCCAATGTAATCAAAGTGCCCTAGAGTCAAACTCCTGGTTTCAGGTGAAACTGTTTTCTTCCCAGTTATTAATCACAGGTGACTGGTAAACTCGATTTTTGATGGCACTACAGTCTTCTCCTTTGTCACTTTTTTGTCTTCTGCTGCAGGTTTCACAATGACTTTCAACCATGGTACTAGGTACGCTTGTGAAATTCTTAGAAAATTGAAAGCTACATAAAGGAGCACTCTTGCCCTATGAAGGTATTGAGCAGCTCTGTGAAGGACTAAAAGATAGCTGAATGTGCTTATTCACTGAGGTCTCAGGGTACAGGCAAGATCAAGAAAATCTTTTAAATATCGGCTTTGGGATGAAAATAAAAATTTAGGGTTATTTTTAGTTCTTGACTGCCCTTTTAGTCTATAGTAACTTAAAATGCTTCACTTCCAGGGTTTGAAACCATAATGCTGCATTGTATTGAATACCCTTTAACTGTCCTTGCTGATTCCATGGTGTTCCTCTTTCCTTTTCTTCAAAATATGAATTATTTGACTGTTTTCCTTCAGATCACCACAGAGGTGGCTCTGATGCTCCGTTCCCGGTAATGTTCAGACCCCAGCCCCGACTACGGCCACCTGAAGCAAAGCACCGCCAGGAAGAGCTGATTCCGATGGCACATTTGGATAGACGAGCGGGCCCATCCAATGTGTCAGCTCGAAGAGGAAATTCAATCGGCCAGCGCCGTTTCACCAGAGCAGACAATCTAGCTCTAATGCCAAAGTCTCGATTCACTGTGGGAGAAGTAGAGGGGTATGAGTCAGAAGAAGAGACAGAAACGATGGCACCAGCCAGGCCATTAGACATATGAGGAGCAGCGAAGAGCAATGTTTGCGTCTCTAGGGCCCTTTGGGCACTGCTCCAGAGAAAATAACAAAGCTCTTACATGTACCAAACCACAATTTTCCTTTTGGGACAGCGCACTTGTTCTCATATCACTTTCAAGTGCTGTATCAAGGTACTTAGTGGCTCGGAGAAGACTCAAATTCTTACATGTTTATATCAAGACTTCTTTCCCACAAACCACTGCAGGAAACAGGGGAACATAATCTTCGTAGAGGTTTGGACATGGGTTTAAATGACAGTAGGTGGGCACATGCAATGGTATGGGTGGAAGCTATTATTGCCTTCCTCTGTTCTGTACTATGGCCTGCATCCAGAAGAAACACTGAAGAATGTGCTTGGCACGAGCCCCCAGATTGGTAACTTCAACTTGCTGAGAGCTTTTGACCTCAGAATAGCTGAGATATTCCAAGAAAGAGTTAAAAAACCAGGCATTATTAGGGCACCTAAATGTCACTGAAGGTGCCTAAACAAGTACTTAAGTCAAAAGGATTTTTAGTGGACATTTTCAGCACTTGGGAATCTCTTGGCATCTCAGGTTTTGGCTCTGCAAAAGTGCCTAAAGTCAGTTGCTGTGGTGGTCGTAACTCCTGCTACTTCAAAAAGTTTCAACATGTAGGCACCTATCACCCACCTACAGCTGTTTGGGATGAAAAAAGGAGGCATCCTGGTACGTACAAATCCAGAGGACTCTTCAGGCAGGGGTGCTGTCAGGATGCCTTTTATTTGCAAATGTGGGATGGCAAGAATGTACACAATATTCCTGTGGTCCAGCAAGTGGGAGGCTTCATTGTAGCGCACCTAACCTCCGTTCCCCACTCCCACCTCGCCAGAGGGTGCCCAAATAGGTGGACCACTCTTCACACTGAAGCTGGACCAGCACTGCAGATAGGAAGCAAGAAACTGGGATAAAAGGTAAAGGGAGCCTAACTTCATAGCCTGCTGGCTAGCAGGAAGGAGAGACTCTGTGTTTTGCTTCCAGTTTTTTGTAGAGTATCTGCCTATATGTTGTACAGAGAAGCAGTTGCAAAAAAACCCCAGAAATAACCAGGGGGACATGCACTGGAGCCCGTGACCTCCCAACCTTCCTACTGAGGTAAGAGAAGCAAGAAGCAATGGTCTTGAGTCATTTTGGATAAAGTCTAAAATCCCAGACACCTAGTTCCTCTGGCGGAGCTCTCTCCTGCAAAATGGAAGCAGCATTGCCACTGTCATCTGTTTCTTGAAACTGTGGGTGAGCTGATTTTATCCAAAGGGGTGATTTGAGTCCAAAATTCCATAAAGCCACCCTCACAGCTGCAATGAAATCCACAGCTGAGAAATGCACAAGTTCAGTCATGTTTTCTTCAAGTTTCCCTCTCTATCCTCCACTCAGAGCTTGCTTAGCTGCCCAACTCAAGGTCTGTAAATGCTACCATAAGAGTCAGAGAACTAAGAATTAGAGATAGCAGTGCCACCTTTATGTTTCTCTTTTTTATATTGCTATTAAGCACTTGTATGTCCTGGTCCAGAAAAAACTTTTATGTGTAAGTTATGGCTTCACATTTCTTGAAATGGAATTCCATTTCAGGACAGGTAGCATCTAAAATTACAAATTTGAAAAGTGGCACCAGAGGGAAAAAATAAAAGCCCTTTCCCCCCTTTTCTCATGTTTGCAGCTTTTCTGTTTAGCAGGTCATAATGAATCATCTGTACTGAAATTGTACAAAGCTTTATGAAACTTACATTCTGTTTGCATTTCCTCGTTGTGCCAGAGAAAATATACAACTTCCTTTTATGAAAGTAGTGGCACATTATTAAAAGAGGGTAGGATTTGCCTCTTGTACTGACACCGAATAAGCAATGAAATACAGTTCTGTACCTGAAAATCAACAAATAAACCCAGCTCCACAAAAGATGAAGTGCTCCATGTAGTTTTTAAACAAAAGCCTTGTGCCAGATCTCAATATTGTAGCAAGTTATATTGACATATCATAAATCTCAATGCAAACAGTATTTCAAGAAAAATACAAACTCAGCTCTTAAATTACACTGTGAGCTACCAAGTTGCCATATGAAATTTAATTAAGGGCAAAATCAGCGCCCGTGTGAGGTGGTCTTTAGGCCACCGAGCTGACATAGGTGCACAGAGTGGGGTGACGGAGGTGTGGGACCTGCTGCTGTGTCCCAGAGTCGGGAGGGGGTGGGATCTCCAAAACTGCCTGGTGGGTGATGTGAACTGGAGGCAATCCTTGGGGACAGCGATGGAGAGAAAGTGGAAATCTGAGAGGAGGGTGAAGAAGGGATAGCGTCTCATCTTCAAAGGGAAGCACAGGAGAGAGATTAAACAGAGGAATTACTGTGAGCTGCAAATGCAGCATTTCCTCTTTAAGAAGATTTAGTCAATGGGTTGTCTGGGAGAACTGGACAGATACACACTGTGTGAGATAAGGAAGGTTAATAGGATATCTGGAGTGGCATGGAAAGGGACTAGACATACATCATCAGAGGAGTCCATGCAATTTGGTCAGGGTATGTTTGACAGGTATGTTTCATATTGACTCCCAAATTCTTTACTAAATATTATAAAAGTCATGGAGCATTTATATAATGATCCATTGTAAGTAGGGAGCAAAGCATTCAATTTCTAATGACTGTTTATATTAGGAATAGAGAAAAATAATCAAGTCTTTCTAAAATATAAATAAAACTAGTACATAGCTGGAGTCAAACCTCCCTCTCGGTTCATTCCTAATCTTTCCTCTGACGAAATCAGTGAACCAGATCTTCAGAGGGTGTAAAGCCATATTGCATCTAGAAGTTAATAGAGGTCTCCCAGCTTTTGCAGTCTGGCCCCCAAACTTGTAAAGTCTATTTTTAGTTTTCTTTCCTAGCAATTAGAAAATAGGACTGAAAGAAAATTTCCTTCTGTGCCATTAGTTGCTGTTAATGGTTTTGCTGGCCATGAGCCAAGAAGCAATGCTGCAGATGCCTGTATAAAATATGTTCTAATATATAAAGTTGCACTGTTTATTGGTTTTCATGAGTATTTCATATTTGTAGACAAATAAGTTCTCCTTAAAGAAACACATTGCTCACGTTTTAAATAGCAGTAACTACAGCAATGTTTCGCTACTAGTAACTTACTCAGTGTCTATAGGCTCTCAGGCCTGGTCCATAAAGAAAACTGAAGTGGTTTAGGACATGAATTTAAATCCACTGCTGGTGGATTTAAGTCCTCATGTGTGTGGGCATTGTTAAACTCCTTAACCTGGGCCACATCCAGGAAACTTGTGCTGATAATTTGCAAAGGTAAGTTAATTCAAGATCTCCTTTTTTTTAGACTGGTACGGCGCTATTTACTGGGGAATTTAAATTATACTCTAATATAAGGTGAATTGGCACAGAAAACTCATTCCCAGAAGGTGAAGAATTATTATTCAAAATCCAGAAAGGAAATAGGAACTTAGGGTATTAAGACTATTTTCTTGGGGCAGGAGGATAGTGCAGGACAGGTGGGTTTCAGGAAGGAATAATAATGAATAGCTTGTACCTTCACCAGTAGAGAAAATAGGAGATATCCTTGAACAGAACTTGCTAACCAATGAGAAAAATAAGACAATAATAAGAACAGTCATAATGAGAAAATATTTTAATAGTAAAAGCAACAATGGTCAAACAGAATATTGCAGAAAAAGCGGGGGAGTTATCAAGGTCAATAGTACATTATGAGCAACCGGCAATACTTTCATATTTATTGCATGGTGTGATTAACTGTTAGATCATGTTGTTCTTGCTGCAGCTGTTACTTTTCAACCAACATCCCAGGCAAGTAGGAACGTGTAGTAAAAGGAGAATCTCTTCCTCAGAGAGCTTACGGTCAAGGATGCAGCAGCGAGGGGAGCGCCGGCAATCAGGACGCGATAGCAGCTAGCTCAGGGAGTGCCCACGCTGTGACCTCCAGAAATACCAGTTCACCCAACAGAAGGCATTGCCGTGGTGCCTCTTCCAGGGGGAACGGTGCCCACCGGGAATGTCCGCAACCGCGTCGTCAGGGCTGCCACTGCCGTCTGTACGGGAAAAAACGCGCTGCTATGTGATAACACCAGCGAGCAGGTCAGGGAAGGATGCTATGAAGGACCTAAAAGGAGTTTGTGTGTCACACGAGGGGAGGGCATCGGCGAAGCAGTGCAGAAGCAGGGGCGATAATTCATCTCATAGCGTGGCTCAAAACTCAAGTGAATGGAGCAGGCGTGTGTCTGTCAAAGCCAGAGAGGAGAGGGTGGGACAGATGGAAAAGAGCAAACACCCCAGTGGGAGGTCTAGATGGACTGATTTACTGCTCTGCGTGTGGGCCAAGAAAGTAGGCCAACTTAAAAGACAAAAGTTAGGTCAGATGTGTGTAGAGCAATTAAGGAAGGTGATATGAGAGTCAGAAAAGTAGGTCAGGGTTTCGGGCTGGACAGGCTGGGAGGGAAGAAGTAACTGTGACCATCTTCAGCACAAGAGGGATGGCTTAATCCATTTTTACGAGCAAGGTAGAGAAAGAGGGCCAGTGATATCTGCAGGGGAAATCATCAAATTGCTACGGATGAAAAACTTGACTTTTACATAACAGCAGATGAAAATAATTGTGAAATTATTCTTATTTTCTTGCTGGTATGTTTGTTTTGAGAACTGACACTTCCAAGGTTTTTCCTGCAGCCATTAGACCCTGTAAACTCATGTTTTATTGTCATGTATGAATGGAAACTACTATTTAAAAGCCTGTGGGAGACTCTGGACAATAGAACAAATATTTCCAAGCTTGCTTTCTTCATAGGTACTTTTTCTAATTTTCTATCTACGTATATGGATACAACACAAACATTAAGAGTGGAAAAACAGATTACCTTATCTTTATATTTTGTTTGCTTTTTAGGTAGGACAATTACGTTTATTGTTTTGCCAAACTCACTGTACTTAAGGACTTTAAAATTAGAGGTGTAAGGTAACATGAGTAATATTCTGAACCAGTTAAGAGTACTGGAAATCTATTGAGCTAAATTGCCTGATGTATTTCCTTTTGAGAATCTGACTCAATGCTAATCACAAGTGAAACTCCTTTTTCTTTCCTGCTTTGGTTTCACAGGTGTGAAAATTAAAAAGTTAATATCAGTTCTTGTTTATTTCTGGTCCACCCTTCCTCCTGGAAAAATTTGAGTTTCTACTACCTTTCAGTCATAAGAAATGAGACAAGGACTGAAGAAAACAATGCCAAGCTCTGATTTTCAGAGTTTTCTTTCTTTGGCAAGGTAGATTGCAGGCACACCAAGAGTGAATGGCTGGTCCAGAGTAGACACCCAAACTGAACATCATCCCTGACTTTTTTTCTACTGTCCTTGCGGAGGCAAGCTAGGAAAAAAAAGTATTTGTCAAGAATAGCCACAGTGAGCTTGGGGCACAAGTATTAGTCATCTGCAAAATCTCTTTTACACATGCAAACACAGCTCAGATCATTAGACATCTGCTCAGTGCTTTCCCATCAGTAACTTATTCTGCTAAATACAAAATTATCATAAAAGAAGCTTGAAGTTAAACTGCTTTTCTTGCTGGTATTTATTTCAGGTGCTAATTCAGACTCATTAGTTGGTACTGGGCCTAACACCATTTGCTGCTTGCTCTGCTGTATTATCAGCAGTGGTAAAGGATGAAAATAGTGAGTTATGCACAACTATCAAAATAAAAGGGCTCTTATTTTTTTAAGATATCTTTGAATAAAACCTATAGCCCCCTACCTGGCTTTATTCATGCCTTTAGTTAAGGGTAAAGTTTCCATCACAGAAGCATGCACTGGGTGAGAAAACAATATATAAATGAAAGCCAGCTGCCCAAATATATTCATCTTCAATATGACATGATTATGAATATTGATAATACTTGCAGTGGTGCACAGTGTCTTCCAGGTGCTGTGTGAGCGCAAGGCACGGACAGTTCAGAGGCAGAACATCCTGGGAATTATGCCAGAGTTAAAACCCCACGTGAAAGGTGGAGAAACCTGCACAAAGCAAATGAGCCGTGCGTACACGTAACACAGGAACAGTGCCAGGAACCGAACATGAGACCCTGGTCCCTTGACCCCAAGTCAACCCTTACTTCCCTTAGGCTTTCAGGTGACTGAAACCTACAGAAAGGAACAAAAGAACAGGCTGAAACTGTTCATCCAGCTCTCACCACAAAAAGGAACAATCCGCACAGAAATTACATCGTGCACTGCTTCAAGCCAGGCATCAGGACCTGCTGTTTACAAACACTCAGTGTCCTGAAAGACATCATAAAATTTTGCCATATTTAAGATATAGGTATAGCATACATGTAATGTAAAAAAGATGTAATTCTTCACTTACTTTTTCCTAGTAGATTCCCTGTTGTTCCTTTTAAAAACCTACTTATGTTCTGCATGTTTTGCATAGTTACAAGAACTTGGTTAACATTGGAGGGGCTTGTAAGAAGTGAATATAATGTGGCAAATACACTTTTTCCTTGGAACCTGGAACAGAAACTCTTGGAATTTGCTTCTCCTTCTCCATTTTGATCTGATGAGGAAGGGAGGCTGTAGATGTTTAGCACAGGTGTCAGAGCTAGGACAAATCGCTTAGGGCTAAGTCATACACAGATGCCTCAAGCCATCCGAGTTGCCAGATTTGGCCCAGGAGCCCCTTGCTCCGTGGCTCAGCGTCCAGAGGCCAGGGATGCCCCTTGGGGCACCTTCCCAGCAGCTGGACTGCAGCCCTGGGGCTGGGGGCAGTGGGGAGCTGTACAAGGCACCCAACGTCACTTAGGGCATAAATCAGTCGTGGATGGCTACTTTGCAGTGATCGGATGAGCAGTTCAGCCTCCACTGACTCCAGTGGGAGTTCAGACACCTACCCCACAAGTAGACACCTTCATGGTGAACATCTAAACGCAGCTTACTGAGTCTGAAGTGGAATTCCACTGCCCTGATCCTTCAAGCGATTGTGGCACCTGTGAATGAAAAGCATCTTTTCAAAGCTAGGGCATTATGACTGCTTTAGCTTTGAGATGAATCTTCTTTTCCTCCTCAATAAACTAAACTATTTCTGGATGTACACATAAAAAGGTAAGATACATTTTTTTAAGTGTCTCCCTGTGTACAACTCCTATATTCTGTTTCTTTCTAAAGGACTCTCTGTCTGCAAGCGCATTTGGCTCAATCTGCTGTAATGGGTTTAGCAACAGAAAATTGCAAGGCTCACATTACTGCTGGCTCAAATGGAGTCTTTGGCTTGAATTCCTCTTAATGATAAATATCCAAAAATCTTTTCCCATCATTTTCATAAGTATGCAAACATAGATTCAAATGACAGTGACAACTGCTGAAAAATTTGTTAATCAAGTCCTAGCAATTTGAAGAAGCTCTTTCAGGAGCTTTTTTCTTATTTTTCCCTAATGCAGAAATGCCTGATGCTGATTTACCAAGCACTGCAGAGTAGATATAACAGCTGGTGCCAAGGCCAGATTTACAGGTCTTGTTCCTAGGTAATGAAAAGAAAGATAGATGTAATGGCAAAGCTCAAAACATCACTATAAACAAGTTTGCATGAATTAGGTTAAGTTACAAAGCTCAAAAGAGCTCTCTAATTCTTATTCTTATTCTTATTCTTAGTTTTTATTAAAATTTTCCTGTACTAGTCTCTAATGGATAAACAAACTCTGCTAGATGGGAGCATTAATTCTGCTTTATCTGCTGGAAAAGGCATGTTATCACCAAAGAGAAAAAGAGCTGCAGTGACCTCTGTTGATGGAATTAAGCAATGTATTTAAAGAGCCAAAAAGGAAAGGTGATACGTTCAAATCCTCTGCTAGGATTAAATACGACCAAACTAAACTGTGCTAAGAGGCAATGGCTTTCAGGTTGCACATGAAAAAGACTATTTCCTCACACCCACTGAAGTCAGAATCCTTATCAGTATAGTTGCCTTTAAAAAAATATTTTTAGACAATTTGTTCCTGTTTTAGTGTGGAATTAAAAACTATTGGCATGAAGACAGAAGACATAGCACACTAGGGGAGATGTGGTTTTTTGAAGTGCTGGACTGCATTCCAGGAGTTTATATCACCAGAAGAAAACATCTTGCCTGTACGTATTACGTGATCTGAATTTAGTGACCAGTTCCCTGTGCCAGCCTGACACACGGTATTCTTGAAGTTTTGAGGCAAAGAAGCTTTCCAGTTGGCGGGCTGCCTGTGGCAGAGAGAAGTATCTAGGAACTGTCATGCCTTTATGACCAAGAATTTGGAACATGTCTTTATTGGCTAGTTCTGATCCAGGAAAATAATTAAACACGTAAATACCCACAAGGATCTGAACCTTAATGCTTAACTTCAAGGTTGGGAGTAGTCTCAGTAAGGCCAAGCATTTGAGGATTGATCCTGCACAATTAAAGTTATTGAAATCAATAAGAAAACTTCCATTAAGAGCTAAGTAGCTTGTGGAAATGGGGGTATTATGTTCTTAATTTTTTCAGACTTGTGCCTTTTCTAAGGTCCGCTCAATATTAAACAGAGGCATAAATGAGGGCCAGGGCTTTGTACTGCAGTAACCAATTGGTATCCACACTGTTTGGCTTTTCTAGGAGCCACAGCAATACAGATTGGTAATTTTTCCTTCTGTGTCCAGTGTTATGGCAGGTCTGACCATGATCACAAAGCTGGGAGTTTTCCCAGTTCAGGTATTTTAATTTATTAATGCCTCCACCAGAGCCTCAGAAGATTTATTTTTAGTATACTTTCCAGAACCACTGCTGTCCCTCTGATCCTAAAATGTCCTTCTCACAAGAGACAAATGGATATTGGTAATGACACTTTACTAGTGTCCACTATGGTATCCTCATTCAGGCTTTGCAGAGAATAATTTCTGCAAGTAAGGAGGCAAAAACCCCAGGTTCATTCTGTTTTTAATAAAAAGTATGAAAAGCTGTACACAAAGCAGTATCTTATTTTGATACAGATAAAATCAGAAAATGAAATAATAATCAGTGCACTACGATATCATTAACTAGATAGTAGAAGTGTAATTGCTCTGCCAGTCTAAGAACAGCAAGATACACAAAATATAAAGTATTAAAATCAGTCCTAGTTTGCATATGTTACAGATGCAGTAAATGTTATGGCATCTAATACAAATTTCACAATAAAGCCAAATATTATAGCTACCTATTTGAGAACTTCAGGCTGTCAGGCATGAAGGAAGTATTGATGTATCTTCCATATATAATTAATGATCCTGGCGAAGATCTTTATTGACTTCTGGGAAATTAGGTCTGTTTTTTTTCACTCTGCATGAGTCTGACAAATTTTTGTGGAGAGTGGTCAGGATGGGAAGTACAGCTGGGTGGTAGGTTGGATCAAAGATTTCTTTGCCTCAGTATATTTGGCATCCTACAAAGACCTCTCTCTACATGTTAAAGGACTCCAGTTACCCACGCACTTGTCTAAAGGTAACCCAAGAAAAGGCTCTGTTTCTGAGAGAGTTTATACATTAAATAAATTATGTTAGAATAGCACATAGAACCATTCTATATAAAGAACAATTATTTTCTGCCAAGCTTACCTTGTGATTGGACAATTATTTTCTTTTAGGTTCCTTGGCATAATTCTAAAGTGAACATTTATAATATTGTATATAGCTACAACTTTTGCACTGAAGGCTGAAATCACCCATGCTCTAATATCTGTGATAAAGATGAGTCCCAGTTCCACATGTATTAGCTTTGCTACCTCAGGTTTAGGAAGCAGATTGTGACTCAAAAGGAATCTTATCAAAATATCTTATTGCCATTTTTCTACTGTGCATTCTTATTACCCAGCATTCAGGCTTTGTAATTTAGTTATTTTCCAGTTTAATCTTACAGTGCATTTATGAACAAGTTATTTATGTACCAGTCTTCAGAGGTCAGCTCTTTTGGCTTATCTTATAGAAGAGAAAGGAAAAAGTCAGCAGTCATCTTTTTTTACATCTGGAAAAGTATCTTTTTTCATACAATTATAACTGTTTGACAGGAATTTGCTCAAAGTTAAAGAATATCTTTGGATGGAGATTAAAAATGGAAAATTACATCTTCAGAGATGTACTTTTCTTTAAATTACTAGTATGTGAAAACTGTTTTGGAACTTTAATTGCTGCTACAGACTTACTACAAAATAAACTTTGCAATAAACCCTGGCTGATCCTTATCTATAACCAAAAATCTCCACACTAGCAAGAATATAATATAGGGTGAAATCATATTTGGATTTGGATTTTTTTGCAACTGAGTTCAGCAAGGCAGGATTTTCTCTTTCAAACAGCCCCAAACTTCTCCTCCGTGCATGTGGAGATTATCTGGATCCTGCAGTAATTGCTGGTTGGGTCAATCGCTTGATTTTTTACAGCGAGGAGACTTACATACTTTCTGGTTTTGGCCTCACACAGAAGGATTCGGGCATGATTTCTCAGGGTAAACTGGACAGTCAAACCCAGAATTTGAGTGACCTTCTGAGTTAGAAGCCAGCTTCTCTGCTTAGTGCCAGCTCGGTACCCTAACAATTATGCCTGTTTCCAAAAACTGCATCATAACCTGCCATTCTTTTGACCATTGTGATTTTGGCAATTTGTGTATCTCTGCTCATCCTGTTTTGGCATGCTGCAGGTGGGACAAACCTGAGGCTCAATCCCAGGAGAGAAGGCTTTGTTAAAAGCTCCCAGAGTAGCAACCACTGCAAAGTTGATAGGTAAAATCCCTTTTCATCACAGAATGATTGAGAAGGGACCTCTGGAGGTCATCTAGTCCAACCCCTCGTCCATGGCTCCTTTCCCCTCTTGTGAGTAGTCACTTGGAGAAGACCTGGACAATGCACACAGCCACAAGTCTAGCAATGCCCAAAACTCATATTCCATCCCAGCGCTGTAAGAAAAAAATCATGAAAAGAGGTACATTCAGTGAACAATGAGGGAGGAGGCACCTTGCTCAGCTTGGCCCGTCATTTTAGCAGCAGCAGCAGGACAAATGAAGGGTTGGAATCCCCCACATCTGGCTGCAGATGTGTGTGCCAGCCTATAACCCCCGGCTCCTTTCATGCTCAGCTGTAAGAGGCAGCAGCTACAGGCAGTGATTGATGGCCCCGTACTGCAAAGCAACCAGCGGGCCCTTTGGAAGTGCCTGCTGCTTTCCAGGAGCCCTAAATAGAGCCCAGGGTGACAAGCTGGGCCATAGATGCCATTGCTAAAGGGCAGATGAGCCACTCTGTAAATAAAATTATGACTACTACTGAGGAGCTGAAGGGGCTTTAATAGATTTCGGTCTTTCTATGGGCAGCATCTGTACACGTTTTATGTGATGCTAGGGCTGAAGTTGTAAGCAGTTGTTAAAAGAGTTCTGATACTTTTTGCTGGAGTTCTGTACGCAGATATTTGCATTAGCTCTAAAAAAGCAATTTCCAGAACCAGAACAGCTATATCAAAATCTGTATCATGAGCCCTGGGCCCATCCATGTTTGTCTAAGAAGCCCAGCTACCTAAGAACGTATCTGCCCACACGTGTGCTGTCCTGAGGTAGTCTGGGAATCCCGCTACCAGGGCTGGACTACATACAGGATCAAAAATTTGTTAGTGCCTCACTGCTGGACTTCATGCAGCTTCAAGTCTTCAATTGACTTCTACAATAGAAAACACAGGTCAGAGTGATTCCTCTTTCCCCTCTGAGGTTTTTCAGATAACTAGCTGCTCTGGTTTACTTCAAACACTGTGGGATGGGTTTTGCTACCATTACAGGACTGGCACCAACATGCTGGTCAAGCTGAGATGAGAACCAAACTGCTTATGTGACAAACTTACTTCACCACAAGACAAGCAGAGGTTGATTGCACAGGACAGATATGCAGCCTCTGCTCCTCTCCTCAGAAGTGGCAGTATTACTTTCTTGGCATTTTCTAAGGTACCTGCAAACAGAAAAGGGGATTTACTTATCTCTGTATATCAAGAGATGATAACCCCTTTTGCCAATTCTGTTAGAAATTTTGCTAATTCCATTTTTTGGCAGTACATTCCTTCCTCAGGAGGCATAGATGGAGCGTCATGCAGGAGGAGTTCAAAAAAATGCTGGTAGTTAATGACTATGAACATAATTGCTCCACCTTTTTTTTTCCATGATGTAATGTTCCAAGAAAGACTGTTGCACAAGAAAGCAATCAGAGGCAGGTTAAAATACAACAAAATGGATATAATCTTCTCAATAAAGTAATGCTATCCTGACATGGCTTCCGTGAGTAGATTTGTTTGTTGTAGGCATTGGAAGGCACTTTACCATTCCTCCGCTTATTAAAATGGGTTTCTTGAGGTTTTTTTGTCTGTTTTTTGTTTTTTTTCCCTGTGCAGCCTTTTCTCTGATTAAAAGGTATGCTCACATTTTGATCCCCATATGTAATTGTGGGATCAAATCCTACTGCTTTTTTTTATAACTTGTAAATGCTTGGGATTAAGTTGGGAACTCTAACATTTAAGTATCTATGCCTAGCTGAAATGATTTAAACATACAGGAGCAGATTCCAGATTCTGCATTCATGAAGAAAGGGAGGAATAATTTTAAATGTAGAACTGCTGATCAGAGCTAATTATGTGGAGGATATATGAACTATAAATAAAATTATACACACGCACGCACGTGTGTGTGTGTAAATGTGTAGATACAGATATTAAATATCTATATGTAAATACAAAAGGAAAAAAGGCTGGCTGTTAGGCCATGCAGAAGCAGTAAATTTATTCTTTACTGAACTATTAATATTCCAGTATAATCAAACCCAGAATATAGGTAGATAGAGAGGGTATGGGGGTCAAAGTGATACTGATGATCGCCAAAGGATTGTGACCACTGAAAAAGTTTCATCAGATCTTTCCAGTGGTATGTTACATATGTCTTGCATTTAAAAATTTATCAAATGCTGTTAAAGTCTACCAAAGTCATTTCACTAAGACAAAGAATATTTGCTGTCTTCCTCACGATGCCAATGTGTCCAGGTTGTTTCTACAGCAAACAGCAACCATTAGTTTGTTAACAAAGGTTTTCACTCATCTGGAAGCTTTCCAATGAATTTTCCACATTTTCTATTCCTGAAAGCTCCCGTATCCCTCTTCCCAACTTAAAATGCCATTCAAATTCTCTGAAAAGTTTTATAACGTTAGTAATTCATCCTATTACTTTTCATTTTTTTATTTGGAAAACTCTGAGAATGAAAATATTGTACATTTTTCTTTACACTCTTTTGGAAGGTTAAATGAGGCATGGGGTTCAACCATATCGTCTCTGAGATCAAGAGAAAGCTCTTTCTATAAAACAAAGGATTTTGCTGCTTGGCTGCTGCTAGCTCTAAACGCTGCAACACTGAATATTTTAGGCTGAGGTTCTGTTAACTCCACGTACTGATGCTATTCCACTTAGAACATGCTAAAAACCAGGCTGCAGGTTAGAGAGGGTTTTGTGTGCAGCTGAACACCGTACCCTTTATCTCCAGAGTGGAGAGGCAGAGTTTAACAGCCGGAGTCCTTTTGACTCTGTGTTTATGGTGCCTATAGGGAACTTCAACCCAAAGGCTGTCTTTTAACTCTCACAGCCTCACAGACTATATTCTCCCAAACAGACTTTATGCAGCAATGGGGAGGGTGGACTTTCCCATGATATTTCTTCTTGAATGAATGAATGATTTTCATTCATTTCTTACCTGATTGTTCTGTGCTAAATTTCCCAAGGAGAGGATTATGTCAAGAGGTGAGGAAGGTTTGTTTTTTACATATGACTTTGGAACAACAATGAACTGAACTAATTTTTATTGAAAACATGCCATATGTAACATTCTGCGCAAAATTTAAAGCCAAACCTCCACCAAGTCAAGTGGAAAACCTATGTTCACACCAGCTGTCTACTGGTCATAAAGGCAAGCAGCTGAGATCAACAGTTAAAGATTCTGCAGGGGTTTATTAACGTTCTGCATTGAAAATATGGTAACATAAGAGATGCAGGCAATGGTTAATTAACTTCAGTGAGTAGGCTGGATAAAGGGAAATAAGGAAAACTGGGGAGAGGTATTTCTGAACCCTAACAGAAAGCAATACATAGTGTATATAAAAGATCACCTACTCTAGGTTTCTTCTTTGTCTAGATAACATATGCTCACTCTTTAACCCCTGCGTGCACAGTATTAGTATACAATCAGTTAACTCTTTGGCTGACCACTGCAGCAATTCACAAACTACGCTTTAGTGCAACTCAAACTGCAAAACACCTTCTTTGTACTGGGGCTGCTTCTGCTTCAGCTGGCAGGAACATTTCCCTGGCTTCAGTGGGATACGTATAGCGTCACCCAAGACAGAGAGTCAGCTTTGAGGGTTGTGGAGGAGCTAAGGTAGTTTTTTATGCTGTTGCTAAAGGATTGTTCCTCTTGGCTCAGGGATGACCAGTGCTGGCCAGCTCTGACTGAGCAAGCACTGGGTGCGTGTATTTGTATTTTGCAGGTGGATTCTTGGTGTGAAGGGGAGAGAGGAGGGTGTCAGAAACAAAGGGGCAGGTGGGAAAGGGGGCATGGGGTGAACAGCTCCCTGTACTACCCACGTACGCACAGCAATTCCAGCTACTGGTTGTAAACTGACCTGCATCACTGACTACAGGATGATGTTCTGTAAGGCATCCCAGTAGACATTTCTAGACTCCTGAAGATCTGAGTCCTCTTAGAAAAGCCCTTATCAAGGACCTAAATCTAACCTGCCATGCCTCTAGAAACCAGCTCGGGTTGGTGAAGGGGGAAGCAGGCTTTAGGTTGGGCTGACGAGCTGAGGGCATGCACAGAGAAGAAAGCTCCTGGGCCAGGGGAACCGGTCATGGTAGGAGAGTCTGAGAGCAAGGTGGCAGTTGATTTGATTCAAGGCAGAGCACAGCCTGGACACATTGTTTGCTTGCTTCAGAACTGCTTGAAAAACATTGTGACATTTATTTTTAAATGAAATTTTCTTCAGGAAAAAAAACCCACAACCCCTCAGCGTTTTTGAAAGCAACATTTGTTCAACAAGCTTGTGCCATTAATCTACTGACAAAGAACGAGTAGGAAATGTAGCTTAGCAGAAGGCCTCCCAGGACTCTAGGACTGGGTCAGCCTTTACCTTGCCCTTTGCAAAAAAGAGGTTGTGCCTCTATGTTTTAAAGGTTGCCAGAGTTGTAAATATAGGCTATAGCACTAAAGGAATTGCTTCAGTCACCAAATTCAACACTTGAACTCATGGGAAAGCGTTTAAAAATATGTTTATAAACCTATCAAACTGCTTTCAAAGGAAAATTCTCGTTGTTGGTTATGATGCTATTGTAAGGCTGAAACGGGAGGCATTCTTTTAGTCATTAACTTTTTTTCCCCCAAAAGTTAAACATTTAAATTAGTATTTCTGTATTCATGGCAGTAACAGGTGCTAGGCTTGAGAACAGTTACTACTTTTGACAGCCAGCGTGGGGACACAGCCTCAGAAATCATTCAATGACTAAGTGTCCTGGTGCAGAATGAGCTAAAGAGGGAATTTACAGTTTAAACATTACACATGTTGTTTAGCTATTAAACAATTAGATTGTTCTAATCCTTAAGAGATGGAAATCAATCTGTCATCTCTGGTCCCGGGTTTCCAGCACATGTGCCCAACAATGTCTTTTTCCAGTGATACCCAGATCACCTGGAACACAAGTAATGAAAGAAAGGAAAACCAGCACAAACCCCTGCCAGGCAGCTCCTCTCAATTTTGCCTGTCTTATGAACAGAAGGAGGGCACTGTACTTTCAAGTTATGGCAAAAATTAACTTCATGGGTTATTCGCCTTCCTGGGTTGTAAGTGTCCCTGTGGAGCTAGAAACATCACTTAGCCCTCCTGCAGTAGCTGATGGCAGGTCCCTTTTTTGTTCTTCGGGATGATATTTAATGCTGATGCCCTGCAGCACTGGAAAAACCTCTCTGTTATTTGGTACGAGGCACAACACGCTCTCGCAGAGCTTCCTGGCTGAACCTGCCGGAGATGCTTACTCATGGTGAGCAGAAGTGCCTGCGTACACACCGGCCGGCTGGGAGACACCTTAGGAGAAGTCTTGAGGAGAGCGTTCACAGGGGTGCAATTACTCTGATACCCAGATTAGCTCTGGGGAGGTGGTTGCCCATAATCCACAGAAGCGGCAGCACGTTGCTCCCTCCGGGCTTCACGCTGGAATAACTGCGACTGGTGCCGCGGCACGGCAGCCTCTGCCTGCAGCCTCAGGAGATCCCAAGAAAGCAGAAATTATCGCTCGGAATTCAGCCACAAACTCGTGTTCAGCTTCGCTGCTGCTTCATTCATGGGGCTGCTTTTGAAGATTAAAAAAAATAGCTACGCTCCTTCCTTCATGCTCTGCATCTGTAGTCACGTAGCTTGCTGCTCCTGCCACTCGAATTCCAGAAAATTAGGCAGCTGCCGGTACCTGTGCGCTTTCTCAACCCTTTCCAATTTAAAACCCGAGTTGTGCAGACACAACAGTTAACACCGTAAGGGCTTTAAAACAGCTTACCAAAGTTCAGACCTGCACAACTAAACTGCTGCCATTAAAGTGCCCATATGAGGAAGGTATAATGCCTCTGGTGGACCTGGTTTATGGGGACGGTTGCTAAGCAGCCCTGGAAAAGGCTGTGGAAAAACACATCCTCAATGGACTATTGATTGCATATAATAAATCAGTGGATAGCTGAAGATATACTTTCACTAATTAATGGATTTAGAGACAGAGTTACACGGTGAAGGCCCTGATGACATAGTCCTCATAAAAAGAGTCTAACCCCTAATGGAAGAGAGATTTTGAGAAACTTTTGTTAACATAATGCATGCAGGTGAGCAACTAGCTCCCCTCCCAAAGAAAACAACTCTGTCAAGCATGTTCATATTTTATAATCCTTAAATCTCCACTGGAACTATTGCTAAATGAGTCAAAAAGACCTATGTCACCTCTTTGCTGTCTGTTCTCCCTTAACTCTTTGAAGATCCTGGTTGCGTGTACCACAGGTACTGGTTTTCCCTGCATTGCTGTGATTCCCATGCAGCTGCAGATGTCAAGAAGAACTGCCTGTTTACCCGTGGTAACCTGAAAACTTCCTTCTTTGTTCTAATGGAAATACTAGAATTTTTAACAAATTTACTTTAGTAACACATTAATGTATTTCGGCAAGGTGGTCCATGTTTAAGCCTCCTGTACTACACTTTTTGGGGAAAATTGGAGAAAATCTTTGTCTGTTTTAGAAAAGTGGCTAGGAAGAAGGGTGAAATTTATACTTTTCTTCTGAACCAGGAACACAGATTTTACAATACTGCTATCTGGACTGTGTCAGGGAAAATTTAAGAAATATGCAACGTAAAAGCTCCTCTGCACAGAGTTAATGTCCATCAAAATAAAATACCAGCAGTAGAATATAGCATATTTTTAGTCTACTGAAAATGTCTGTCAAAGTAAAACAGCAATGAAAATTATGGACAAATATTTATTATGTATGATTTTCCCCCAAAACATTTTGATTTTTTGATCATGTTTAGTAAAGAACATCTATAACATCGCTTGTAGGAGATCCAGTTATTGAAATAGTCACAGTAACATTTTCCAGAAATGCTGCCTTGATGTTGAAGAGAGGTCAGAAAATTAAGTATGAAAATATGACCTCATGATTTTTAGGGAATCCCTAAAAATGGAGCTAAATTTATGGTACAGTGAAAATTGTCATTTGTTCAAATCAACATATTTCTTTTAATTGTGAAAGCAGAGTTTTGTTAATAGCAGTAAAGATAGATCTTTTCCTGCTATATAGATAAAGCTGGATTAATAATAACAGGTGACATACAACCCTGTAACTCAAAGGCGTGCCTACAATGAAAAATCCAATGCCTACTACAGCAAAAGTAAAACTAAACTGTCGTAACACCCGTATGAACCACCCGAGCTATTGCAAACCTGTGTGGTGGGACTGCCTGTGCCTCTCTTTCCCAAACCACACGCTGTGGGCAGCTTGAGCAGTTCCCTGCTCTGGTAGTAATTTCCAGTAGTAATCAATAAATGGATTAAAAGGTAAACAAACTGAATTATGTGAGTTACCGTCTTGATGTGTAACACGGCATGCACTTTGTCACGTGAAGTGCTGTTAGCTCTGTATCTGGTAACGCAGGCAGTGCCTGTGAGCAGAATTAAAGAGATAAAAGTGCTCGCGGGTGCAGATGGCACGGGGCGGGCAGTGAGGCATCGCTGGGGGCATCGCGGGAAGGTCCTCTATGGATCGGCTGCGACCAGGCGAGCGCGGCGGGCGTGCTTTCTGTTTGTGCCATCACTGAAATGGTGCGGAGCGACCCGAAGAGCAAATTGTTCTGAAGTGGGAGCAGATGCATTGAGCTGTCAGGGGCAGAGCCATGACGAGACACCGCGGCGCCAGGCACACACCTTCACCTCTCCTCTATCCATCTCCCCGGCTGAGGGGACCCCCCTCCTTCCCCTCCCGGGGCAGCTTGGAGACTCGGGAATATTTTTCTCCATATGGCAATGTCCCCGAGGAGCTGCTTCTTGTGCAGATACCAGCAGGGCTGGGCGCAGCGCGAGCCGTGGTGGAGGGGAGGGAAGCTCTTGCTGCTGTCTCATACAGCCCGGGTGAAGCAGAGATAATGGGAATATCACCCCCCAACTCTGCCATCTCAGGCAAATCTCTGCCTGGGTTTAAAGACCTTGCACCAGTGGTGAAACCCTTCGGTGGCTGTGGGACCAGCTGCACAGGGCTGGTGGTGATGAAAAGCAGCACATGCTGCAAATACCGAGAGGAACTCCACAAAGAGCTTCAGCACCTTACACTGTACCGAGCATCGTTGCATCTATTTCAACAAGCTCCGGAGTCAAGTATGGTCCACTTCCTTGATGCAGCAGGCTAGTCTGTAAAGGCAGTTCCTGGTCAAATGTTGGATATTCTCATCGACACAATCCATCCATAAAAGAGATTATGTTGGTGTAAGGATAGACAGTATCAACTTTAGTAATTAATCTCAACTCCAGTTTTCTTCGCTCTCCCAGTTCTTTGCGGTCTGTGTCAATGTATTATTTCCCTTTTTATTACTGGCATGTAAGTCACCAGCCTCAGGATTAACAGCATCTTTCCCTCTTTTTTTTTTTCTTCCCATTTTCCAACTTTTCAATTTCATAATATTATTAAAAAAAAAATAAAAATTAGCCTGGCACCCTGATCCACAGCAGTGCCAGAGCTAGAAGGATTTCTGTCATGTGTGCCCTTTTATTTTTGGAGAGGAGGAAAGTAAGAGGACAAATAATGGCTAATATGTGGATGGTGCCCCAAGGAAGGGTCCATATTCCTGTGCCTGGGAGAAACTTTGTGACTGTAAAGGCATGACCTGGGTGCCAAAGCATCGCTTTGTCTCTGCCAGTCCACAGCAGCCGGGCTCTGTCATCCCTCACTGCCTGTAATGAAAAGGGAAGCAATGAAGAACATTTTCCATGAGAAAGGACCTTCCTCCAACTTCTCATGCCTCAGCACTTTCCCACCCAAAGTTTTCCTTCCCCTCTTGTGGCAAACCGAAAATCCTCAGCCAGTTGTTCACAATTTCCAAATGCTGGTCTGGCGGCTGGCACAGCTGCGGGGCTGTCGTACGGTGGTCCGGTTCCCTGCTCTACAGCATATTTCTGCTGTGATTATTGAATAGGGATATGAATCCCAGCGTAGAGGGGGATTATGAGGTGATATTAGAGAAAAGGTTCGATGGGACAGTCTATAAATAACCATACTTTCAATAGCCTTGGCCAGCTTGCTCTTGCCAATGCCTTTTCATTGACATTATTGAAGATAATTCTCAGTCCAGTGCAATATCCTGAAGGCACATGTCAGATAACTAGAGAGGATCTGTAACGCTGCTCTTAGGAGAACGGGTATCGACACTTTCATAACTGTATTTTTCAGAAAGTCTTTCTTCATCTGCAGGAAAGGTCATAAAATGAGACATGCAAATACAATTACAGATCTTACGATTTGAGACTGAATTACATTTATGATTTACGGTCTGATTTGCATGTGAGAGATAATGCTATCTCCTTCACCTGAGGGTTAGACTTGTCTTCTTGTGGATGGTCTTTTGGCAGGCACCAGGAGATTCAGGAATGACTGAGCATTTTCTTTTTGTATTTTTTTTCTATATAAAGGAAATGTCCTCGGAATTTGCAATATTTATCCGTTTCTCTTATTTCAGAGGATCTGATATAACAAATAAAAGGACCTATGAAGATATCATATGCAGCTAGAGAGTTAGATGGTGTATACACTGGTTTGATATTCAGATGTGTTCTCCTGGCTGACTTGTAGATAAAATAAAGAAAAACCTTTTATTAGTGTCATGTTTCTAATTTTGCCATTAAAACCATAGCCTTAGTAGTGCCCTGTTTTCAGGTTCTGGGGGTAAATGACAGCTACAGATATTCAGCTAGTTGATTCTGAGCTTTAACTCACTACAGAAACAGTAGCCACTGGTTACTTTTTGCCCTTTGGGGAAAAAAGGAGAACTCTTTACTGCCTGCTTTTGTTTTATTTGAAGTCAAGACAGGCATGCTTTGCTATAAAGGCACGCAGAACAGTGTGCTGTAAAGATTTTATGAGTTTGAGCTTTGGAATACTGTCTTACTCACAAATGGTGAAGTCATGAGCACATTGTGGCTGAGATTCCATTCTTTCAGAAATACAGAAAGCCGGTGCTCAGCAGTATCTGACGGAATACCAGCCGTGCTGAAATTCACGGCAAATCCCCAGTGCCTTCAGGAACAGGATTTTGCCAATCACGTGTTCAATATTGGCAACACACACTCACGCGCACACGTAAACATATTATTGGCTAGATACATGTATATGAGAATATACGCATGACGACTCATATATGTTTTTACAGTGTGTTCTTTTAAGTCTCTGAATTAACAGAATGTAAACCTCTTTCTTAACAGGAACAGGATTGTGCCTATAATGTGTTTGATGGGGGGCAACACCTAGGTAATATCTATTCATGTGCTATGTATTATTTTATGTATGAAACTTATTATGTAATATACTAAATAATTATCTATCATATAGTACAGAGTATAGAATGTATTATTATATAGCATGTACATGCGTATACGTGGACCGACACACAGAGATGTATACCGAGCGTGTTCTTTTAACTCTCTGAATTGATGGAATTTCACTTTTGGCTAGTGGGAATGGAACGCTGTCTTTCTTAAGTTTGGTGGAAGCACCTCTCCTGCATTTGGCAATGGCAATATATATCTATCTATATCTGTACATGCACATATACAGAGATAGGTATACACGCGTATGTGAAAGTTACTTTATTAGGACAGATATGCATCCACACATCCACACGCACATACGCACGCGTTCGGGCGTGTGTCCATACGTGTATATGCGTACAAAGTTAGATATATGTGTGCGGCGACCACGCGTGTACCTGTCCCCACAGCGCGGGCGGCCTCTCCCCATCCCCTCCCACGAAGACGCAGGGGTGCCTGTGTATTTCCACACAAACCTCCGCCGAAGCAGCTCCGGCTCCCTCCCTCCCTCCCTCTGCGGGCTCAGCCCGTTACCGGGGGGGGGTCGGCGGGGCCAAGCCCGGCGGTTTTACCCCCGCGGGGGCGGCCGCCGGGTGTGACAGGATTTGGGCGGGAGCGGGACGCGGCTGGAGGCCGCCGCCGCCGCCGCCGGGCCGGGCCTCGCCCAGTCACCGGGGAGGAGGCGGAGCCGGCGGGGCCGCGGCAGGTGCCCGCGGCGGCGGGATGGTGGCGGCGGCGGGCGGCTGAGGGGCCGAAGGGGGGCCGGCGGGCCCGGGCAAGCGGCAGGGGGGACGCCATGGGCGGTCGCGGAGGTCCCCCGCGGCTTACCGCGGCTCTGGTGCCGGTGTTGGTGGCGGTGCTGGCGGCCGCCGGGGCGGCTGAGGGGAGGGCGACGTCGGAAAGTCAACTGCCCGGCGCCTCGGCCGTGGGCACCGGCCCCCCGCCCAGCCCCAGCGGCACGGCTTTCGAGGAGACGCGGCTCCACGTCTTCACCTTGGACTACCCCCACGTGCAAATCCCCTTCGAGATCACCCTCTGGATCCTGCTGGCCTCCCTCGCCAAGATCGGTGAGCGGGGCCGTCGGGTGAAACGCCAACCCCCCCACTACCACGACCACCCACCCCCCCGGGTCGTCCCTCTGCCCTCCCGGGAGCCGGGGCCGGGTGGGCGGCCGGAGGCTGATGGTCGGCGGCGGGGAGGGATGGCCGGGCGGGATTTGGGTGGCAGGAGATGGGGTGTTGTCAGTTAGGAAAGGTGCGGAGGAGCAGATGGGTTACCTGCAGCCCGTAAACCCCGGGCCAGGAGGAGGAGGAGGAAGGTGAAGCCCGGAGTTCACCCCCTGCACCGCTGCCTTTTCCTTCATCACCCTTTGAGCACCATCTGCTTTTTCTTAAAATAACGCCGGGTACGGGGAACGGTCTCAGAGCCGCACAACGGATCGATGGAAAGCAAATATTTATGAGGGTAGAGGAAGGCTCCTCGTTTTACTTCCCACCGGTCACTTATGTCCCGAGAAAGACATAAAAAGGCAGCACTGAATGAGTAAGGAAGGCCACCTCTTCCCTCATGTGGAAAATATTTGTATTGCATAGTTTCGCCGTGTTTTCTGCAGCTGATACATAATGGTTTTAATTAGCTTTCTAGGTCCCAAACAGAAGAGTGAGGACGCTATTATAAGCTAAAGAATATCACATAAAGGTGTACTGGAAAGCCATTTAAAAATCGGTAAATCTCTGCAAATGATGAACTTTGTATCTTCTTAACTAGAAGATAATGTAAGGAATAAAGCCGTGGGAACAACAACAAAAAAAAGGTTTACGCACACGCCAGTTGTTTGGTCCAGAAGTCTGATTTTGCAGCTCAGATTTCAAGAAAAGCTGTGATCATACTCGTTTTGATACAAAATTTTGATAAAACTTCGACTTCTGCTTGTGACATTTAAATAGACCATGTCACATTCCGGTTAGTGATCAGGTAATTAAGATTCTGCAAAACCAAAACTTTGTACCCACCTCCTGCTGCGGCTAGTGGTGTGGTTGGGGGCTGATCCTCTGCCCAAGCAACTGGCTAGGGCTTCATTACTTTCTGCAGAAATACTGTATGTTGCATCCATTAAGGATGCATGTACCTCGAGGCAGGTATCTTAATACATTAAAGATGCATGCTTAGGCTTCAGTATGTATTTAGGTGTTGCAGAATCAGGGCAGAGTTCAAATACAATACACTCAAGTGTATCATGAACAGTAATAGCCAGAAAATATGGAGTTTGGTAAAGAACTTTGCCAGTTGAGTATTGTAAAATTGCTCTGGCTTCTGAGTTTAGATACAGCAAGAGCTATTGAATAAGCTAAGACTAGTGGAAAAGTTTGTGTTTTATTAAAGATTACAGGGAGGCTATCTGAAACATGTAAACACACCTGCATACACAATAATATGTAATTTCTGTAGGACTGTATATTCTGACTATCACGATATTTTGCTAGTGCATAGGCATCTAAAAAGTAAAAAAAAAAAAAAAAAAAGGTTACTTGACTACTTCAGTTTTCCAGTTTGACTGCAGTACAGTAAACAAGCAAACAGCGTAGATGAGGAAAAATGGATAGAATTATTAAATCCCTTCAGTTACACCAAACAAGAGCCAGTGTGGCTAATCTAGGGCATTACCTCTGCTGTCACAAGCGTGCGTGCGCTAAGCACCGAGGGCCGGATCCAGGAGAGTCCCTAGGTGTGGCAGTGCTCAGCTTCACCACACCTATCTGCAGGCACCCTGACTCCAGGACTGGAATTAGGAACATCCAGTTCTTGCTCCTGGAGCTCTGTCTGCGCTTTCTTATCCAGTGAGTGCATCAGGTAAACCTTCCCGGGACAGACTCCCGTCACTCCTAAGCCTCGTTCCCACAGTGTCCATTTTTCACTCACTCGTGCCTGCTTTTGTCTTGAAGTTTAGCCCAGATGGGCAGTTCTCTAACGAAATGTCAGCTCTGCCACGGCCAACTCTGTTTCTCAGAGCGGGCCGTGGGTCTCCACTGAAAGGAGAGAGGTTTTCCTGCCCGTAGCCCCGAGAGCGGCTGTGGGAGAGGAGGCTCGCCGGCGCATTCCTCTCCCCAGCATTTCCTGACGGGCAGTGCAGGCATCTCACCCTGGTCGTGCCAGGCAGTGTGAAATCCACCTGGAGACTCACACACTGCCCGGGAAACTTGGTGCTTAATCTGGCATCGCAAATTCCTTTCTGGGGCTAGACCCTGAATGCTTATGCTTGGCGCTGGCCGAGTAGCAAACCTTTGTGAACGGAGCCCTAAGGTCTTTTTCAGCTGCAAGCAGCCCAGAAGGTAGGGTCGCATTTAATAACAGCTCTCGCAGCGTGTGAAGGATTCCAAAGACAGCTGTATTGCAGCACCTGCTTACCGCCCGACTGGAGCCTTTTTGAACAAATGTGTTTTCGCAGAAGTATAGTTTCACTGGAGCTGAAGTGTTCCAGCATTTGCTTGTTTTTATAGGGGAGTTACCTGCAAGGTTTCTCAGATCCTGGCTATGACCATGCCGTTGTAGGCTAGGTTTAGAGGGAGCGAGAAAGACAGCATGAGAAAGGAAAAACCTGAAGTTGTCAAGCATAACTTGAACATTTCGACAAGGTACATTTTCACAGAGACAGGAGAAACCTGGTGCTTTTTATTCCAGCATAGAGCAAGGGCACATTTTGAAATCTAAAAAATTGCCTCGAACAGAGGTGTTATTTTCTGTCTACCTCTACTTATTTATTCTTGTGTGGTGATACCATATAGGAGGTATGTTACTCCCATGCCGATGGACTCCTTGAGTATATTAGGTGGGACCCAGTGCACCTGAAGTATGCTGCAGTCTCTAGGCAGTGAGACTAGTCTACTTACCTCCCAGTTTTGCTTAATTGTTATGCTACCAAACCTGCAAAATGTTGCCTAACTGATCCAGGTTCCCATTACTTCTATGTTTAATCACAAATGCACCATTAGAAGTGTTTCTTCTGGGAACCGAGCTGATATCCTTCCAACGCTTCTCTCCTGAAAAAAGTTTTAAGCTGTTGAGAGGGTCTCTTGGAAAACTCACTTACAATCTGAAGTACACGTCTCAGTGGCATTTCCAGCATCAGAGAGCACTGGATTTCACCCAAGAAGTAGGAAACCAGGGCTCTAAGGACTTTTAGCTTGAAGAACACTGAACTTGCCCTTTAGGCAAGTATCCTACTGCCCAAACGCCCGAGGGTGAACATCTTCCACACTGTTAAAGCTGGGTCACTGCATAGTCAGGAGCCCAAGAACAGGGTCAGAGGAGGAGAAAGTAGCTGTTATCCTGGGTTCAGCATAAAAGTCTGAGTATCCGTGTGCTGGAGGGGATCCGCGGATCCATCAGAGCAGGGAAGATGTCCCTTGTCCTGCAGGGCACCTGAGCCTGACTTGATGTGCTCGGGATTCTAAGTCCTAGCTCTCTGCCCTTACGTGGAGAACCACAGCCTGTCCCTGAGCACCTTCAGATGCCTTGCGTGGAGGCAGGCAGTCTTTCAGGAGTTTTGATGCTGTTGACATCAATAAAAAGCACATTTAACTTAGTGGGAGCCTTTCCATTACCTTTAAGGATGAGGTGGAGAAGGTCCCAAAAGCTCTGAGAAGGTATGAACTTTCCAAAGAGTGACTTGTAAAGAAGAAAAGAAAAAAAAACCCCATAATTTTTATTTTCACAATAGACATTTCATTGCCATTGCATTACAACTGGTTGGGATGGTTTTTGTTTTCATTAAAAGCGGCATTAACAAAAATTTCCTCCTCTTCAATTTTTATTGAGAAAATTATTTAAGATACTTATGAAGGGCTTAAAAAACCTTTTCTTTTAGCAAAACCTACTTATGCAGGGGAAACTTCAATCACTGTGTTGGAAATTTTGGCATCCTGCCACGGCAGAGACTAAGACAAACCGTAAAATGTTCATGTGGAAGTGGCTCAGAGGTGAAGAGTCAAGTCTCCAACCACAAATGCTTGTGTTTCCAGGGTCATTACCTGTTCTGCCAATACAGGATATTGGTGATTCCGGTTTTGAAGAATGACAGCGAATTTGGCAGTCCTTCTAACAAGTCACATAGGCTGTGTTTCTAAATATTAAAAAGCAGTCTCTGTTCATCCAGAAAGGAAAAAAAAATGCAGCTTGAGTTTCTTACTTTTAAAAATAGCTTTAATAGTTATAGAATATGTAAGTAAAAAATCTGTAGATTAAACCAGCTTTCCCCTTGGTCCTTCTTAATCGTTTGTTTTTCCTAATTGTAAGTTCAGGCTTTCTTTTACCTGGAAAAAATCCATGATGAAAGGAGAATTAACAAAAGATTGTGTTACACGATACAGAAGCCTGAAATTGGGAAACTGGATTGGGATACCAAGCTTGCACTAGTTTAACTGTTTCGACTACAGGTGTGATTTTTACTGAAAATAGTTTTACTGAAATAGACGCCCGTTATTACCACACCCAGTGTTTCTGTGCAGCTCTCATTTAAAATAATTTAAATGCTTTTTAGTTAGGCAGGAATTGTGGGATCTTGTGGGTGTGGATAGTTTTCTGTATAATTATGTGGGCCAAATATAGATAAGGAGGAGCCTGGAAAAGATTGGCATCGCCGGGACCTGGAATGTGACCTTGGTGCATAAGGTTGATCGTTCCATTAGATTGGCCAGAGTACGTTCCTTCAAAACTTTTCCCATTCATTACCAAACGTAGCTTTACAACAGCCAACTTCTACAAGTAATGGGAGTCTTTAAATCAAAACTGCATGGCTTCGAGAGTTTTAGTAGGCTAAGGAACATTCAACCATTAAGTCCTCATTCAGAACCTTTTTTTATTCATTTTTTCAGTACTTTGCACAGATTTTTATGAGAGAGTCCTGACACTACCACAATTCATTAATACAGAAGAATGGGCACAATAAGATAGGCTGCAACTTATTGTCACTTTATGGAAAACATGTTACTGCTTCTGAAATTAATTTGGAGGCTCCGCTAAAATTAAAAGAATAATTGTGCCTGTAAATGCTTCCTCCTGATGGCTGGGGAAGTGACCATGGGTGACTGGGTGCAGGTCACATGTGCTAGTTCCCCTCCCTAGCTTTGAGACTCTAAAAGACTTTTAAAAATTACATTAATGTACTCCTTAAAATCCTTTATGAAGCTGTGCATGGAGGAAGGGGTAGTTAGCGTGCTTTTTTTTTTTCTTTTTTCTCTATCTAGATGTAATTTGCCCTAGAAAATTGGATTGGGTTGTGTTTGGATTGTGTTTCTGGAGGATTCCACATTACAAAAAAAACCCCACTTTCACAAATGGAACCCTTGCAGACAGTTGCTCCAGCCAGCCTAGCTATTAACTGGAACATCTAGCTATTAAATTGTCTCTCCACCAAATTAACTCAATTAACTACCCTAGCTGACAGATTTGCCTTGACCTGTTGTGGTGGTCCAGTTCAGTCTTTGCAATGAAAATGAAATTGCCCTGCGGTTGCTGTTTGTTTACTGTAGAAACTAAGATAACAGAATCCAGAATAAACTTTTGGATTCTGTACAAATAACCATTTTACTTTCTTGTGTTTGAATTTCCTTTGAAGGCTTTCATCTCTATCACAAGTTGCCCTCTATAGTACCTGAAAGCTGTCTCCTCATTCTGGTTGGATTGCTTCTTGGTGGGATTATTTTTGGAGCAGAGGAGAAGTCCCCACCTGTAATGAACAGTGATGTTTTTTTCTTGTATCTTTTACCACCCATTGTACTCGACGCTGGATATTTTATGCCAACTCGTCTTTTCTTTGAGAACTTCGGTACCATATTCTGGTATGCCGTGGTGGGCACGCTCTGGAACGCCATCGGCATTGGAATTTCACTTTATGGAATTTGCCAGATCAGTGCATTTGGTTTGACTGATATCACACTGCTGCAGAATTTGCTCTTTGGCAGCCTCATTTCAGCTGTGGATCCTGTGGCAGTATTAGCCGTTTTTGAAAATATTCATGTCAATGAGCAGCTTTACATCCTGGTGTTTGGAGAGTCTTTGCTGAATGATGCTATAACTGTGGTAAGTTACTTGATAAATGATTAGTTGATCAAAACGATAAATGAATTGTTTGCATGTCACCCCATTATATCTCTTTGTATCTGGTTATTACTGTTCACTAATAGGTGGAAGTCAAGGAGTGCTAATGTGTTTATGTAATTCTCTAAACTAGATTTAGAAACTACGGTAGCCTTACTACACCAGAGTAATGTGTAATGGTAGCATATTTGCTCTTGGGATTTTACTACCTGATCTCTTTCGTTTCTGTACTTTTGAATTCTGTTACTTCTGTAACCTGAAAGTGGAGGTTTTCCTCACCTGCAGAAATGCTGTTGGGCAGGAAAGGGAAAAGGGCCAATGTGGGGTGTCCCAGCATGTTCCTGGCGAGAATGTGCAAATCATTGAGACGGCACAGGACCTGATTGATGCTAGCCTTCTGCATGTGCCCATCCAGTTGGAACTGCCCCGAGACCACCAATACGTTTCTCCCAGGCTACAGATGAGATAGGACAGCCATCTGGAGGCAGTAATTTCTAATCATTAACTAGCTGAACTGGGTTTGTGGTGCTGACCTGAGGACAGCAATCTGCAAATACCATTAACACCCCCAATGCCCCTCGTTTGTACCTGATGACACCTTGTCTGGGACGTTATGCCCATTTATCCATGCTTTTCTTGAAATCCTGCCCGTGCCAACTATGTCCTGGCACGCTTTCTGTTTTGTGAGACATGGAGGTCCAGTTTTTCATATGCCAGAAGGATCAGAAAGATTCATGAATTGGGTCCACACCTTCCCTGTCTCTGTCACTGCCTTCTTATTCCTGTCCCATTCTATGCACAATTGTCCTTCGGTTTTCCCCTTTTCTAGGAATTTGCCTCACCTGCTTAACACATGTATAGCTCATCATTTAATCTGAGCCTTGGTACTGATCATTTCTTGTGTGTCCGTGGGAGTACTGTTTGGTTTTTTTTCACTTACGCTTCATGCTTTACCTGATTCTGTTGCTATCCAGCCAGCTGAATTGCATCCTCTCTTATGAGCTTGCCTTAAAGCCTAGCTTTTCTCATTAGCTTACAGATGAAACAGCCTGCCATTACTAAACTGGTACTTAAGCTGGTCCTGAAAATAAATGCGTGTAAATACTGAGTTTCAAAAGGCTTAGCAGTTCAGCCATGGCTGAGTCTGTCTCTATTCACTTGTAATGGACACTCATGCAGTGGAATTCTTTCCATACAAGTTTTTCTAGGGGAAAAAGGTCTGGTTTTATGTTAATGTCAAACTTTTTTTTTTGGTGGATTTTTCCAACCAAAATCACTTTTCCCAATCACAAAAGCAACCACCTTTCCACTGGAGCAGCAGTTAATCCAGCAGGATTTGCTGGGAAAACACCGCATCCTGATGACGGAAGTATTCATGCGTGCCATTGCCCAATGGCAAATGACCCCAAAACACCATTTTTATAGGTGCTGGCATGGCAATTTAATAACCGTGATGCATGGCTTTCCTGTAGGTGTCATTATTGCCTCCTTTGGAGGTAGTCCTTTCTCATGGCGTGCCTGCCCAGACGCCCTAATGCAGGGGAGATAACTCTGAGTCGTCTGTAGGGCCAGCCCAGCATATGCACTGACCACACATATATTCCTGAAGGAGGGAAAGGAATTTAAAGTACCTTCGGTCTTACTTCCCAGCTATCGCTTAAAGGTAGCGCTTGGCAGGAGGTCAAGTGGTTTCCACATGCTAAGCATTGGTCTGCTAATGGCCCCTTGTTAGGATTTCGCACACCTGCAATCATGTGGTTATACTTAAAATGTGTCCCAGGCTGTCACACGGATCCCCCGTGGGGTCTCCTCGGAGGACCCTGCTTCCCCTGCCCGTAGCGGTGCTGCCCAGCCGGTCCTGGCTGTGGTGCTGCAGCTCTCCGCTCAAAGGAGACCATGTTTTGTAAATAACTCCCTCGTCCTCTGCCCTTCTTGTGTTACCGGGAGAGCTGATAAAACCAGCTAGCAGGCAGAGCTCAGCACCTTCCAGCTTTCGGCTGCTGGAGCCCTCGAGTCCCACCTGCCTCCGGTGGGGTGCAGGGACGAGGCAGGAGGGGAATTGAACGCAGACTGGCCATCCACGGGAGCTGCCTAATTCCTACGGCCGCTGCAGTATAAAAAAACCCCAGGGGCTACCCAGGTGGGCAGTGCAGAACAGTGTGACTTTAGTAAAGGTGCTTTCTAAATACTTCAAGCCCTTCCTCCTGCTATCCTGCTTGCACTGCCTGGCTGCTCCTAATAAAAGCTTTTATTAGGATAGCAGAGTCATCTATGCTTTCCCTTTTCAGAAAACGTGCTGCCACACCTTCATTTTAGATACGAAGTGAGGAGTGCTTTCTCTGGAATCCCAGCTCTGCTGCGTTTCTCAGGTGGTCTTTCATGCCCGATAGTTTTTGCGATATGCCTGTGCTTTTGGATGATCCTTTTCCCCCACTGATGGAACTTTGGAGCTTGAATTTGGCTGAGGACAATGTTTGCTAGTTGGCTTCTTGTTCAGAGTTGGGGCTTTACCAAAAGACTGGGTCAGTGATAACTAGCACAGGGATATTAAATGGCAAGATCACAGCTGAAGTTAGCAGTTCAAATTCCAATTCTGGGCTTAAAATCACAAAGAAGGAGCCAGTGTCATTACAATAATATTATTCCCATGTTAGAAAACATTACAGCAGTGCTCTGTATTCCACCTCTGCTGAAAACATTATTTTAGAGTGCTTTAAAGTAATTTCAGAATTAAAAACTAGTAACTGAGAACTGACGAAAATAAGCAATTAGTGTTTAGGAAGAACAGAGATACTCTGAGAGGAGATTAAAAAGTGATTGGTGACTAATACTCCTTGGGGTAACCTTCAGTGAGTTCAGCTGAAAGGATGTTGAGTAAATGCAAATCTTGAACTTGAAAAAAAAAAAAAATTCTCATACCAAATGCATTACAAAATGTGACTGGAGTTGATGTTGTTTAACTCACCTGAAAGTTTAGAGAGAGCTGTAAAACTGAACTGCTGTAGAGTAAAAGGGAAGTGAACCTGATTTTGATCTCATTTACAGCAGTGTAAATAAAGAACAATAGGAATGAGATTAAAATCATGTTCATGACATTCCATAGTCCTAGCTGCTGCTTCTACCATGGCGGTCTGGTTTTGATCCGAGGTACAAAGGAGAACATTGCTTTTCTTCTTTCAAATAACTTACGGCAACAGACTTGAGATTTATGGGGATGTCTGTATGTGGAAACAGCAGGCTCCATTCTGGTTGCAGGGTGAATACTTTGCTGTGAGGATGAAGTGGTGTTATGGAAAGGGTATTGCTTGCGTAGATCAAAATTATGTGCTTCTTTACAAGCAGCTCTCAGTGGCCTTACTTTGGAGACTCGCCTTATATATACTTACATAGTTCCTTGTTAAAATATAAAAAAGGCTATTTAAAACTCCAATTAAAGAAAATAGTCATCTTCCCTGATACATACCAAGGGAGTATTCTGCCAGGTCGAATGCTGTAGGTGTCTTGAAGAGTAACACGACTCTGGGGTAGTCCCAGGTTTCAATAAGTGACTCAGAGAAACTCCTCTCCTTGCAAACGATACAAGTCAACAGTATTTTTGCTTCAGTCTGTGATTCATGGAGTCCTGGGAGTCTGTGGACTGAGAGGTCCTTGTAAAGTGACTAACAAAGGCACACCTATTGTCAGTAGGCTTAATTCTGGTATACTTCTCTTCATGCAAATCTGTAAGGTCCACAAGTCAAAACAGGTGGAAAACCAGTGGAGCCCAGAACGTTGCTTTCCTGTCCTGCACAGGACATGATAACAAGGAACAGGGCAAAAAGGCTGGGAGTCTGCCTCGGAGCAGCAAGATGAAGGGGTTTTTGTCCAGGTGAAAAAGGACACTTCTCCCAGGTGGACCCATCCTGAGGGCATCATTGTTTTCGAACAAGTAGTTCATGCTCCTGCTCTTGTCCTGTTTCTTGCTTTGTAATGAAAATTACTGGTGATCATGCTAGGTTTGATTTAACCTTCTTTTTTTTCGTGCTTGCTCTGGAATATATTTTTTTCTTTTCTTTTTCAGTTCTTTCCTTCCACTTAGCCCAAAGGACCCATAATAGGCCATGTCTTTGCATTAGTCTATAGTGAGAACTTTTACTTCTGTAAGACCTATCAAATTTTGGCCAAGAAGAGCTGAACAACTTACTTTCTGTCATGTGAGAGAGAACAAGACTGCAAACATGACAAATCCCTCCCAGTCGCTATTCAAACACCTACATTGTTGGCACAATGCAAGTACTGATAAAACATTGTTCTCTCAAATAGCACTTCTGATTGAGAAACCTGTTTCGTTTACTAAGAAGTCTAGAAAGAAAGTGGAGGTTTAATTCCTGCAGGCTGTCCAAGATGACTGGTCAGGTGTTTATTATGACCACGGTGGCTTAGCCTGTGAACTCCCTGAGGTAGGAATAGGTGCCTATGACCAAGGTTGGATGTGTACAAGGGGACTGTGTAGCCATCACGGTATCGCATGGCTGGGAGCATACCTGCAGCACCAGGCAATGCTTAAATCTCCCAAGTAAGTCTGCAAATGGGGACACCCTTTAAGGTTTCTTTAACCGATTCCATTGTTGTCTGATTTGTAGTAACTAAAATACTGGATATTAGAGAAATGTGGACTTTACATCATTCTGGTTCCTGTGTAAAACAAAAAGGCTCTCTGGCTGAGAAAGTGTGATAATCCCATTGACCCAGTTTGAAGGATGTTTATAAACACTTTGAAAATTAAACTGGGCAAACACGTGGTAACAGGTCTTTTAATGGGACTTAAATCCAAATCTCTCAAAATAATGTAAAATTTGAAAAGTCTTCAAACCATTGGATTCCTAATGGTTAATAAGTCAGAAAAAGAGCACTCCATGGGTGGCATGTTTCTTGTATTCCTTGGGATGGTCACTGTCCACCCCCACCCCCCCACCCCCCAACCCCATGCCAAATGAATCTGTGTTCTGATTCAGTACCGCAGCTCTTGGTGTCTTATATAAATCAAACACATTTGAAAATAACCTGATTTTTCACTGATTATGAAACTGTATTTTTTCCTCCTCCTTTTTTATTTCCTTGGTTCTGGGGAAAATCTGAAATGGCTGTTTGTGGAGAAATGAGAAGCTCTGCGAATAAATGAATTTAAAGAAAGATGAGATAGATAGATCTATGCTCCTGGCCTGCAGAACGGCATGGGTTAATAAACCTGTCCCATTTGGAAAAATGGGAATAATGATGTTTACCCTTCTTTGTATATCTCTCTGATATTTATGGATGACGAGTAATAGGCCAGAGGTAAACAGCAGCATATCTCAAAAGTGAGTTCAAGGTAGACAGGGAAATTCAAAGTTCAACATTGAAGCAGAGGAACATAATGACATGAAGGGAAATTGAGAAGAGTTCAGAAACATAACGTGCTTTCTTTTTCTCATAGGTCCTGTACAATTTGTTCAAGTCTTTCTGCCAGATGCGCACAATTAAGGTTATTGACATATTCGCTGGGATTGCTAACTTCTTTATAGTGGGGATCGGTGGAGTATTGATTGGAATCCTTTTGGGATTTGTAGCGGCCTTTACCACCCGTTTCACCCATAAAATCCGAGTGATTGAGCCACTCTTTGTCTTCCTGTACAGTTACTTGTCATACATAACAGCCGAAATGTTTCATCTCTCGGGCATCATGGCGTAAGTACCCCAAACTTCAGTAATAATAGCACCCAAGTAAGAATGCCAAAGGAAATTGCAGAGAGGACCAGCTTTTGCAAACTTTGCCATATGGCAGTGTTCCACCGCGCATGGCAGTGATGCTGGTTTGAGGATTTCCGTCCTCTCCCCTCCCGCTTCCATCCCATCCTCTCAGCTTGCCACCGCACCAGCTGTGTCACTAAAACTGGTCGTGGCATCACACCATAAACCGTATCTTTGAAATGTTCCAAGTTAAAAATAATCCCTTGTGTTTTCAGTGGGGTTATTTTTAACCCAGGTCAGTTTGGGTGACCTGTGTCCTCGTGTCACCCTACAACTAGTCGTAAGGGCATGGCTGAGGGGTGGCCCATGGGCTTGTAGGGGCAGCGGTGGCTGGGAGGGAGTGGGAGCCGTGGCTGGGAACTTCACCAACTGGCAATGGATTGTGAAACTACGTCTTACGCTTAGTGGTGTGAGCAGCCAGTAAGTACCATTCAATGAAGACAGTGTATGTATCATCAAGGCAAACACCTGCTGGATTACAAGCGCAGTAAGGATTGGGTGAATGTAAAATTTGCAGAACCTAGTCCTATGGTGATATAACCCTTTATCTTAGTATCTTGATACGTGTGCCTGTGTGTTACCATGCTCTCTGTGTACATCATTATGTATACAATAACATTATTCTTCCTGCTTCCAACAGATAAAAATATTTTCACTCCTGTTTTTTCACTCCTGGGCTTCAGTGAAGAGAGAGCACAGCCTCTCGCTTGATGCTGTTTATACTGTAACAACCTCCACTTTAGAAAGAGCCTTTATGACATTTGATACACTTAAACGGTTTGCTCTCGTTCCAAGTAGTATTTTTGAAGGCCAACCTTCTTTAATGACTTTGTATTGTTCTAGTGGCAAATGTGAGTCATTCAGGCATTAGGAGCATAGCTTTTTATGAAAGCTCCGATGTTACTTCTGAGTATCACTAATACTTGATAATACCTCATTTGATTATTATCTTTTAGGAAAATGAAGATAGGTTTGATATCATAGTCATGCCAGCATAAGGTTTTCTGGGGCTCGGAAGTAATTTACACGGAAACTTACAGCTGATGATTTCAGTAGCATAAAAATAGAAACATGCCATGAAACAGGAGGGGTTACTCCTTTAATATAAGTAAAGAGCTAAAGATTGCATGGGTTTCTTTCTCTGATATGAGCCTAAATAAAGTAACATATGCATCCACTTTGACCGAGTTCATAAATGTGCCATCTCTTTCCCTAGCATCTATTCATAGCGTTTGTGTGGTTTCCAGTTTCCTCCACTTCTTAAGTCAAATGCCCTTGACATCCTATGATCAAATACTTAAAGGGCTTCTAAACCAAAAACGTGTGGCTAAGCTGTACATGGAAAAAATTGTGGCAGTGTGCATGAAAATACAGATTTGGACATGCTGCATCCAGGATACAATGGAAAGGGCACCGTGGGTCTGCTGGTGGGTCAGCGGACCCACCGCATACCAGTGCCTGCAACTGGCACACCAGTGCTTCCCACCTCTTCCTTTTCATTTCTAACAGCGGCCCCTGAGTGGGTGCAAAACAGAAGAGGAAACACAAAGTATTTTTTCCCTCCAACAGCACAACAGAAAATAAGTTCTCTTCAAAATGTTTTTTCTGTGTTTTTTGACTCTAAATGTATTTTGTAACAGCTAACAGAGCTGGATGCATCAGTAACACCCAGGGAGGGTAGGAAGGGCTCTCTGCAGCCGTGTAGTGTCTCGGCAGTCAGATATAAAGAGTGCCCTCTCCCAGCAGTGCTGCTGAGGGCCTCAGAGCTCCTGTCATCTCCCCATCCCCTTGGAGTAAATCTACCCCCTGCTTTCCACATGTTGTTGAGCTCTGAACTGCAGAGCATGTTTTGCTCTGTGTCACAGTGCAACGCGCACCAGTACGGGGTTCCCTGTCGTTTCCCGCAGCGAGTGACTGCTTTTGAATCACGGCAGGGTTCAATCCTGAATCACGGCAGGATTGCTTGGGTCTGACTTCAGCATCAGCCCTCCTTTGAGCGTGGAGCTGGACCAAATGACCTTGGAGTGTCCCTTACAACCCGGATTGTTTATTCATTATATGCTTCTGTGGCCGTTTAGAGTTCAGCCTATAGGGAATAATTGCCTGAGCTCCCCTTTTTCACCCATATCCACGTGAGTCTGTTAAACTACCGATTCCCACTTCCTTCATAACCAGGTTCGTAAAGATACTCAGCGAGACCTTGTGGTTACGTGCTGTACCATACTTTAGGGGGAGGACATGAGCAGGAACGTACAGTGTTATCAAATAAATAAGGTACATACACGGAGTGCCTCATCTCTGTGCAAGTAGGAGTTCCCAGGCAGAGGAATAGAGGGGAATGAAAGGTGCTTGTCTCTCTTCTGGTAAGTCTGTGTACTCGTTCTGAGGACAAATGATTCTTGAAGCACCTGTGTATAACCCCTGCACCAGGTTACCTGGCTGAAACAGCGAAGGGACTGAACCATGTCCCTGTGAGCTGCAGTGAGAAAGTCCTCTTCAGAAGGAGAGGAAAGAGCTTCTGCTGTAATTAGAGCTGGGCTTGAATCAGGGTCACAGGTGTAAAACATAGAGATGTGAATCTGAACTTTATTTGCTTGGTTCCATTTCTAATTATAATGCTGCATTTTCTGCTTACTAATTCTCATAAAGCTCTCTGTGAAGCAGCAGAACTATTAATATATGTTTCTTTTTTTTTTGCAACAGTGAATTAGCAGGCTGAAAGGAACAAACATTGAAACGACTGTAAATTTAGTAGGTCAAGGAAACTTGAGGCTTGAACCCAGTGGCCTAGTTTATTGCAGTCATGACAGAAACTGCACTATTTGTACAGGAGATCTTTTATTCTTCAGAAGCACAGAAAGTTGCAGGTTAAATGCAATTAACTGGGTTTTCCCTCCCCTTCTTGACCAAGGCAACTACCTCAGGTCACAAAAATGGAAGCCAGAATTAATGTATGTGGATAAGAAATGTAAAATGAAACACACCTAAACTTTTGCTTTGATTATTGTGACAGCAAAAATTTAGTTTGGGAAGAACATATTATAATAATGTTCATAAAGCCTTGCATATTTAAAGAAATTATTTTATATTAAATTCTAACACTATATTGCTGTATCATTTTCAAATTAAAGAGATTTCAACAGGTTTTTTTCCAGTGTAAATAAGTGCTCTGAAAAGATACCAGATTCTTAAAGTGAGCAGTGATTAGCTGTGGAATATTACTTACCTGAAGAACAACAAATAATGTAGAGCACTGTTTGTTATACTGGTGAATCAACTCATCCGTTAGTTGTCACTAATTGAATGAATGCAAAACGGGCCTGAAAATAATATTATAAGGGTGTCGCCCCTTTAAATTCTAGTGGTTAAGCATGGTAGGTGTTTTAAGTTACAGCTTGCAAAGATCCTGATTAATCTGGTGACAGATTCTTATCAGACATCTATTTACAGTGTCTCCATTACCTCAGGATCCAAAAACAAACCGTGTCCGGAACATGCTTCCCCACTCCCCAATGCAGGGCTTTCCTGAATAACTCTAATCATGAAACCTATTTATTTTAAGAAAGTAATGAACAGTCCTGAGCGTTTTGTTGTGTCTTTGATGCAGACCTGACAGCCCTAATGCTTCGGGCAGTAAGCTGCAGCTTTGGGACCCTGAAACGACCGTGGATTTGGAAACAGCGGTGTTGCAGCTTGCCCACTGCGTTCTTGCTCTATGGCATTTGCTGTCCCGGCACTTGCCAGCTCTGCTGTGTGCGCAGTCGGCCGGAGGTAGCCGGGATGCATCGGACTTGTTATATTTGTGCAGATAAGCAGTGCACGCACAGGAGAGCTGTCACGACCCGTGACATAACCCGAGATATTTGTAGGTCTGTCGGTGCAGCCTGTGGCTTGTGAAGAGCTGGTCTGCCACTGAATGTGAGATTTTTGGAGGGTGAAGGTGTTAAGTAGATTAGAGACCCTCCTTCACATATACTTCTGAGGTTGGTCACCAGAACTAGGTGTAAACTGAAGAACCTGGGTATGCCTGACAGCTTCTGGGCTTGGCTGGATGTCCTGGCCAAGTCATCACTCCTTGTCAGGACAAAATCCACGCATGGCCCAGGTCCTCTCCCACTTTCCCCCTAAGATATGCAGGCACACGTGTTTGTGAGATCTATGACAAGTCCCCAGTCCGTGAGCTCAGAACAAGGAGAAGAGCTGTGAAGAGCATCGGCAGTCCATCAGTCCTGGCAAAAACGCAGGGATCTCTGTTGTGCCAGCCACATGCTTAAACTAGAAACGTTACCTAAACCACTGAGTGTTGCAGGGAGGAAGCTTGCATGCTTATGAAATCTGTGTCATTTCTTCCGTGGTGGATCCCACGTAACCGTGATGAGCTCTGCTTCCCAGACAGCATGCTTCTCTTGGGCCACAGAGGATCTTTCTGGTCAAGACCGTGGTGAAACCAGCTGACCATGAGGAGAGAGCTGACCATTATGTCAGTACAAAACGCAGATGGGGGTCTGGGATAGTTTTAGCCAAGGTTTCCTTCTTCTTACTCTTGGAGTTTGCTTAGGGTTGGAGCTAGTTTTTGCATGGCAATGGCCGTTTTATTTTGTGCTGACTAGATCTGCCTCTATCACCAAGTGCAGGTGGATGAAAACGCAGGGTGAAGGCCAGGTTAGGTGCACTGTTCCGCTAGCAAATCCTCTCCACCTGTATTTGTAAGCCGCTACCTGCCCCATCAGACTTCATCTGTCCCCACATCAGACCCTCTTCCCTGGGTTTTTATTCACCCCGATGTGCCTGGAGGGGCTGTGTGGCTTGATGGAGGTTGGCAAAGTCCACTGTGTCCTCTGCCAGTGTCCACGTGTCCTCCCGGCTTTGTCCGTCAGAAGTAATGCTGCCCAGTCGCTTGGGGCATGTGGATGTGTTGGTGGGGCCAGAGATCCACAACTGTGTTTCAGCTCTTGGCTGTTGTCACCAAAGCAGGCCATGCTGGCTCCACGTAAGAGAAGGAAACTTCTGGTCAAAACTAACTTTAATTAATTAGGAGAAACATGGTCAGAGTCTGCCAGTGACTACAGCCTCAGCTGCTGTTATGGACACCCTCTTGGAAAATGCTAAGAAAGTTTACTATGCTAAGGTCCTTTTGAAGTTACTGCTGCTTCTAGGATTCCCCTTTCTGCTTTGCAAAATTTATTATTTTTTTAATCCCTTCTTTTAGAAGAAAGAACCTAGACATGTGCCTTCAAAATGTCAGTGAGGTTTTTCTGAGCTCTCCCTCAGTCCGCCTTTCCATTTACACTCACATTCAGGGACGTTTGAGTTGTTGAGAGATGGGGCTCTTGGCTTAGAGGCAGGACATGCTCAGCAGAAGACTTTCTGCAGTGGGATCTCCATGAGACGTGGGAGAGTTGTCTTCAGCTTTTTCCAAAGAGATGCTGGCAAACCTCCCATCCTCCTCCACAAGGGAGAGAAGTGCGGAGATTTCAGTAGGAGGAAATATCCCCTATGTTGGCAAATAATTATAAACTGAAAACCTGGTGGAACTGGCATAAATAACCATAGAACAAGTCCTCATGGGCTGTATTCAGAAAGACAACATACATACACATCTCTCTCTCTGTTTGGGTTTAGTGTATATGGTTTGACAGAGAACCCATACATGGGTATGTATAATGTCTTTAACTAGGAAATCAGAGAAGACATGGTTTTGCCCAAGATAATAGAACCAGGAGCGACAGCTGTTTCACAACGCATCTTGCCTTAGTTGCCCCCCCTGATAATTATTAGGCAATTCAGACTGTGCTTCCCTCCGTCGAGGCACCAGCTTGAGGTTATCCTCCAGCCAGCTCTGCTAACTATCCTTAAACCTGTCAACTCTGTAGCTGAGTGGTCCTCAGCCATCCCTGCACCATGGGCAAGTGTACTGAGCAAGTGATGTATAGCCGGTAATGTCATGCTTTGCTTTTCCTGCTGATTAAGAAACTGTTTACTAACACAAGCTCGGAGCATGGACACGTAGGCGTACTTGCAGTAAGCCCTGTCTGTTTTCCCATGTATCAGCCAAGATGCCCATTTCATTAATTTGCAGGTGCTTTAAATATGCAGCAGCACCAGTGTTGATTTCTGGTGGATGTTTTTTCTCCTTTTCAGCCCTATGCACAGGCAAAGCAAGCAGTGGCCTGAAGTGGTACAGGGTGACAAATTGACTGTACCCCTGCTGCTTACTTTGCCTGGAAAGAGGAGCTGGCTGCTGCCACTGCCATTGAGGAGGGGAATGGTTTGGTGGGACAAGGGCTGGTGGGCAGGGAGGGAAGCCCTGCCCCAGGACATGCAGTTGCCATCCTGTCTGATGTCCCTCAGCAGCAATAGAAGCAGCAATCCCTGTTTTCGAGGGCTGCCCCTGGCTCTCCTCAGGTCTGCCTCTTTCAAAACACAGAGTTTGAGTGACCCCCTGCACAGATCATGTGGATTTAGTGTGTGGCAAAACTCTCCATATACTGATGTCTTCTCAGAAAACTCCCCACTGTGGGAAAAAGAAAAAACCTGATGCCCAAAACTGTAGGTTCACCAAGTCTATAAATTCGAGATTGGTTATGGAATAGGTTGTGCTTTGTATTTTAAAGAGGACTATGGAAAAGTGAATAATATTCTGTAGAAATGAGAGGGGCTAAAAAAGAATCAAGCCAATGAAATACAGGATAATGTTTGCCTTCCAGGATTACAGCTTGTGCCATGACCATGAATAAATACGTGGAGGAAAATGTTTCTCAAAAATCCTATACAACAATAAAGTATTTCATGAAGATGCTGAGCAGTGTCAGTGAGACCTTAATCTTCATCTTCATGGGAGTGTCTACAGTTGGGAAGAACCATGAGTGGAACTGGGCCTTCGTTAGCTTCACCCTCCTTTTCTGTTTAATCTGGAGGGCACTGGGTAAGCACGTCTCAGGCTACATGTCAGTATTCTTTGCAAGTGAAACTTTTTACCTCCTTTCATAGACAGAGTCCCATCAGATTATAGGATGGTCTTCTTATTTCTAACGTGTCCTAGATCGCAGGGTCAACTTCCATCTTCCCCTGAAATGGAACCCAAAAATCAGTTCAGTCCAGATCCTGCCCATCTAAAGTCAGAGACAGTCTGCTTGTTAATCAGAGTACAGGTATTTAAGTAAACTTTTATTTACAAATAAGCAATTTTTGCTTAAAAGAATTAGAAGTTGTACAACAATTAAACAGGTTGTGGGTTTTTTTTTTTTTATTTATGTTTACTAGCTTTGGGATTTTCCCTGTCATTGGCATAAATAGCATCAAAACAGAAAATGCTGTAGATGAAGTGTTTTTCAGGTATATATCGTGAAGAAAAAATTCCTATAAGAAACTGCTCGATCCCTCCTGAGTTTGCAGCACTAGCTCTTCTTCTTTTACCTTGATACCTAAGTGCAGGTCAGGCTCGTAGGTCTTAAACCTGCCCCTCGCCCCAGTTTCAGCTGTAATGATTCGGTCCCTCCGTGTGCGAAGGCGACTCATGCTCTGATCTGCCTCTGCAACCCTACTTCCAGCTCCCAAGTCTCCCTCCAGCACAGAAATCGGGATTGTTTTCCCTCCTGCGCCTGCAACCCCACAATTAATACCTTATGCTGAAAAGCAACCAAGCAGCCTGACTGTCCCCCAGCTCCTGGCCCCCACGCTTGCTCCCTTCACCTGCCTTTATACCTTTAATCCCGTCTACCACGTCCCTGGAGCCTTTGCCTTCGGTGCACCAGCTTGCACGGGCATCTTCTCCCTCCATCCCCAGTCCTGCATCCTTCTTGTCTGTGCAAGTAAAATTAAGTGAGTGAATAGGAGTTTGCAGGATTCAAAGCACAGACCGATGGAGGTGACAAGCCAAAGTGTTCAAAAGCACCTCAAATCCTATTTAAAGAAAAAAAAAAAAGATTAGTAGTCTTGTTCTATACTGACACAGAGAATTATTGCTGTTCTAGAGGTGCAGAGTCTAGCAGATAGCTGTCTTGTGGAGATCAATTAGGTGCTTCAGGTCCTAAATCCAGCTGGCCTGAGGTGGTTAGCTCACTAAAGATCTTTAAGATGATGCTCCTTAGGCATTTTAAATTTTTCTTCCATGGTGTTTTCAAGCTGCTAAGTGACATTTCATTTGTCAATAATTTATAGGTAAGAAGGAAATAAAAGTGTTTTAAAACAAATATTGGCATCATGGGGGATTTCTGTGTAATTTAATTTCCCTTTTTTCCCCTCCTCCCTGTATTCCTGTTTTTTTTCCTCAGGTGTTTTTGTTCTGACTCAGATCATTAATGTGTTCCGGACAATTCCTCTCACTTTTAAGGACCAATTTATTATTGCCTATGGAGGCCTCCGAGGAGCTATTTGTTTTTCACTTGTATTTCTGCTTCCTCCTGCTGTGTTTCCCAGGAAGAAATTGTTCATCACTGCTGTTATCGTGGTTATATTCTTCACCGTTTTCATTCAGGTAATGCCTTTCCTCTTCTGGACTTCTTTCTCTGACAGCTGGTAAATAAGCAGTGGGTAGAAAAATAAATGTCCTAACTTACTGGAAGGAACATACTTGAAGGTACTCTCTATGGTTATAGCTTAAAAAAAAATGCTATGCAGACTGCAGACAGGTAGCAAAAGTATGCCAGATATTAAGTACTTATACTAACTTATAAGTAGTATTAATCATTTAAGACCCAGTGAGGTTGGAGTAGAGATAAAAGATAATCTGGGTACAGCCCCAGCCCTAATTCCTTGTTAGAATATTTGAAGTTGTGCGTTTACTCAGGAGTTCGGTGTTGGATGTGGTGCACAGCGAGAGGTGGACTGGAGTGTTTGAGTCTGGGTGTTAGGCAGTGGTGCTGCAAACCGGCTGGACGTCCATCCAGAAGCACCAGGTGTGCAGAAGAACATGAAGAACTTGTCTCTGGTGTCAAGCTGGCTGTGGAGTTCTGGTCAAGAGTGACCAAGAGAGAGGGAAGTGACTGAACCCAGCAAAATACAGAGGCGGCTAAGCCCCTCAAATAAATATGTCAGGCTAGTCATTATCCAGAGCGGTGAGAGAGATGTGAGAGGCTTGTACATGGAATTTCAGGTCTATGGGGAAAAAATAGATTTTTAGCCTGCCTTTTACATGCATAAATGTGCCATGGGAAGTAGCAAGTATCTGTGCTCGTGCTTGGGAAAGGGCAAAAGGTGGTTGGAGCGGCTGGAGGTCAGTTAGTTGACCTTGGTGTGTAAACTATGAAAACTGATTTTGAAGGGTAGAATAATTTAAAATACGGAGATAAACGGAATATGTTATGAAATGCAGCATAGTTTACCAAAGGGAAACCTGGTATCATTGTTGAATAAGGCAATTTATTTTCTAGAGTAATCTGTTTTTACTAGACTATTGTAAAATCTTTGGGGGACGGGGCTCCATAGGAGATCGTTAGCTTAACTACTCGTTAAACTGAAGTTTAGATTGACATTAGGATGATTGTAAGATGAACGAGGAAGGAGCTGATAGTTTCTCCTATAAAGGGAAATGGAAGTATATGGCCCTTTGGGTCAGAAGGGTCCTCTGGGGGTCTCTGGTCCAACCCCATGCCCAAAGCAAGGCCACCTTCAACGGTAGAACATGTTGCTCAGGGCCGTGGCAAGTTGAGTTCTGAATATCTCTCTGGATGGAGATTCCCCAGCCTCTCTGGGCACCTGCTGGTCAGATAACAGGCTGACAAGATGTTATTAATGGAATTCCTCAGGGGTGGTTCCTGGGGTTGGTTTTGTTTAATATTCTTGTTCCTGACCATGGCACATAAACGTAGGAGTTTTTTGTTGCTGATGTTTCTTGATGACAGGCTTTGGAAGGCGTTCTCAGGGTGACAGCGATATGGGGTATCATGTAGGAAAGAGAGAATAACTGAGGGCCAATATGATAGCAACAGAATGAACTTTAACATTAAGTGCAAATGTGTTCTTGCTAGGACTTTCTTACTAGGGATTTCTTTTATAAAATGGGAAGCTTTCTTCTGGAAAAAAATAGAAAGGGAAAACCACACAGGTGTACTAGTTGATAACAGGGTAGAGTTTAAGCCACCAATGCTGTGGGGACAGAAGAAAGGCAAATCTGATCTTAAGACATACTGAGACGGGTATTTCCATTAGAGAATAGTGTCATGTTCTAGAGTGATCATGGGACTGGTAAGCCTGTTGTGTGAAAGGAGACCAGGATGCTTTGGCCTTAGCAAAATGAAGGAGAAGAGGGAATATAATTACTGTTTATATGAGGGAGTGAACACCAGAGAAGGAGGAACACTGTTTAAAAAGACAAATGTTGGCACAAGAACAAAGTGGTACAAAGTGACCGTGATGCAATTAAGAAGCAGCTTTCTAATTATCAGAACAATGTTGTTCACGATGAGTGTTCCAGTATGAGCAATGGGGCAAAGAAACCTAACTACTTTTAAGATAAAGCTCAATTCATTTACGAAAAGAAATATGTGACCTGGTTGTCTGGGATAGTAGGGACTGATCTCAACACCATCAGAGATTCATTCCTCTCCCCTGTGCCAGTGTGTCTGTACAAATCAACAGATTATGTCAATTCTTCCACAAGTAATTGTTCAAAACCATTATACCATTCTGGGATAGGCAAAACTTTCTGTTCTTTCTCTGAGAATAGTCAGGCAGGACACATATTTACAAAAAGTCTTAGTGTCACAATTCTGAATAGCAGTTTTAGTGCTGCTGTTGACACATCTTTGAGTACCTGTTTTGGAAGTAATCATGAAAAAAGAGGACTTCATATGTTTGCTTTGGAATGATGGGGGATCTCTTTATTAATTCAGAAAACAAGTGAGGGTTTTCCTAATATATAACACAACTGAAAAAAAAAAGTTAAAAAATACTATGGATGGGTTGAGTGATGTATTCCTGATGGGGTTTGTCAGGTTACCCCTCTTGGACCTCTTAGCTTTCGGGAGCCCCTTCCTTCCTTCTGTTGCATTAGTGGAGTCTGTGTGCTGACAAGGACTTCATAGCTAAGTGCAACACCTGCTAATAACAAGAATGAATTCACTCTTCTAATTATTGTGTCAGGCTGCATTTTGGGGTTAGGAAGGTGAAAGTGTCTCCAGAGCTAAAAAGGTATCCACAGCCATTTTCAATGCTCTGATAGAGATGGAAAAGACTGAAAGGCTTTGTTTTTTCTTTATGTTTATGGAAAAAAACGCAGAACTATTATTTGCCTTTTTTTTTTTTCCTTCACAGGGAATAACAATTCGCCCACTGGTGGAATTTCTTGATGTCAAAAGGTCAAATAAAAAGCAGCCTGCTGTCAGTGAAGAAATTTATAACAGGGTATGTTGCAGCTTCAGTGTCATAGATGAAACCCTCATATGGATGAAATTCCTAGTGGCTTTCCGTAAGACAAGGACTCTTGTTCTTGACTACTGTCCTTTCAGTAAGACTGTAATGACAGGATTACAGAGAGGCACATGCTCTTTTAGATTTCTTTTTGATACCTGTTATAAGCACAGTAACTGTAAAGGTTATATTAAATCTTTGGCAGTTACCAATATTAGCATTATCACGTATCATTATTTTGAAATCTTCACCTTAATTGTTCACCTCTTGAGGTAAATTAACTTTCTGTAGTTTTTTTCACATATGAGATACATGTCGTTTTAGAACTTGGCTATATTAGGAAAACTTTGTCAATTTAATTACACTACATTGCATTTGAGTAGGTCTAATTAAACAAATGCAAACTCCTCCTAAACACGCTCTTAAAGTTACTTAACTCTCACATCATCAGCCTCTTGATGGATTTGTATTTGGTACGTGTATGTCTCCAATTATTGCAGTTTATTAGCCATTCATATTCTTGAATGTATTTCTCCTTTATGATACTTGAATTCTGAGCAAACGAGCTGCCTCTGGGGATCAAGTGAGATCTTAGCTGAACTGATTCACTCTTTTGTAATTCATAAGAGGCTGAGGAAGAGTGTGTTTCTAATATTAGGTGATCAGGATGCTTTGAGGTGAGGCTAGACCACAGTTCCCTAAAATAGGGAGCTCAGGACCTGATGCTGGGGATCTCAGCTCTGTCCTGTGCATCCTGAGGGGCCGGTGCTGATGTGGGGATCTGCTGCCCATGCAGGCTCTCCCTGCCACAAAGTCCTGCCTGGTTCACTGTCAGACCTGGGGAAGCCCCTGGAGAAATCCCAGGCATAGCCCTGAATGGTCAGGGAACTTTTAAAAGAAGTGAAAATATGGGAAAAACCTTCAGATTCAGGCAGGAGCTGAGCAACACTGCCATTGAGGAAATTAGCAACTAACTTCTGTCCTTCTGGGGCTGTGAGCTAAGGAAGTTTCAGGGGAACAAAACAGAGTCTGTCTCTGAGTTTGGTTAGACTGCATTTAGTTAAACTGAAGCATCGTCCTGAATTCTGACTAGATGTTTCTGTTTTGAAGTAAGTTAGAAACTAATAATGACTGAGGGCAAGCCAGGTGATCTCTATAAGTTTGTGTAATGAACCAATGTTTCCCCTTCAGTTCTTTGACCATGTGAAGACTGGAATTGAAGATGTGTGTGGACACTGGGGTCACAACTTTTGGAGAGATAAGTAAGAATGGCATTTAAAACTCTTTGTTACGCAGGAGAGGCTGAACGAAGGCTGTTGGGCATCATATTTCATTTTCAGCATTTTATTCTTGAAAGCAGATGGTTGTTTTTAGAACGTGTAGGTTACAAAGGGAAAGCAGCAAAACAATGTCTTTTTACTAAACCACAAGCAAGTAGAACAAAAGCTGCAGCTGGGAAGAAAGGCAGCCCTCTGATCCCAGGGTAAAGGATGGTACCTTCTGAGGGTGCGTGTCCTCTCCCTGTTTCTGACTGTTTCCGAGCCTTTCATCCCACCCGGCTTTCCGCCTGCAAATTGTATGTCTCTGCTGTGTGTGTTAAGTGAGGGGTTAGTTCCCTATTTGGTGGGAAACATAGAAAAGCTCTGGGACTTTCTCTAGCAAGATCAAGGCGCTAGCTGGCATGAGGTGTGCATGAGAGATCCTAATGGCAGGCAGCTCCACAGTTCTTGAGGGTATTATTTAAGACTTAGTGTCAGTTAAGAAGATTACCACTGGCAATACCTGAGTAAGTCATGTTTTCAATTCAGCTGCTGAATCATCATCATCATCGGTTTGGATCTAACTCCCTTTTCTCAGAAGCACACTCTTTTACACCCAAATCCTTTAGTCCCAAAGCATGGGCATTGTTCTCCTACCTTCTAGTCACTGCTCCAAGAAGAATTTAAGTGTTTATTATAGAGAGGAATAGCACCAGCAGGAAGGGCTGGGAAGAGCCCTCTCCAAATGATTGAGGGCAACGCAGTGAGGACACTCTCCTGACAGATGCATGACATGGGTACAGCTTTCCTTTACTGAGCCTGGTTCTCCTCCAGTCTGTGTGGGATCTTGAATGAACAGATTATGGAGCAAAGGAGGGTCCCACATTTTCAGGACCTTCAGACCCAAATTCAAGAATAATTTCAGAGTGGCTGGAGGGCAAAATATTTTCTGACAAACAAAATCACCCCAGCTGTAATCAATACTTTTTCACTAAGCATCCAAGAGGGTTGCAGTTGCTTTAGAGGAAGGGAGAATTTCCAAAGTTTTACAAAAGCGGCTAAAATTTCAAAGAAAAAGCAGTCGGTGCAAATTTAGACCTTTTATTTGTTATTACAGTAAATATTTAATGTTCTCTTTGTCTCGATGAAAATGGAGAATTAAAAATAATATTTTCTAATAACACAGAATACCTAAAAGTTAAAAGTTGCTGCTAGGGAGACTGTCCATTAACATATTAACCAAAACACAGGTTAAGACTGTCTATCATCTGAAGCAAAGATGAACTCGACCCTTTTTTGATGTTACTCAGCAGCAGGTTGTTAATATGAACAGACACATTCCCAGGGAACAGACTCCTTCACAATTGCATTTGCTGCAGTATATTGGCTTTCCTTAACTATGCACAGTAAAAATTAACTGGTTGGGTTGGTTTGCCTCATGTACAGGTTTAAAAAGTTTGACAATAAATACTTGCGAAGACTTCTAATCCGGGAGAACCAGCCCAAATCCAGCATTGTTTCTTTATACAAGAAGCTGGAAATCAAACATGCCATTGAGATGGCAGAAAGTGGAATGATAAGCAAGGTCCCATCGTCGGTGTCTCTCAGGTAAGCAAGTGATGCCAGCGCAGCCGAGCATTCCGGCTGGGTCACGTAGTTTATTTCACAGCCCAGTCTGTAGGCAGGATAATCACTTTGATTTAGGACACTGTGTGTGCAAATGTCACCTGGACAGAGGGCAGATACGAAACGGGAGTGTTTTGCCTGCAGCTCACGCACAAAGCACTTGGTGAGCTGTGCTCATCCGGAGCGTGTAGTTTTACAAGGGCAGCTGCTCACGGGAACATTGATTTGCCATGGAGAGCAGAGCTGGATTTGAACCAGTGCCTGCCCATCTGCTGCAAATAGCTACGGGTGAAGCCTGAGGGGCATTTTGAAAAGTACCTTAATCAAATTTACAATTGAATGTCATTTATATCAAATTTTGGTGACTGAGTTTTGAGCCTTACCACTGACTCAAATGAGATCAAGATTTCATTCCTACATGTTAACGTTTTCACCTGTTCCTCAGTTGTTTTGAAATGTTTCCAGCTCTAACAAAGGAAATAGTTCAAATGTAATTCCCAATCACAAAAATAAAAACATTCTTCCTCTCTCTCTCTTTCCTCTATTTTCCTTCTTCTATCCTACCACAGTGAATATCATGAAGGAAAGATAAAGCCACTTTCTCCCAGTGAAATGGAAAACATGCGGGAAATATTAACAAAGAATCTCTACCAAATACGACATCGAGTAAGGATGAAGTTTTGCATACTTAAATATCCCACTACTCTCTGAATATACTGATTACCTTCCCAACATATCTTTGGGCTTATACATCTGCTGTACCATAGCATAATAATTAAAGCAGTTATTTACTTCTATTGCCTATGAAACCATGTCCTAGCATATGTGTAGCAACGTATTCATGCTCCTTTATGTAATATAGCTTACTTGATCTTACACTATTGATAAAGCTTAATGTTTCTGTCATATTGCCTGCAGTATACTTAGATTATTTAAAAAGGACCACAGGTGCAAATTCAACCCAACACTGTCCACTTATATCAGCATTTTGCTTGCTTCAATATATGGGATTAGATTTCCATTTGCCTCCAGTTGTGAGGTTGTTTATATGAAGAGCAGAGGTGATGAGCTGGAAAAAGAGTGAAATAAAAGCAAAAGGACATTTCACATTTACCCTCCTGTGGCTAAGTAGTTTGAATGCCTGAGCCCTTGGAAAACATTCAAAAGTGGAGCAAGCTTCAGCTTGCTGGGGGTAAAAATGACTTCCCCCCAGGTGACTCATCTTATCGCTTTCAAATGTGCGTCCTCTATTGACGTATTGACTGAGCTAGTACAGTGTGGGGGTAAACACTGTATTAAGCCAGCTTTTTCCAATTTCTCTTTCATTATAAATATCAGCAGGTTAAACCAAAACAAAACAGGTGCTTATGAAGCAGATGACTAAAAAAATGCTGGCATAATTACCGTTCTTGTTCTTAATCATCTGCAATGTGGTATTGTTCACAAGGATTTATGATGCTTATTAAAACATTAAAGCAAAAAGCCTCTTTTGCAATGTGCATGTAGTTCAACACATTTGACGTTACGCTTTTCAAGTGTGACCACTGTTTTTATATTTCAGACAATGTCATATAACCGACATAGCCTGGCTGCAGATGCGAGCGAAAAGCAGGCCAAAGAAATTCTGATCCGTCGCCGACACAGCCTTAGAGAGAGCCTGAGGAAAACGAACAGCCTGTCAAGAGAAACACCGGTACTTGCATTTTGGTTGTTTTATAGAAAGCAGTTCTTTGTAGCTAAATGTCATGCAGAAAAAAATCTTCTGAAATGCAGAAAAAAATAAATCCTGAATTTGGAAGACAACTGCACATATAAAGTCCCACCTTGAGCTGCACCCATGGGCTCCTTAATTTGTGTAAACCCCTTCAGCAAAGCTTCAGTCTTGTAGAATGTGATACGGGAGTGGGATTTCTCTATCAGTATTTTGATGAAGTGTGGATGATCAAGGTCGAAAATGACTTAGAGATAGACAAACTACTTACAGTATGCTCCAAAATATGGGAAAAAGAACTTCTAATTGAGTCAGTTAGAGCTCTTTGTTTGAAAAATGTTGTGGGCTCTTTAGTATTCATAAAATGTAGTCAGGACTTCAGGTTTTGACACAGAATAGGAAAACCCCTTCTGCCTACAAGAAATGCTGTGGCACGATAATGCTTGGCTCTCTAAGGCAATCCTGCAATACTTTCACTATGAACTTCAGACCATAGTTGAATGGAGCACACTGATTCAGCAGGGAAGCTGATCCCCCAAATCACCTTCCCATTTTAGGTATCAGGGAAATTAACCATCCTATAAACATGTATTTTCATGTTACAGGAATACCTAGTGACTGTTGTTTTCATTGATACAGTTCTCCTTCAGCAGCTGAGGCTGGAATGATGTCTCCAATAAGTGCTATATCTCATTTGTGATCATTAGCAGGGCTACTGTGGTGTTAATTGTGACAATAAGTCCGTTCCTGAATGATTTTTTCCCCTCTCAACCACAGTTACGTATGTTGTCTTTGTCATACAAATAAATGATTTACTAGGTGGAATAATGAAGAGACTCAACAGGATTGAGACGTTTTGGGGCAGGGAGAGAAACAGGGTGTATGACAGCTTTTTAAAAAGCACAGGCTATAATTTTAAAAATAATTATCCTTGGATAAATCCACCACAGAGGGAAGTGTAGTGGTCCTGAGCAGCACAACACTATCTGAAGAGGGAAAATCTCTCATGGAAAATAAATTTCCTTTCAGGTTCTCTTGGAGCATGCAGCAATGAAGGGTACAAGCAGAGGAGAGCTGGTAGACTAAAGGTTTTAAAAAATCTTGGTAACAAATGTAAGAAAGGATGCCCTTGAGAAACTTTTGAATTTTAAAATAAAGCAACCTGTCCTGGAAAGTACCTCTCATGTTCCAGGAAGTATGAGGTGTGCTCTGCTCCCAGGGCCTTTTGAGCTTAGTCTTGGGAAAACAAGGATTTTATGCCCTGAACTGGTAAATGATCACGCTTGTGCCTAACTTCCCCATCAACTTCAGTGTGACTAGTCAACTGTATAAAGTCATTTATATGTATAAAGCGCTTGCAGGATCAGAATACAGATTAGTTCTTGTGCCAGAGCTTCAGTCTCGACCTAATTTTTGCGGCTGACTAATAAAAAGTTTCAAAGTGGAGTTGCATGAAATGATGCCATGCTTGCAGCGTTTGCCTTCCTTAGGAAGACCTCTACAGATAAGGTTGAGGTTAGAGAGCATACATTTATTAACTTTGATCTCAGAGGGCATATCACCAGACTTGCCTTTGATTAAGCTGCTTGAGATTACTCAGTTTTTACCTTAGTTAACATAGACCTCAGCCAGCAGTCAGCGTTAACCTGAGTGTGTAGTAAAAGGTCACATATTAGCTAATCCCAAACTACTCTCCAGCCCTTCAGCTACATAAACCCATTCAAGCCTCAGTCATGTATCTTAAAATACATTATGCAGGTATTTCAGTCTGCAGTAACTTAGCATTTCTTGTATTTCTTTGCACACAGGCAGCTGCAAATACAAAAAGATTCCTTTCACTTCCTAAAAACACTAAACTCCCAGAGAAGCTACGAGTGAGAAATAAAACATCTTCCAGAGGTAATGAAAACTTTTCTGCTGTCTCTTACTGTGCTGCAGTCATTTTGCCTATGTAGAAGGAAGGTTTTTCTAGGGATGACATAGAGAAATCAGCATGTTAATTTTCAAATAAATATTAAAAGTTTTACGTCCACATGCTTTCATTCTAGAATAAATAACCTTCATAGCATATTTGTAGGTGTTGGATATTCTTAGAGCATTAAAAGCAATGGGTCCTGAAGTAGGTATTTAAGTGTAGAGAAATACCCCAGCAAGCAGAGTCTTGTGGGGCTTTCTCAGCTCAAACGCCGTTGTGGCAGAATCCTCCCAGCCCTTCTCCTCATGTGAGCAGGCAGCAGCCTGAAGCACTTCTGCACCAGAAACTACTGCCATGGCTCATTCTCCTTGTCTTTATTCCATAATGTCCTGATCTCCCTCTTGGATTATAAGCATATTTGGTTTCTTTTACCACTGGGGTCAGGGTAGAGGACACTGCTCTGAGAACCAAACCAGAGAGAGGCCATGAGGTCTGGTTTATGAATCTCACGAAGAACTTCTCAAAATGCTGCGATTTACAACTAAAATGTCAAATTTTTTTTCTTCTGCCTAAACTCACAGATGTTTTATATTGGCCTTCTTGAATTCTAACAAAAAAATAAAAAATCTGGAGGAAGACAACTATTTGATGTGAAAACTTTGCCCAATTCTCTGTATTACTTTAAATTATTACTGGTTGCATTACCATGCTTATACCATGCTCAGGAGCATTTCCTTTCATGACAAGCAACCATCAAGATCTCTTGCTGGGAAGATTAAATCTCTGCACAGTCACTAAAATGTCCTGATCCCTACCCCAATTAGTTTCCCACTCTTCAAAATTCATTTAGCAATAGGCCATGTTTTTGTCTGTTAATAATTACATCTTTGCTCTCCTGAATGTAGGATGCCTTTTACTCTGTAGTTATGTATGCAGAGGTCACCTACTGTCACCTAGAATTAAAGAGGAAATGTGCCTCCAGATTATTCAATTGTCAAAAAATATATTATTTGACAGATTCAGGGGAGAAAAAGCCTGCAAACACAGTCTGATGAAGACCTTCCTTGATATATAATTATCTGGGTGAATGGACAATTAAGTGCTGATATATTTTGTTGACCCCTTCCTCACCTTTATAAAAGAAATGACACGTAGGCTACTAATGGAAGTTGTTCTTACGACAGTTGCACAATACACAATTCTGTGCTTTGATATGTTTAAAACTTCCTATCTGACTTAAGTATAAGAACAAATCTGAGGCATTCATAAATGATTATTAAAATGATTATCAAATGACCGAAGTGTTCAAGTTTTGATGAAGATGTTAATCAATTTAAAAGAAGGCTGCTGGGGAAAATATATGCACATGTACACATCCAGAAAGTTTCCAGCTTGGTTTACCTGATAACTATCATTTAAGTGCATTCCCTAAAGGATTGTGCCAGCTTTCCTTTGACCGTTTTCTGCCCTGCTGTGAGGGGGTGAAGGAGTCTGCAACCCTTGCAACCTGTGAGATTTGCCCTGTGGATTTTCTTTGATATCTTACATTCAGGCGTATTAAGGACAGGGTGTTTCCTCCCATCTGTACCTTGACCTTGGGAGAGCCTTTGCTCCGTGGAATATTGACGTTCCTTTTCCAAAGTCAAGTCTCTAGAGCCCCTGTACATGTCGTGCTCTGGAAATGCCTCTCAGATTAGATTTCATGGGATGTGGGGGTGAGAAATGTCATTTTTGTATCCTGCATGGATGTAAGCGGGGACTAGACCCCAGGTAGTTCAGAAAGAGACACGTTTTTCCATGTCCAGAGCCAGAACTGGGGAAATGCCAACTCAAACACTTGGGCACTTGGTGGTTAAGCAGCAGCTGAGTGAGGGCTTTCTAAAAATCAGTCTGAGGGGAGGAATGTTTGGAAGTCAAATCTATCTTCTGTCCTGGCAGAGTTAAGTGTCTGTTACTGGGTCTAATCAGAAAGCACCAAATTTAGGAAACACGTGGAAACTTTCTTCTATGTGTGCTAGTGCTCAGTGTGCTGTTATTTGAATACTCCTGAAAGACTAATACTCTGCGCCTAAAATTTAAATTTTGTTTCCAATTAACAGTGGGTGACAGCAGTGACTCTGAGTTGGATGCTGCTACCACAGTGCTCAATTTAAGACCTAGAGCAGGGAAAATCTTGAGAGACCAGAGACTGAGACAGCAGAGGCCAGCGCCTGAGTTCAGGGTGGAGTGGAAGAACGAAGTTGACGGGAGCCAGGCTGGACAAGGAGAGCAGCAGGAGCCAAGCGCCTTGCCTCAGCCGTCCATTGGGTTCAGGCAGCCGCTGCTGACGAGACCAAGATTTGGCACTTTGAGCAGGGAAGATTTGACTGCAGACCACGGCTCAGCAAGACCCGTGCCACCACCACGGTTAGTTAGGCAGGCATCGCAAGGGGAAAGGCAGAGAAATAAGCCTGAGAACCAGCCATACTGAATATAGCACAAAGGGAACTATTGGTAATAAACCATGGACATATCGAATTAGGGTTCTAAACTATCTGATCAGAATATGGGATCCAGTAAAAAAAACAAAAACAAGCCTCAGTGTGGATCTAACCACTTCCATTTGGGCAAAGTCAATGTCATTAACTGAGTGAAAAGAATACTGGAGCAATTGCGAAGCTGAAGACATAAGAAAAATTAATCTCTTTTACAAATAACTTATGGCAATGCTTTAATTACATAATTTCCACTACTAAGATAGGATGGAAATGTGCCTTATCACATTATCTCTTGTGGAACCGAGTCATGCAGGTTCAATACCCAGTTATACATTGAAAATCATTGTTGAAGGTCCAGTGATGAATGGGTTCTTAAAAAAATTTTATATCATTTCAGATTTTATTTATAATCCAATAATACTTGTTTTAACCAGAGCTTTAATATGAGTAACACTGAAAATTGCACAATGCACCTATCATATAGACTTTGTAAGAAGAATAAATATATTCCTGAAGCCCAGTTTGTTCGAAGAGCTGTGATGCAGAAAAAAGAGGAAGAAGAGAAGGAACAAGCTGTAGGAGCAGAATTGCAAATACACTTTATAGAAAGGAGTTGCAACAGAGACGAGTCCTGAATAGCTTGAATTTTTGCTTTTTGAATTTTTGGCAATATGCTACCTTTGATAGGTACTGAGGATCACCAAAGGAAATCTGAATTATCTTGACTTTCACTAATGTCAATAAGAGCTGAGAGCACCTAGCAGGACACCAGAAGCCCTAAAAAGAGAAAACTTCAAGCGGATAAATAATGTTGTTATTCAAAATTGCTTTTTGCACCTTAGTTTCTTGGTTGCAGTGCAAACACAGCAGTAGAATAGTTGCAGAGCGCTACATGTAGAGAATGTGAGCAGTCTCCTGTTTGAGGCAGGGACCACTGAGACTCAAGAAAGCTTGTTTACTCACGCTTCTGACCCTGGTCAACTTGTTTTCCTTTTGTTTCCTCATCTGTAAAAGGGGGAAGATAATCTTTTGTCTGAGCTATGCACTCCAAGGAACAAAAAATGTTCCGTTTGATTTGTTTGTACAGAAAAGTAGCACAGCAGGGCCCTGGAGTCAGTTGAAGTCACTATGCACCTTAATAACACCCATAAGAAACACGGACTTCTTCATCCTAGCATAAATGGCTGCCATTTGGGTGCATATGGGAAGGGAGGGTGCATTAAAATAAATGATACTTAACTGTAGCTCTCAGGAATTTGCACTTTCTGTCCCATTTAAGCTGTCTTAAGTTTTGAGCTTGCTTTAGCACAGATACACATTTCAGCACAATGCAGAAATAATTTTCATTCTACTTGTTACAAGATTGATAATTTTCGTTGAAGAATGTACACTGTGAAATCATAACTTTTCTTTTTCATTAGCACATTTCTACATCTGTGGGCAATAAGATTCTTTTTTTTAATTTAAGCTTGTTTTGAAAGAACTATTAAAAAACAATTTCCTTTTAAAATCACAGGGTAGATTTCTTTCAAAGGTTCACGGGTGGGGTTGCTAAATCAGTTTTATAAATGGGGATTTAAGACTTTCCTTCTTCTAACAGCTTTACCAAAGTATTTATTTCATGTATGTATTTGAAATGTCAAACCTTCCTAAACTCCTTTATTGGCACAGGTCTTTTAGTCTTTTTCCTCTGTTCCAGCTATGGAAGTTTCTGCTGTGTGTCAAATGCAAAGTCTAAGCTGCAGAGGGATGGCTATGTGGACCCTAGAAATCTCAGTCAAATGTTCATGGCTATTCTCAACAAATGGTTTTTGTGGAAGGCAATACTTAACTATTTTTTAATGATCAGCTCCTGTTTGGAAATAAAACTGGATTCAAACAAAACCAGCAACCATTAAAAGCAAATTTGAATTTGTCTTTGAACAGGAAAATATGTTTCGTCAGTAAAATTGTCAGTGAGTACTCTGTCACTGCATTATTGGGATCATGTTTGAATAAGAAAGAAGCCTTGAGTTTAGATTTCAGTTTTGAAACCACATCCTCCTTGCAGATCAGACTGTTTAGATTAGGTGTTTTGTATCAGGCCCATCTGAAATCTGACCAAATAAATAAATGTGAAGTGTTGCACATCAACATTTAGTTTACTCCCTGTGGAGCTTCCTCATTCATGCGCTGGTAAATGACCAAGCAGTTGGCTTGTACCTGGGGAAAGCTGCCTTTTGTTTTTTTTAAATGGGTGTCATTTTTTATGGCACAGTTTTAAATAATGAATGCAGGCTTCAGGAACCTTACTGCTTTGCTGGTTGTCCGTTAGTACAGTGCATGCTCAGATCATTGGTACTTAAAAGAGGATGCCCCATAGTACAAGTGCATCCAGTTGGAGGTCATCTTTATGAAATACGGTCTTAAGCTCTTGGTGCTTCAAAACATGCTAGCACGTTGTTACCTTTTGAAAGCACTTTGAGACCCACAGAATAGAAGCATCAAGGCAGATCTCCAGCACAGTTACACTGTGAAGCAGAAATCACAGATCTCCTGGGACTCTTGTTCTCCTTGCAAGTGCTCTCTCCCTTCCTCACTCCTGCTCCTCCCACCCTTTTCAGGCTCTTTTCCACTGCTGCTGGGTCAGACCCTCACCGGCTCTGGGAAACTGCTTTCCTGGGTGTTTTCCTTTTCAGTAGCAATAACAGCAGCAGGTGACACAGAGCTGTCCCCCAGGTTGCCCTTCTCAGTCAACTCTTGTTCTGGTTTAGGTCAGAGGTTTGCCTTTTCTTATCTTTTTTTTTTTTCCCTTTTCCTGCAAAGGAAAAACAAGTTCAATAGCACCTTTTGATCTTTCTATTCCTATCTTTTTTTTTTCCTTTTCCTGCAAAGGAAAAACAAGTTCAATAGCACTTTTTGATCTTTCTAAAAGGCCCACTTACCTTTAGCTTGCAGAGGAGACATTTCCTTCATGTTGTATCAAAGAGAGTTTGTCTGCTGGAGAATGAAATGCCCAATAAATCTGTCCTCGAGCACCACCTGATGGGGAAAGACATGTATTGACCGGGGACATGCGTTTCACTTTTTCAGGAAACCACATCTTCAGCAGTGATTGGGAAACTCGCCAAATCCACAGACAATTGTTTTGTTTCTAGATCCCCGGTGCGCTCTGTAGTATTGATATTTTACTGCCTTGGTGAGGAAGCACAATGCCTAATTGTCCAGTTTTAGGGACAGTAGGAAAATATATATGTTACACTCTGAATTAGGGTTTTCTGAGAATTTCTTTCCCCCTTCAGCTGCTGAGAGGTCTATAAATTGAAAGTAAATAGGATAAGAAAGTAGGTATAGCAAGGGCTAGAGAGTAGGTAGACAGCCAGTTATCTGTTTTAAGCAGATACTTGAAAGAGAAAATGAGAATAATTTGCCATAAAAGGCAAAATTTTAAGGGTTGTCCTACTTGGTACTAAAGTATAATGCAAGCTCCACTGAAACCACAGGTGTTTGACAAAAGAAAACCATACTGCATAACAATTTAGAAACTTGAAAATATCTTTCTCCACTGAAGCCACATAGAAATCACATGGAGAAACAAAGTTCAAAATTTGGCCAAACTAACATGCATGCTGTTACAAAGAGTATCTTGGCATCTCTGGGAGCAAACTCACTGCACCCTGCACCACCTTTTTCAAGAGATGCCAAATCCACCAATTCCAGACACCAGAAACACTTGAAGGCTGACGCTGCAATAAATGCTTCAGCTGGTCACCATTTCCAAAATTCTCTTGAGTTCTGCCAACATCCTCCAGCTCCTGAAGAAAAGAGGAAGGATTTTGAAATTGGCTGGAGGAATGCTTTTTGTACTACAGCAGCTCTGAGCCTATAAAAATATGCTTCTGAATATGCTTAAAACATCTGCAATACCCAGCCCCAGCCAGGCCAACCAGAGGTTGGAGGCGAGGGCTGGAAAACCTGATGGAGGGGGTATCAAGTCCAAGCATGAGAAGGAGGAACTGCTTTAGGTCAGAGAGGTCGTACACTGCTCGGATTCAGATGCTATTTAAATCCGGGAGAGATAGGAGGACTAACAGTCCTTTTTTTAATCCCTTATTTTAGTAGATCATGATATAACTTGCACTTTCTAGATAAACCTGCAGCTGTGCTTGACACTGTCGGTTGTGTGAACAACCGTGAGAAAGATCTCTTGCAACTATCAAGTCAAAGAGTTTCATCTCCCTCTATTTATTAGACAGCCAGCTAAATGGGGAGCTACTTATTAAAAAAAAACCCAAAAAACACGTGGCAGCTTAATTCTCCTCTGAATAGTTGAAGGAACCTTAGCATTTGGGAGTTAATCAAAGTTGGGGCAGAAAATTGTCCCTCTTGGATACTGTGCTGAGCCACTTGAGAATCTTACCCATCAGAATTCTTCTTCTTGCAGGTGGTAGACAGATCTTCTAATAGGACAACACAATGGGAGATTGGGTTAGCATCATTCCTCTCCCAAGTCAGCAAACACTGATGCAGTTCCCACACAGCACTGACATGCTTTGGAAGCCTTTTTATCCTGTGAGATTTGACAGAATATGAGGGACTAAGATTGCAGAAGGGAAAGCAATAGTTACAGTGCTTGCTTTGGTGAGTCTCACTGGTTCACGATCTAAAACATGCTCGGGTTTAAATTTGTCAGTTAACAACTGCCCCCTAATTGCTACAGGTTTTGTTTCAAAAAGAGATTTTTTTGCCACAAAAAGGAAAAGGCATTTTTAAATACCCCAGTTCATTTATTTTTCATATCTAAGACCTTCTATTTATTACATATTTGACAGAATGGAAAAGCAGTTCCTATTGTGTAGCACATCTCAAAAGTAGTTCTTTGATGCTAATTTAGGATTTAAAATAACTAGAAATTTGCCTTCCTTTCTCTTTGTAAGTTAACAGATATTTTTCAAGACTTCCCTTTAAAACAAGCTCTACAAAACTCTTTTTCATTTTTATGAGAAAGACTGAGCTCCACTCACAATAATTTGATTCTCAAAGTTCAGGCTCCAATATACTCCCTTAGAAGATTCATGATATTTGTGAATGAGTTTTCAAAATTATAGCAATAACAGCACAGTCAAGTCTTGGGTTTTCAAATCCCAAAGTGCCAAGCTATAAAGCATCACTTACCCGGGGTATTACACAGCACCCATAACCAAATGGGGGCTGGCAGCACCAGAACAGGCCCACAGAGGTTCCCATCAGCTAGAACGTGATGGCATTACAGAGTGCTTGAAGTAATGAGCGAGCCAGTTAGTAAGCAACGCTTGTCCCATTTTGTTGCTGCATTATCTGCTCAATAATCAACCTGTTCTCAGAAAATGAGAATTGTACTGACCTCTATGATGGTGCTGCAATGAGTAAATTCAGCGAAAAGAAAAGAGGACAAGAAACTCAAATCTGCAGAACTGGTATGTTTATAAAGGATCTCTCCAAATGTATGCCGCGTACACCAACATGGAATAAATCTTACATTTGCTTCATCATTTAAAAGCAACAAAATCAGTACATATCATAAGCTACCAGCTGTTTTACAGAAATAAATTACTATATTGTATACACAGCGTCTTCAACATCAGCTGATCATAAAGGTCAGAAAAGTAGTCACTGTTAAAAAAGTGAGACTTTCAAAAGGTAAAAAGCAAAAAAAAACCCCCAAACCCAACCCAAAACTAAAGTAACAACAAGCCAGGGAAAAATCTTAATATATAGTAATTTGCAGGTAGAAACTTTCTCTTTAGTCCATACTCAGATCTCTGTTTTGTTACAGTCTTCAGATACCACCACTGGATTCAAGAAACTGCTGAGTAATTCAGTAAAGCCACTAGACTGAAGCCAAAAATGGCTGCAACTGCTCCTCCCACAACTTAAAAGGGGGAGTCACAGCTCCTCATCTCCAGGGATGTCATTTATTCATCAGTCTCTGAACTTGCATGGTTATGGCAACTAAGAGACAACACCAGGAATCCAAACGTGGTCTCCAGGCACGAGGAACAGTAGCTTTAAGCACTCCATCTCAAAACTGCTAAGTTCTCCATTTTCTTTTACTTCTTTTTCATTCACTGTCAAGCCATGTCTTGGTTGAATCCTTGGCTCCTGTGTCTTTTATGTGGAAAGTACGTAGATTCAAATGATCATTTTAAGGAACAGCTTGAAAAACAAACAAACAAAAAAAAAATCTGCACTTCATGGTGACCACCTCTGTTTTGTGCCCTAGTTTCAGCAGAGGAAGAGGGGAAAAAACACAGCGACAAAATGATAGACATGGAATGTCACTTCATTTTATTTCTATCCCTTAAAAAAAAAAAAAAAGAAAAAAAGAGGGGGGCAACTTTTCTGTAACCGAGGCTTTACAAAGAAGAAACATTTCTGCAGCATTTCAGAAATCATTTTGGCCTACAAGTAAAAAACTTTTCTTCTGTAACATCAGTTGCAACATGACCCTGAGACCACAACCTTCCACAGATTTCTCAATTCGATTATTTAATTTCATTTTTATTTAGTGTATATGGAGAACTATTTTTCAAAATAAAACAAAAATATCTGCTGATTGTGGAAAGCACTTTTTTCAGTGATGTATAACAGAAACAGTGAAGTTTTGAAGTTTTTATAAGCAGAAAAGCAATATTCAGGCAGCTGTATATGTTAGTATAAACTGAATTTTATGGTGTTTACAGAATTCAGCTTTCATCAGTGCAGCAACTTAGAAGGGGAAATGTTATGTTACCTCGTATAACCAACAACTATAGTAAAAACTACTAAATCTTTCATATACATTAATTTTCAATGTTTTTCTTCCTACCCTTTTCCTTCACCCCTTGCTGTAGCTGTAAAATGTTAAGTCCCTGACTTACAGAAGGGTGGTTTTATGTAAAAAAAAAAAAAAAAAAAAAAAAAGATTGAAAGAATGAAAATAGGAAATTTAGGGCCAGAATGTTTTGAGGCATCTACCGAGCAAGACAAGAGGAGATGACACTTGAAAATGCCTCAGGTTCCTAGGGAGAAATGAAACACAGATTATTACAATAAGGAACTCTGAGGATATGTACTGAAATCATAGCAGTAATAAGACACACACTCATTATGTCAATATATAAAATTAAAACAACTCAGAATTCTATACATGTTCCCATAGTGCTGCCACTGGAATCACTGAGGTTTCAACAAGGCTTTAAATGATAGCAGGCACTGGAAAAGGTAAAGAATAAAATAAAATTAAAAATGCAAAACACCATCTATGACTCTCCTGAAACAGCAATGCTATTTGCATGGATGTGTTCAAGGAGATAACTGAATTGGTTTTAATCAAAAAATCCCCCCAACAATTATACATAGTTGACTTTGTACTTTCATCAAGTAATACTAGGAAAAGCATATGGAATGTTAGCAGTACAAAATACATTCTTCGTATGTTTCAAATGAAATGCAAACAGTCGTGACTGGCACGTAATACGAGCTTGAACAGTAAATAGCACAGGAGAGTGCTACAACTCTCAGTATAGCCCTGAGAGTAACCTCTCTTTAGTTAAGCAGTACAGACAAATGAAGACTAAAATACCAACAAATAAACAGTCTTTCTTGTCACTGAAATGTCACTTATGCCTCCAGAGATGAGAGAGAATGCATTAATCCAGATCCATGAGGTACTGCTAGTTGCTCCAGCTCACCTTTAACAGTCATTCAAAAGAATTAAGAAGCAAATTTATTCTTAAAATGATGGAAAAATTGCACAGGAAACATTAACAAATAATTTATGACAAAGTTGCTCAGTAGAAGTTACTACTAAACAGAAACCACCAGTTCAAGTTTCAATAAAGTTTACATTCAGTGTCAGTTTCAGTCTGAATGATGCCATATATTTCTAAAATTGTCCATATTAGGTCTTCTAATACATGAAGTTAGCATATACCCAATTTTGTTACCTGGGAAAGACCAGGAATCAGCAGGGGTTGGATGGCTACCCCAAGGTGCCTAATCATGCTGTGCAGCAAGTTTTGTAGAGAAAGTATGCTTAACAAAATCACATAAGCAAACACCCTGTTAATTAAGCTACCGTCACAGCAGACAAATGGCAGCAGACCACAGCATAAGAAATTAAGGCTAACGAGCTACATTGCAAATTCTCCTTCTGATTAAACAATAAAAATTCACCTCTGATTAAATAATAAGAAACAACTTCCGACTTTTAACAATCCATCAATCTAAACACTGTTTCAAATGCGAGCTACAAGCAGGATTTGTGTATTTCATGTAATGCTTTTTTTCCCTCCAGAAAGTTTAAAAATTCCTAAAAAAATCCCAGCCAGTACAATACAGCAACATCTGTCCCTCTCGCAAGTGTTCTAGTGGTACCAGTTAGAGTAACATTTGTCTAGCATTAACATCCCCGCAGCAAGCAGAAATATTTATATGTACTTGCCTCCACATGAATGTAATGTGCCCTCTTAAAAGATCCTGTTACTACTGTACAAGTCTGGCAGGTGTAAGCATCACCCCAGGTTGATTCACTTTGCCTCTCCTGCAAGATATCTCTACGCAATCCAACTTTGCAGCTATTGATTTTTTAATTTAACATTTCCATGGCTACAGTATTTTTGTTTGTTCGCGTTCATTATCAGAATAGCTACTAAAGCTAGTCCAACCCCTAGACTTGGGGGGCCACAAGGACTGAACTCCTGAGCAATTCCAGAAAGGAGCGGGGCAACTATACGTCCCACTGATGTCACAGACTGTCCAACACCTAGGAGCGTACCACTGGCCTCATTCCCACCAATGGTCAATTCAAGATCAATGATACAAGTACGACCTATAGTAGTTGAAAAGGCTAAGAATGTGGAAGACAAAATGACCATCCATATGCTCAGCGCTGATGCATACAGGAGAATCAACGTGCAGGTAAGAGTGCTGGAGTGCAACAAAATTCTGTAAGTGTTGTGCTGATAAAGTCTTGTTATTGGTCCGAGCAGACAACCAGCCAGGACTCCTAGTGCACTGCTATAGCTCATTAGGTATCCAGCGAACAAGGGTTTCACCCCAAATCGCTCCTCCAAGGCCAGACTAAAATTACTATAGTACAGCAGTATAGCAACAGACATCAGCAACCGCACTAAAAATATATCCCACAGATCAGAGCACGCAATGCCTTTAATCCTCTTCAGCACCGTTGCAACTTGGATCCACGGAGACTGGAAAAGACTATCCTTTGCCACAGCTCCATTACTTGCTGATTTCAAGTGCAGGTCACAATTTGCTTTTGCTGAGAAACTGTCTGTTCCTTTGTTGCCTCCTTGATGTTCCCTATTGCCAGTGTTTTCTTCACTCCAGGGTAACATCCAGACAAGACCTATGTAGACCAAGAAATTAGTTGATTTCATTCAATTGCATTAGCTTTACATGGAAGACATTAGTCTGATCGTAAGTTTACTTGGTGTAAGGATCAAAATTCAAAAAAGGACTTTGACAATCATTTCACTTTAAAAAATTATGAAGATTAAGTCTAGTGGTATTCACAGTATCAGTTCAATTCTAGATGTGGTGAAAGCAAGAAGGAAAACACTGAGGTGACACATTCGCAACATATAAACAAATCTAAAAGCTAAAGCCGAAATTCTGATTTCTAGTCTTCAGCTTTGGGCATATTAAAAATTCCCATTCCCGTGTCTGAATATAAAAGTCATATATATAATACAAAGGAGAAGCATCTGGAAGTTACCCATTTCAAAATTCCCGCCCTTCCACATAGGTTCACATTCAAAGGGTAGCGTCAGTATACAGAACACGTATGCCATAGATGATAAACGCACTATGAATTCAAGGTATTACAAATGGCATAAAAACACAAAAGTGAGGAATGAAGGGAACCAAGATGCATAATATGACATACAACTTACCAGCATTCAGAAGGAAGATACTGGCACAGATGAAGGACGTTTGATAAAAGCCATCTTCCAACTCTGCAAGGTAGCCACCAACAACAGGTCCCAGAATGAAGCCCACACTAGAGGCTGCATTGAAGCGTCCCATTACTAAAGGGCGGTCTCTCTCAGAAACCAAGTCAGAAAGCAGGGCTTTAGAGATGGAGAGTGTGTGTTTGAAAATACCTGCAACATAATATAAACAAAATAATAAACATATATTGCTCAGTCCAAAAGATTGAAAATGACAGAAGCTATCTGAAATATCAATGGTCAAAACCTGTATGACTGGTATTTTTAAGATTCCATTAACCACAAATTTTTCAATGCTAGCTTCATGCACCACGTTGGGCCATGACCATCATCCTGGCTGTTCAAGGATATGGACTTGGGAATGAAAATTATTCAGGCATCTGTGTCGAAGGAGTGCTCCTGCAGCCATGCTGAAAGAAGAAGTAACCAAGTTGAGTGCTGAAGCACACTAGGAATAAAAAAGCTGCTAAAATAGGAACTTGTGGGTGAGTAACGGTTAAGGAGTAATGGCTTGACTGTTTATGAACATAGCTCTGTACCAAGTTTGCTGAGTATGAAGATTTCCAGGATTGTAACACACCAAATTCATATGGGAAACTGGTGGGTGGCAAAAGAAAAGCACAGAAGGGTAAGCGTACTGCAGGAATACTAATAACGCAATTTCTTATGTTCCTTCCCACTGACCAGGGTAATGCTGTCACAGTCAAAGTGCTGTTAGCATTGAAAAGGATAACCTCTACTGAGTAGTCAAATATCAACCAAATAATTCATTAGCAAATAGTCTTTCAATTAAGAAACAGTATAAACAGTTCCTAAATCAAAACTATGGGCCATAAAAGTGCCCTTTAGTAGATATGTTCATAGTAATAGCAATGCTTATTATATCAGAATATATGCAATAGGAGTTCAGCTATTTTAAGAACTCTGATACAAACCCTGGCACAAACTTAGCTTCAGTGCCACAAACATACATGCTTTTGCACAACAGAAATATTCTGTTGAAGCAGTGACCTAAAATTTCAGCCACATTTTGTAGTATTACTTTGAGGTATATTTTCAGCATAAGAAAAACACTAATGCACATATCATTCCATTCTCCATTGCAAGTGCAGGCCAAGATTTCCAGTAGTGACCTGGTAGATTGTATACCTGTTATGACTAACCTTACAATAGCCTCTTTCAAGGAATTGCTGCACTCCTGTTCTCATAAAATTCAGCCATTCGAGGTGGTGCAAAAGTTGTGACAGTTGTTGAGTATACACTTCAAATTATTTTCAGAAAAAAGTCACATGAATGTTTGATTTGTTGAGATTTCTCCATTACTAAGGTTCAGCTGGTGCTGCTGGGTGATGATGCTATGCAGCCATCCACATACCATGATATCTTTAGTAGTCATTCTCAAGCTGAGAGTACAGGGAATTTAAACTGCAAAATGCCAAGTGTTTACTCACCTACAGGGACTCTAGAAATGGCAAACAGGAACACGGTGGTGGATGTTCCAAGAAGGAAGTAACCCAGCGCACTGAGAAGAATACAAGCAAGCAGGGAATACCGTCTTCCTACTATATCACTCCAGCAGCCCTTTCACAAAGCAGGAAATTAAGATTAGCTTTTTATAACATTTAACTAGGTACAGTGAACAATCAGTACTTCTAAATTAAATTGAGAAAAGAGATCAAAGGACTGTCAGTGAAAGCTTAATAAGCTTATTACACAACATTCCTAAGTGCTCAAAATCTGGAAGTCACGAACAGAGTTCTGCCCTGCCGGCAGTGCACCTGCTGAAACTGATTCCATTTAAAAATAACTTCTCTCTTTTAAAAATAAATTCCTGAAACAAACACCATGAAATATTAGTAGTAGGGGCCCTCTGAAAATGTTATCACAACCAACCAGAAATATTTGTTTGCATCAATGGTCGCTATGTACTAGACACTTTTTGAGCATCCTAAAAGGAATGACCTTAGCTATACGGAGCTTGTCATCTACGTGCAGACAAGGAGGAAGTAGTTATGAGAAGGGCAAACAGTAAACTCGCATGTAGCATGTTTATAAATCAGCTTGATTCCAAGCAGGAAGTAGGTTTTTAAGAAGGTAGGCAATGGTCTTGCAGTTCAAAGAAAATGCCACAGGATTATAGAAGCAAATTATCCCAGGTGCCCTGCATAATAACCCTGAAACAGTTTTTTCGTGAGATGCTTAAAATCTGCTCTCTTGAAATTTAGGAGGTACCAAGGTAATATTAAAGGTGCTCCCAGCTAACATAGGGATCTAAGGTATTGATAGGTAAAGCATGCATCCAAGACGTTTAGTCTTTGCACTCTTGCTTAGATTAGGATGTTAAAAATCAAAAGCTAACAGAAAACAAAACCAAACAAAGCTCAAAGACGTAATGCATGAATTTAGGCCATATGGCAAATTACAAGGCACTGCTCATTAAGCAGGGAAAGCAAACTCTAGATAACAGGTTTATGAAGCGCTGACTGGTGAGACTGCCTTTTGGACAGGCTACTGCATTAAAGGAAACTGCTTTACTAGCAGCAACACTGAAGAGAACCCTGTGTGACTGCGACGTGCTCAGAAATGTGTCTGAGCTCAAATCTGGATTGTAGTTTTTGTCTAAAGACTGCACTCTGTTTAGTTCTGAAAACCCTGGCAATTCCATATAAAAGAAACAAACATTTCCCACACAAACTAAAAACTGGATCCTCCAACAAAAAATGCTTATATGAACACTATAAACATTTTCAAAATGTCAAGAAACACTATTATTAGCCTCATCCTTTTTCCTCCTAAAATCCATAGAAATAGCAACATAGTCAGGAGTGTAGTGTTAGAACTCACCACAAATGTGCTGGAAAATAGTTGCATTATACCATAGAGAGATCCTAAAATAAACAAGTAAAATACCAATGTTAAAATTTAAACTTTTTTTTTTTAAAAATGAAAACTGCACAAAATTTTAAATGAGGAAGCATGAGAGAAATTCTGGGAATAATTTACTAGAAGAATAGGAAGAGGGAGCAGGAGAAACCAAGCGTGGAGTTTAGCACATAACCAAGGAAACAGTTTCAGGAATGACAAAAAAAGAAAACCAAATGCTGAAAACTTGTAAAACTATTTAGTGTAGAAGGATGTTGCTTTGTATGGTGTATTAAACAAAACAGACCTTGGCATTTATAATTGTTTTCTCAGAATCAGGAGAAAATTTCATTACTGGGAGGCACTAATTACTTTCCACTTGGCACTTCAACCTATTACAAGGCACCACAGAAGCCCTGAAGAAACCACAGACCCTACTCTTTCATTTTGGAGGCTAAGAGTTTAGCAGCAGTTAGTGACGGAAGAGAAGAAGCAATGAGAAGCAGAGAAAAACATCTGCCAGCCTCTTTCATTTATAAGGGATCACCTCAAACCCCAGTTTCTTTTAAAGTTAAAAATCAAAGCAGACTGTTGAAATGAAAATGTATTTTTGATGAATTACTGCTTAAAGTAATACTCTGACAACTCAGAGCAGAACCAGAATTATTTCATGAAAAGTGCTAAATCTCACCCAAAATAAAAAAGCAAGGTAATAAAAAACTGAATAACAGAGCCCATGTCAACCACACATAGCTATAAAGAATATCATATTTTTATCATTACAAACCATAAACAGTACCTTAAGATATAAATAAGAACTTTAGAACCACACAACTTCATCTTACTGCTTCATTTTTTAAGATAAAATTTCAAACCTTCAGAGAATTTACATGTAAGCACTCCTTGAAGATGATAAATATTTTGCCAAAAGGGAGCTGCAAGGAATTTAATCAAACTGGGAGCACTCATAGGCATTGGAAAGCTCAGGAGAACTAGCTGCAGAAGTACTGTTTGCAACATCTGTAAATAACAATAAAACTAAAAGCAATGCCTCTGTCTCTCAAAGTTGCTAAACTGTAAATTCTTGGATGCTGAAAAGCGTCTGTACAAGTGTTACTGCAAGACTTCCTTGTTCTTTCCAAGAATGCTCTTTCCCAAGCACCTGCTTTGGGCTACTGTCAGCATGCAAGGTTGGACAGGTCTCACAGTATGGCTGCCTGTACAGTTTTATTTGGAAATTGGCCTTACTTTTTATTATGCTACTAGCAAGGAAGAGTTATGTTACAGCGTCCAATGTGCAGTAAGACATAATCCAGTTCACATTATCTTCTTATTTGGTAAATCAATCAAATACTCCAACTCACCTATTATTCCAGCAACTGTATGACTTGCTCCTAGAGATTTTATATGAAGGTTCATTAAAGGTACAACCATGCTCACACCAAATAAATCCTGAAAAGAAGGCAGAAAAAGTTTTAGTAACTGATCATAACAAAGATGATGGCAACCTGGCTTAGTCAGTATTTTTAAACATTTTAAGTTATTTCCATATTGATACAAGATTAACATGGCCGGTGTGGTATGTTGTAACCTCTACAATGCATCCTGTATGTACAAAATTACAAAAACACATAAACTGAAAAGATAAAGGATTGCCTCACAGAGGAATTAAAACTTTGAAAACAGCAATTCTCTTTACCCCTCCAGATACAATCATTCTGCATATATTTATTTAAACATTTAGTATTCCTTTAATATCTATTGAACTTTCTCTGTTTAATAAGAAAAGTACTTGGTACTATTATTTTAAATGTAAAGTAGTCTGTAATTTCAATCACCTGAAAATACTTTTACTTGTGCAAAGAGAGTATATTTGGAAAATTTACGGTATTTTACCTCTCAACCACGATGGGGAAGAAGCTATGGTAGATCTAAACCTACCTACAGACTGCCTTTCTGTATAACTTACAAAATGTAGTGAAAAGACAAAAACATGAAAAAAAGAAAAAGAAAGAAAAAAGCAAATCATAAGTGAAGAACTTTTTGTAAGAGGAGGGCAAAGGACACTGCCTATCCTGAGCAGTACAAGGATCTCCTACTTCATTCCTTTTGATTTTTTATCTTTTGTTAAGCTAACTACAGTGACCCCAGTAGTTCTTTCACTGTATGCTCCTGGCACAGCATACAGTGTCCTATACCAGAGCGGAACCTTACAGAAGAGATCTATTGGAGCAAGACCACCTTTTATCAGCGACTGCATGAGCTGAACAAGACTAGCCATTCATAGTATGCCCAAGCCAGAATAACTGTATCAATGCATACCAAAATTCTCACAGTCTGTCATTAAAGTATCTTTTGATGGTTGAAGTTGAGACTTGCAAGGTTAGAACCATTATTAAAGACATTAGCATGAGCAAACAGACCACACAACTTATGAACATATTCAATAACACAATCTTAGGGCTCAATAAGCTATTCCAAGCACTTGCATGCACAATCATGGAATAACAGAATAAGCCACTTGGAAAGGACCTCAGGAGGTCTCCAGTCCAGTTTTCTGCTCACAGCAGGGCCAGCTCTGAGGTCAGACCTAGTAGCTCAAGGCTTTACGGAGTCAGGTCTTGAACACCTCCAAGGATGAAGGCTGCACAGCCTCTCTGGCAACCTGTCCTGCTGCTTCACTGTCTTCATGGTGTCAAAGGTTTTCCTTAAATTGAAACAAGAGGTTCTGACTGGAAATAAGACCTTCTCTCTCCCTTGCCAAGTACTGCACTCTGCAGCCTGGTTCCAGCTTCCCATTAACCTCCTTGCGGGCAATGGAAAGGCAGCTGCAGGGCTCCCCTCAGCCTCTTCTCACAGGGTGTTCCACCCTGCCAACCATCCTGGTGGCCCTCCAGTGAACTCACTCCGACCTAAACATGGCATTTTAGATGCAGCCTCATGAGCACTGAGCGAAGGAGGATTGCTTGCTTCCCTGTTCACACAGCCCAGAATGCTGCTGGGTGCCTCTCCCCCAGGGCACACTGCTGGCTAACGTTCAGCTTGCTCCCCACCAGGGCCTTACCAGCAGAGCTGCTCCCCAGCCTGTATATTTGGAAGAGGTTCTTCCTTCCCCAGTGCAGGACTTGGCAGTATTCCTTGCTGAGTTTCATTAGGCTCCTGTCAGCTCATCCATCCAGCCTGTCTAGGTCCTCCTAAACTGCACCGCCTACATAGGTGTCACCTGCAAACCTGATGAGAGGTTCAACGACCTCGTCGAGGTCATCGATAGAGACATTAAAAAGGACAAGTCTCAGAATATACCCTGGCAGTACTAGACTTGTCATAGGCATGCAGGTAGGGCAAGACCCATTAACCTCTATCCTCTAGTGGGTAGTTATTGCTCATTTCACCTATAATTTCTTATGTCAAATGATAACTACGCTGTATCTGCTTGGTTACAGGAAGCTTGCATCACAGACAACAGCTCTTTATCATGATATTTCACTATCCTTCACACCCTCTAAAAGGACACTGACTTCTTGGTTGATTTCAGTGTGTACTCCATGCTCTAGGTCAGCAAGGTATTACAGAGTTGGAAAAACACAGTGTTTAAAAGTGAGCTAAGAAGCAAAACTCATCCTAACACACCTTTCCCTGGAATATTTGCTCCAGGACCCAAACCAACCAGACTGTTTCTACTGCCCAACCTAAAGGTAGGTAAGAGAATAGATCTACATTTCACAGTGCAAATTTGTACTTGTTTTGTAGTCATTTTCCAAGTTACCCCTTTTAATTTTAAATTAATTAAATGACATTTTCCCTAGGCTCATGAATCACCACAGAATACAAACCTTCTTTAAAGTCTATATGCTATATTCTTTCAGTAAGGGGCTTTTTTTCTAGAAGCAGCATGGATTTATTTTTTTTTTTTCGGTTTACACCAACCACTGGTATTTCAAGGAAACAAGGAACAGCTCTCCGATAAGCATAAGGCAAGACTTGGCTCTAAGGGCGCTGCGCTATTCCGTTTCATTCACGGGATAAAAATCATACCTTCGTATCAAACTGCACGACTGTTCGCACGGTTAAAACAATACGGCCGCTGCAAACCGCTATCGCTACAAACGCCCCAACTCCAAGAAAAAAAAAAAAAAAAAAAGCAGCGAAGTGATGTACCTCAAAACCCAGCAGTTTTATCTGGAGCGCCAGGGGGGAGGCCCGCTACGAGCCGGGACCCGGGGAGGGTAGCGGTGTGTGTGTGTGGGGGGCGGGTGTCTGCCCGACTTCGGGCTTTGCAGCATCCCCTGACAACCCTGAGGGGACCTCACGGCTCCGGGGCCGTTCCCCCTCCTCTGCCTCCAGCACGGCCCCTCTCCAGGACTGCCCCGGAGCCGTGAGGCCGGGCAGCGGGGTCGTGTGAGGCGGGGAGGATTTCCCTTCTCAGGCACGGCCGCCCGCCTCAGGCCGCTCCGCAAGGGCACTACCGCCTCCGCCGCAGCCCGCCTGCCCCGCTTACCAGGAAGCCCACCGCATAAAGGCACCGCACGAAGCGGCCGGACGCCGCCGCTGATCTCCCCGCGGCTCCCCGGCCTCCATCTTCCTCCTCCTCCTCCTCCATCCGCCCAGCGGCAGCCGCCGGCCCGCGCCTCGTAGCGGCCGGCGGCGCGGCGGCGGCTCTGAGCATGCGCAGTGCCGGCGGCGCGGCGGCAACATGGAGGCGGTGGGGTGAGGAGAGGGGTGGTGTGTTTGCCTGAACGAGCGTAGTCTTCGTGTTTCCTCTTCTTCAGGTGAGGAGGAATAAGGATCCCTGCAGGTTTCGGAGGCTGTCGGGATGCCTGCCTCCCTCCCCACACACACACCTGCAGGACTTAGCACTTCCTGCCTCATCTCACAGGAAGACATGTTTGTACACCGAGAGTTTTGCAACCTCTCACCTCAGGGCCTGAGGCTCTGAGGAGAGCAGGAAGAGCTAGGTAGGGTGGAGGGGCTTTAGAGGCAGAAATACGCCCTGGGAGTGTGGTAACGGGTCCCCTGCACCGTTCTCTGGGCCGCTGGGGGAAGATGACTTTGGAGGCCGCGCACCTCCGAGCCTGCCTCCTTCATGGGGGAAGGTGGCTGTGTCCCACCGCTGCTGCCGTCCCTCAGCCCTCCGCGGGGCTCAGCCCGGTGCCTTCATCAAGCATTTCTGATGGCAACGTGTTTTCCCACCTTGTTATGTGGCTGGTGGTTGTGGTACTGAGCCAGGGAAGAAGGGCGTCCCTCGTTCTGCTTAGCACTTACGCTGCTGTGCTGCCTTTCCATTAAAGTCAGGGATGGCTGGAATTGTGGACAGCTATGATGTTAAAATATATTTGCATCCATAGAAGTAAAACGATGTTTTTAAATCTCGGAGATGCACGAGTGGAAGTGATTGTCACGTGCAAAATACCTTTGTGTTGGAGTTAGAGGGCATTTTTGTATATAGCTGTTAGGCCAGGGATCAATGAAAGGGCTGCAGTTTTAAATACTTTTAAAAAAAACCCAAGTGCACAAGGGAACAGGAGATGCTTTAACGTGTTTTTACTTATCAGTAAGAAGAAGCTTTTGGAAAATGATGATGACTTAAATTTTAAAAGTTAGCACCAACTGATAAAATTTGAGAACAATCAAAAACTGACAAGAGTATGCATAACTTCAGTTCTATCTTTGTGTTTTCAGAAGATATAATTATGACAGGATCGAGGGTCTTCAACAGGTTTAGGTCACAAAAAAAGAGTGTGTTTTTCCTTACGGCTATAAAGAATTAAGCTCAACCCCCTCCCCCCGCCAAAACTGGAAAGCAAGACATATTCGTAGATATGCAGCTAATTTATAAGATACCAAGGCAAAGCTTAGCCTAGCATATGCATAGGGACAAAGATGTTATCAGTCTCCAGAATAACTCAGTTGTTTAATATCCCAGTGGCTGTGATAATTTATAGTTGGCTTAACCAATACATCCTATTAATTTAGCTCTCTGAGGCCACTTTGAATAACAAATCCTCTCAGTGAGATTTTTAAAATTCTGGATAAAACATTAAAGGAGATCAGAGTTGCATACAATTCCTCTGAAATGGACAAAATGGCTACAAGATATTGAAATATTAGAGCATCATGGGAATTGACACTACATTGTCTGCTCAATATTGCACTAATTTTACCCTTGGTCATTTTAATGCTGATAGAAGAAATGGAAAAGGCCTGAAGATTTATCAGAGGAAACTATTAAGAGGTGGATGATTAAAAGATATTACAAGGGTTTAGGTACTGTTCCTGGGCTATAAGGCAGATTGACTTTTGTGCAAATGCAGGCCAAGTGAAATTTTTGAGGTTCTATGTAAGTGACAGTCTCTGCTATAAGTCTCAGAACCCAGAGTTAGCAATTCTGTATTCTTCTCAAATTCTGAAGATTAATATGATCTAATACAATGGGCACAAACTGTTGTAGGCAGGAATATTGAATTCCCTGACAGTGAAAACTCTTAGTTTTGTTTATTATTTCAAGCTATCTCCATGCGGAATGGCTTGTAAAGCAGAGAAGAACTGAACTTTCTGATGCTCCAATAACATTGTCAGTGCAAACTGTTCACAGAGAAAAAACCAAACAACAACTTAGAAAACCTATAGGTGTCTCTTCCTTTAACAGATTTCTTACTGCTTTTGTACTTGCAAACTTGATTAGATTATTAAAGGATTGTGCATATTACGTGTTTACTTTTGCATAACGGTTAAGAAAAAGGCATTAATGTATAGTAACATGGCAAATGTATCTGCTGCCTTTGAACTGAAGGCAGATGGTTACTGCTACCTCAGAGGTTCCCACTCATATTTTATCATTACAGTTGCAAAATTTAAGATAAAGGCTCCCAAATAAAGAAATCTTAAGATAAAATTTCCTAAATAAAGTGATGTTATGACTGGTAAGGCAGTGGACTAATAATTAAAGTAATGAAATACAATGAATCACAGACTTAAGGAAAACAGAACCAGTCTAATATCTTTGGGGGCAGAATTACGAAGTTGGTTGATTAAAATACTATCAATATAGTACACTTACATTACTTTAAGGTGTTTGACTTGTTGCTACTTTAAAGTGTTTGACTTGTTACTGGATGATTCTTAAAGACAGTAGAGCAATACCTACTCAGAAATGGTAAACAGCACGTGGATTCAGAATTGTTTGATACATCTCCAGACTGTATTTGTGAATGGATAATCTTCCCTGAGGAAAGGGTGTGTCTAGATGGTCCTCTTATTTCTAACTGTTTTTTCATGACCTGGCAGAAGAGATAGAATCAAAATTATTGATTATATGGACAATGCTAGGACCAGGAAAATTATGTAGGCTACTGACACAACACAATCTGAGTACTCAGCTTTCATGATATAAATATTCTAAATGTAAAGGCACAGCTAGAAACAAAGCATGATGCATGCTTACGGGGTGCACCTCTCTGTTGTGGCAGTCAGTGATTATGAGATGAACTTGGTAGTCACAGTAAATAACCAGTGGCCATAAGTTTTTATTGCTGTTCTGTGGCTCAAAAAGCAAATTCCATCTTTTGATAAGAAATAGAGGAACCTGAAGTAGAAAAGCAGGATAACTTTCTTACTTATATATCAGTTATTTGGTCTGAATACTAATGCAACTTTGTGTCTAGTTCTGCTGTCCTAATGGAAGATCAAAGTTGAATAAATGGAGAGGGTTAAAACAACAAAAAAAAGAGACTTTAATGGCAGAAGGAACATTTCTTACAGCGTCGGGCTGCCAGAGATCGGACTTGCTTATTGGGCTGTTCTTGCCCTAGATTATGAATGGGAGGAGAACTAGTCCGGGCGAGAATGAGGTTCAGTTTGCTAATGAGGAGAAGGGGTGAGGGATCTGCAGCCCTTTACTAAAAATATGCACTGTGGTAAATGCTTGTGTCACCTGCCAAGCAAAGGGTTGAGGCAGTCTGCAGCTGCCCTTCCTCAGCCAGCTCTGTGGCTGTGTGTGCTCCAAGCCATGAGAAAATGAAAGCACTGATGGAAGTCATCTGAAATCGAACAAAGTTTTGAAAAAAAGATCCTTTCATTCCTTCAACAGGGCAAAAAATTTTAAACCTTATAAATTCTTAAATAAAGTTTGTAAAATACTTTTGTAAGACAGATCTAAGACAACTACAGCAATTTATTGCAGTAAATGGAATATATTCTTGGATTCCTGCATTACAAATAGGTAAGGTCAAGACCCCAAATGTACAATTTGTCATCAAGTTTAGCGAATCTAACAATGACTTATTTCATTCTGGTTTACTGCTTCAAATCATTAGGGTAACATTCAACAGTCATTTCAACTTTTCATATACAAATTGAGCCCAGTAGAAAAAGTTACAATCCAGTGGTCCAGAACGTTTTAAGAGGTACTGTAAATGAACTTGAGTTTGGAAACTACTGTTAATCTTAGAGACATTTAAAATGTAATCTCTCTGAAAAGATCTGCAGATTTAAGGAATGTGGAAACCTTTTAATTGACTCCACCCTGTAAGTGCTGGTGCGCATGACAGAGTGACTTAGAAAGCATTTATAAAATCTTGTTAAAGGAAGGAATTATTTCAGGCATTGGGCCTACTTGTCCCCTTCTGGAGTTTTCTGTGGCAGCATAACTAAGACCACATAGCTTTCCATGTTTCTTTCAATTGATGTTTAACAGATAAACCAAATACGTCAGGAGTGGATTAGATACTATTGATCCTGCTTTGGAGCAGAGGATGGCCTGGATGACTCCTGTTGACTCCAGTCCATTTCATGTTTTACTACGTTACCCTTATTTCACGCACACCCCAAGCCTATGATTTTTTTTTTTTAACCTCAGGAGGTCTGTAGAAGCTGCAAGTGTACAGAAAGGACTGGAGGCTAGTTCCTCAGGCCTCCCGAATAAAATCTGAAAATACGTACCAAAAAGTGTCTGTGCAGTAGATGGAAGGAGCTGCTGCCTCAGAGTGAGATTCATAATAGTTTCCTGCTGTGGAAGGACCCATGTAAGACAGCAATGAAAATGGCGAAGAAGGGTGCAACTCTTAATTTCTATTTCTGGGGTGCAGGCACATAACTATTTCCGTGGGAAACTGCCTGGAACACCTCCTAAAATTAGGCCACTCCTTAATTTCTGTGAAAATTGCGCATGGGGTGAGTCATTCCTTTAAAGCACTGCAGGAAACATTAACGGTATTGGCCTGGCTTTCCTATAATTGTAAGAAAAGTTTAGAGCACTCATCAAGGATGTGAGGAACTCAGATGCACCTTCTTGTACCTCTTATGGTTTTAGTTATCTTGCCCAACTTCCAGGGACATAGATTCATCACACCTTGAATCAGTGTATGACTCGAAAAAAATTGTGCCTTCCCATATTTTTACCTATTTTATTCAATGTAGAGTTAATGTAAAATATAATGCATATATGATATATGAAACAGAGTGACCCGCTCACAGTCATACTAAAGTTTTCTCTTCCTTTCTGTGGCTGAATAGATCTGTGATACCCTGTAGAGTGTCAAAGTCCTGAACACAGAGAGGGTATGAGGCAGGGTCCAAATGGCATATACACCCTGCAGCTTTGTTCATCTGGGTGGCTGCAAGTCTATCGCGTGTTCCTGCAGATGCCTAACAATGGATCCTGGATACATAAAAATGTGTAGATATAATGCCTCATAAAGATTGTTCTTACTGGTTTATTAGAGTTCCTGTTGAAGCTGTTGCTGGGATATGGGCTGCTTCTGTCCTTATGTCAGAAGAAGGGTAGTTACCATCATCTATCTCCTCATGAGCTTAGTCAATGAAGTGCAGTGGAGGGCCAGTAAGATGATGAGGGGGGCTAGAGCATCTCTCCTGTGAGGAAACGCTGAGAGAGCTGGGACTGTTCAGAGCCTGGAGAAGAGAAGGCTCAGGGGGATCTTATCCATGTCTATAAATACCTGAAGGGAGGGTACAAAGAGGACAGAGCCAGGCTCTTTTCAGTGGTGCCCAGTGACAGGACCAGAGGCAATGAGCACAACCTGAAACACAGGAGGTTCCCTCTGAACATGAAGAAACACTTTTTTTTCTCTGCGGGTGGCCCAGCACTGGCACGGGTTGCTCAGGGAGGTTCTGGAGTCTCTAGCCTTGGACATCCTCAAAAGCTGTCTAGACATGATCCTGGGCAACCAGCTCTAAGTGGTCCTACTTGAGCATGGGGGTTGGACAAGGTGACCTCCAGAGGTCCCTTCCAACCTCAATCATTCTGTGATTCTGTGATTTGTGGCCTGATTTACTGTAGTATTAAAATTAAAGTGGCCATATCTCAAACTAGTTATACCAGGCCTCCTTTTAGTCAGTAGAGAAAAAAAAAACAAAGAAAAAAGTAATTGTGCTTTTAGGGCATGATTCATTGCACATTGAAGTAGTCATCCAAAAATAGGTCAGATGGACTGTGCTGTAAAAATGCCGATATGACTGTAAAGGAAACCTGAGGTGACCAGCTTAATTGGAGACAGCTACCCTGCAGCTGTCTAGTGTTAGGTAAGATGAATCCCAGCCAAAGATTTAACAAACAAGGTGTACTATACTCTGTATGGCTGCCCAGCATGCTGCTGACAATTGATTGTGTAGGTGCAATGGATAACATACTGCCCAGCTGGGGAAGATGGACAGGATGAGGATCTGAATCAGCGGGTGAGATACTCCATCGCTGTTCAGAATGTTTTTCTTCAACAGTAAATGGGCATGGAGGTCTCAGAAGGACTCAGCTCTGAGGCAGCTGCTGAAATTGTTTCTTGGTGTATAGTGAGACATGCAGCCAGTTCTAAAAGGCTGTTTTTAGATCATGGACGTATCTGCCAGCACAGATAAGGAGCTGCCTGCCAATTCCAAACATACACACACGACATTTACTCAATCACACACAAACATAAACAAGCAAATAAACAATCTCCCCCTCCCATAAACTAATCAAGCTTTTTCTCCTTCAGATGGAAAAGGAAGAAAGAAACAGCCTGCTATTGTTTTGGTTTGTTTTTTTTCTTCTTTTCTATTTTTAAATACAAGGAGGGGCTCAGATACTATATTGAAGCTGGAGCTATTTAGATACATAAATAAAATATGCAGATTTAGGAGTTAGTTTAGCCTTATCTATCTGGAAAATAAACAGAAATAAAATCAAAACTTTTGCCAGCTTTGTTAAATGAGATTGGAATCCATCCATTATGTGGGGGCCTTCAGTCTTCACACTATGCATCAACAAAATCAATGAATGTTGGGCTTAATTGGCCAAATTGATTGTATATTAAAACTGATTTAATTACTTCATTGTCATGATAGTAGGGATAAATTTGGCTAAGTCACTTTGGTTTAAAATGACAGTCTTTCTGTAGAAATTTAGGAATTTTGGAAGGAGTTGGGGAATGACCTTCTTTAAGATATAGAATAATGATTGTTTTGGCTTGATAAGCCTGGCCTTGTTTTCCCTGCCTTGAAACTTTCTCTCTTCTATTGAGGAACCTTCAGAATTTAATTTAATTGAAGAAGAAGTGCCCTGAGACTTCCTGTGAGTATTCAAGTAGTGGATAACATGAATTTTTAAGCCGACATAACAAGTCTTAACATGGCTTCTGATTCATTCCTGACATAGCCGGGCATAATACTGGAGATGTTAGAGTATTTGGAAGGTAGCACTGCCAGAGAATGTGCCATAAATATAAAAGAGAATAATTAAATTAGATCCTCTCAGGATGAACATGCTAACTGAGACCAGAGTGCATGTACAGTATATTAAAAATAAATACTTGTGCTGCACAGGCAGTGATTCAGCTGTCATTTGAATTCAGTGAAACTTTTCATGCAAACTGATTTCAGTGAAGCTACTCATGAGGGTAAGTTATTCTCATGCAGAAGTGGGTTCACAGAGTCACTGGTGCATTTCTGACCTGAAGCCAGGTAGGTGCAATAAAGCTGAAACCAGCCATTTTATTTCTGTTATTATTTGTGGTTCAGTGGCTGGAGTTTGCTATTTACTTCTGATGTAATGTTGAAAAAATAATTGCATCATTGTGTGCTACAGTTTCCTTAGTTACAGGTATGAATAGCAGTGCATAACCATCTTTTTTAAAAGAGCTTTGAGAATTGTAAAGTAAAGCATGAGAGTGAAAGATACTTGTATGATTTTCACTGTCAGAATTCACCAGCTTCAGGTGTGTCCCCTTTTGCAGTACTTATACATCGCTCTGTCCAGTTGGCATTTTGGAGGTTATAAACACATAACCTGTAACACTGAAAAATAAAATTATTTAAGATGAGCCAAATGCCATTATGTTAAACCGCACATCAGAATGAATTCAATTTTATCTGTTTTTTTTAAATGGATATCATGAAGAATTTTGTACCATTGATTTTGTTTATGTTGTGGCTATGTACATATCTGGATTTCACTGAATAAAATTTCTTCAGCTTTGGGCCAGTGCTTTGTGAGGCCACCCATAGAACAGCAAAATGGTTGGGAACTCCAGCCCACTGAGTGGGATTCAGTTCCAGATTAAGACCTTCACATTCAGACATCTCCACGTGAAATAGGGATCTGTGCTGCCATTGGAGTCGATGGAGGTCTGGTTAAAACACTCAGTACTTCCTCCAGAATGACCTGACCAGCTAATGGAGACTGGTTTCAGCCATCTAAACAGAGGTATCTAGCATCACTTGTAGGTGGTGTGAGCCTAGCCTGTAGCTGTCATTCAAGAAAGGAGTGGGTCTCCTGTAAGTCGTCATACCTGCCTGCCCAGTGTCGATGCCTTAGACGTCCTGCAGCATCCAGTGGTGGGAGATGACAGTAAGGCAACTGTATCCCTCTGTCCAGGCTTGATTCAGTCACCATCACGTAGGCTCCTCGTGCTATTTGAGGTGAAAGAGGGTACCTAAGACCCCTGTGGGGCTGGCAGGTAGGGTTAAATCTGGGAGAGAAATATGCCCTTCTGGAGTGGCAGCTGAGAGCCAGCAGGATACCCTGGGAACTAGCTAGAGCTAGGTGTCTGAGTCTAATCTAGGTCGTGCTGAACCGCTCTCTAGGCTCCACTGACTGTATTGACTAGGTCACTATTGATTATAATGGAAAGACATCTAGCTCATGTGAAATTGTCTAAATTTGGGTATGTTAGTCCTGAACTGAATCCTACCTTTTTTTTTCTTTTTTTTTCTTCTCTATTTTGCATAGAATAGAATAGAATAGAATAGAATAGAATAGAATAGAATATTTCAGCTGGCAGAAACCTACAACAATCATCTAATCCACCTGCCTGACCACTTCAGGGCTGACCAAAAGTTAAAGCATTATTCTAACCTGCAAGTAATCCTTTTCTAAAATAGGCCTTATTTTCTTTTATAGCACATTCTATGTGTTCTTCTTCCTAAAGATTTTTTTTTCTTTAGTAAAGAACAGTAAAATACCACTTTCCAAAGTGATGTTTCCAAAAATCACTTTCTGCTATAGCAAAGGGAACTGCATCAGTGGCTGTCAGGGAAAGCAAATACGGCAAAAAGAATCTGTTTGACTGAAATTCACTTACTGTTCTGCATACACTGAAACTGTGCAGTACAAAAAGGCCACAAAATATCAGGTGTGCTTGTGTATGAAGTTAGTATAGTATCAGGTTTGAATAAAATATGACTTGTAACAAATGCGTATTTGGCATTAGGCAGATAATGTAGTCTTATAAAAACACTGAGGACACATCTCTGGTTCATCTGCCTGGAAATGAGGAGAGGTGATAGAAACAGTCTTTTCCTTGCTCTCCTTGAGCACACTGCTGCATTGTCCAAAGAAATACTGGGATATTGGAAGTAGGAGTCCCTCTGGAGACCTAAGTCTGTTGCAATAAAATTCTGCAACAAATGTTTTCTGGAGTAAACTGACATCATCCTTCTCTTGATCCCAGCACTTCCCAGGATGGGATGTTGGTGGAATATTTTCTACTCTGGTGATAGATAATGCCAATGAAATTTTACTGGGTAAGGACTGCAGGATCTGGTGCATAGTATAAACTCAACAAATCTCTACAGGAGCTTGCCCTGTAATCCACTAGAGATGTTTGGGAAGGCCTGCTTGGCATGAAAAGTTGTTGAAAAAGCCTTTTTCTTTTGCAGGGAGTCCTTGGAATTTAAATGTGTTACCTCATCAGCTTCCAAAATGGCCAAAGCACACGTATGGGAAAGTGTCTTCTTTTTTTTAAAAAGATCGAAGTGTCTTTATCAGGTGCTGGGAGGAATTTTTAATTGCATGCCTTTGTGATATATGCAAATAAGATCTGAATAAATAAAACAGTTAAATGCTTAGTTTAGTGTTGGTAAAGCTATTACTTTATGGGTAAGATGTAAATTTTTAAAGCTAACTGTATTTGTAATAAAGGTTAGGAGTTTTCAAAGGCATCTCTGCAATTTGGCTACCATGTTTTAAAGTTCTATAGAAGAATCTCAGCTTTCAGTTAGTAACGTGACTTATGGTAACTTCCAGAGTGTTGCATGTGTTTCCTTCCATGCTAGCAGCCAAGGAAACATTCACCACCAAGCCTGAATTTTGGAAGTCCTTGCTGCTACTCTGTGCTCTGTAATGCAGTTCACATGGACAGACAGAGCCATTGCAACTCCATCTCCATCTCCACTGATGCTGATGCACCAGCTGCAATAATATTTCAAGTCAATCCCTGATTAGTTAGGGGAAGGTCAGCTATTTCTGACTGGCCTCACCCAGACAGAGAAGCAGAATGAAGCTCTGCCATCAGTGTCCTAAAATAGAAGGCCCTTTTCATCTGTCAGGCTTGAGTCAGCCACATGGAACTAGGAGACACAAATTAGGAGACACAAAGCGACTCATAGGGCATTGGGAAACACAGGCAGAAAGTCAAGCGAAGAGAAACTTCTTTAGATATGAGCTGTATTCTCTAAACAGCTTTTTAGTCACTTTCCCAAATATTTTATTTATTTTACTGCTTCTTCTTAAGTAATTAAAAAAGTACTGCCTTTCTCGTTTTCTTTTTTTGAAGCTAACTTTGATAATGAAACTTAGTGTGGGGATATTTTTTGGAGGCTTCTTTGCAGCTCTGGGGGCTTTGCTTTTTTTGGTGGCATTTGGAACTGATTATTGGCTTCTTGCTACAGAAATAGGAACGTGTTCAAAAGCACCTGAAGATGCTGGGGTTAGTATGATAATGAGAATTATATATGTAGGTTTCCTGGATGTGTTTATTTTGTAAGAATTTACTTCTGTATGAACTTTCAAATATGCTCATTTTGACCTTCTGGAGACTTACAAGCCTGCTTCAAAACTTCTTGTAACCAATGGTAATCAACTTTAAAATGAATTTGTCTTTTGTGATACTACTTTTGCAATATGACATTCTTTCAAAGGAATTATAACTGTTTAGATATGCTATAGCTAACCTATGTTCAGACAGGCTGTGTTTCATTGCAATGGTGGTGTTTTTTACCTCGACACCTAATTTCAGTTGAACTTGATTCTTTCAGCCACTTAAAAATTGTACGATAATGGCTGCTTCCCCCCCTCCATAGGGAGAGAAGGCCACTTTCCATCATGAAGGTTTCTTCTGGAGGTGCTGGTTTAGTGGAAATGTAAGAGAGAGTAATGCCAGCATGTGGAACTTCTGGTACAGTAAGTAATTTTTTCCTTTTACATTATCTACAGTAGTTTGTTCCTAAAATTGTTGGGGGTTTTTCCATCTTATGGATCACCAGATTTCATATGGCTTCTTTGGTGATCAGGTTCTTCAGCTACCCTAAAATAAATTCTTGACAAACATTTTTGTAATCTGTACTAAAGGAAACCCCAGGACAAAATCATACATATTTAACTATCAACTTACGCTGCAAATGTTACGGCTGTCTGTTAACCATTCTTATCAGGACAGTTTCTTGCAATTTACTGTTAAACAGACTGTTTATTTCTGTAACGTAGGGAAAAAGAGCTTAGTGGTTAGGATGGTCCATGAATTTTTGCTTGGAGGGTTTCTCCAACTAGTTCTACGAGTGGGTTAAGGAGGGCATGGGCAATTTCACTGTGAAAATGGTGTGGGACGCATCATCTCCAGAAGAATCCCTCTACTAAATTCACAGATGACCCTTTGCTTTCTTTCACTACATGCCAGGGTTCTGGAAGATCAGATAGTATTTTGCAACCAAAATCTCCCATGAAGAAGAGGTCAAGCAAAACTTCTTTTCCTGTCTTTGACCCTACCTCTGAGGTACAAAGCTCCCTCTCCTTATTGCAAGATTTCCACAATCCTTGTGAGAAGCAGTTGCCATCACACAAATTTCACTTCAATAACCTGTATTTTGCTAAATATATTGCTTGGTCTTAGGTGGCAAATGTAATATTCACTGTAGTTAATTTGCCTTTGTTATTTATCTGGAGAATTCTATGGTCAGGAATCTGAAATTTAAATGTGGTTTAAGCTATAGTCAGCCTTTATCTTTTGCAAGGAAGAAGGTGATATTTTTATAAGCATTTAATACAAAGAGTAAAAAACCCTTCTTTGGGGATATTGATTCCATAGACTACACTCATATTTGTTGAGACTGTAAACTTCCTGAAGATGCTTGATATTTTTCATTGTCCTTTCGCAAGAGAAAAAGTAATTTCCTGGGTTTTTTTCTTTTTTGTTTTTGGTGGGACATGCAATAATGAGACGGACATAATTAACTCTCACAAGAGAAAGGTACATATGCATATAAAAGCATACGTATGCATTGCATATAAATTGCAGTGTGCCTTCAGCAAGGCTGCTTTACTGTTCCCATAGTACGAATCTGTGTTGCCCTTTAAGGAATATCGTTGGCTGGATAACAAGGCTGGTATCTCTTACCAAACCAAATCCACTGTAAGCTATTGCCTGGGAGAGAACCTGGAATCTTGACCTATGAAACTCAGTTTGCCCATTTGAAGAACAGGCTTAAAATATTTTATTGTTAAGGCAGTAAAATATTAATCTCTAGCTTTCTTTCACTTTTAGCTAACCAGTCGCCTTCTAAGAATTGTACACATGCTTACCTGTCACCATTTCCTATTCTCCGAGATGAACACAACTCAACCTCCTATGACTCTGCAATCAGTAAGTCTTCTTTTGGCTGCAAATGGATACAATGCCTATAGTTTCAAGAAAACAATTTGGATGCTTCAGTATAAAACAGTCTTATCGCTCCACACAGTTTAATTAACAGAATTTTGGTGTTTCATACTTCTCATAATTTTACAACATGCATATTTAAGCCACTATTTAGCAAAGCACTTAAATGAATGCTTAGCTTTAAGCATGATGGCAGAATGGAAGTAATTTCTAAAAAAAAGAGACATTTCCTTTTTAGCCTTTTTTCTCTGACATAAGAAGTATCTTCCTTGGGCTGAATACATTAAACAAGTACAGCTTCTCATGTATTCCAATAAAACTGTTTTTTTGTTAAATAAATAACCACATGTGGAAATATATTGCATTTTCACTTTATGAGGAAGGAGGAGAGGAGCCTTGATACTGTCTTAAGTTTATTTAACTAACTCAGATGTACTGCACTGACTGTTGGATGTGCTAGCTTCTGTCCACTGACACTATAGGGAGCTGAGGCACTGAAATTGCTTTGAACAGTGTGTGCCGTACATGAATAATGTAGCCTAAGACTGTAGCAATGGGCAGTTTTGTTTTGTGAACTGAGCTCTTTTTAAATATATATATATATAAACTCTATAATAGTTCAAAATACTTACTATGCTAAACTGAGATATTAACACCAAGAAACTCTACTGCTGTAACACAAATACATATATATATGTGGAAGATATACAGTAATTGAAAACGTTATGTTTGAATAATGCCTGAAAACCTCTGTTTTTACAACTCTTAAAAACTACTTAAAAATAGTGGTCACATTTCATCAGATCAAGGGCTTTATGCAAACATATTTGAAGTAAATAGTTTCTGATACCTATTTCATAAGATTTTTTAAATAACGTATGATGTGTGGATGCTGCATGTCTCTGAGCTCATTGACGCTGTGGCTTAAGTGATCCATTCCTGTCCTGAAGATGTAATTATGCCTATGCGAATTTTGAAGTGTCTTCAGAATCCAATTTTTATGCTGCAGACATGAAAAAGAAAATAAGTTGGACTGATAATGGGTCTGTTAATCGTTGGAAATTATGAACTGTTTGTCCAGCAAGAATTCAGACCTCAACATTCAGAGATCTAATCTGTAACTTTACAGCACATCTAGAACAGTTTATCTTTCCATTTGAAAGTGACGGAGTCATCAGCTCCTAATAATCTAGACAGAGTTTGTATTCCACCATTCACTCATACATTCACAAAGATCCTCAAATTATATTGCATGATTACACAGAAGTGGACAAACAAAGAATAAGGAAAGGAGAAGGAATATCATCAAAAGTTTAATTAATTTTAGTTAATGTTTGCCAAAAGAACCACTGCTCAAATATAATTTTCCTATCTATATTTCATATTAGGAGATTAAAAATAGACAGAACTGTAGTATAGATGCTAGCCCAGGTAGAGTATATTCAGAGCCATTCCTGCTATATAAATAGATAGTTGGATTGCTTTTGAGCTCATTAAAACTGCAGAGGGTTTTTTTTATGCCTCCAGTTCATTTTCAGCATCCAAGCTGCGTTATTTACTAGAGCAGGTATGCTTGTTCAAGAATCTTTCACAACTTTTTCTGAAGAAGGTTAAGTCATCATCTCTTGTGTTAGTTCAAAACTTGTTTCTCCTTTAGTCTAGTTTGACAGTTCTGCCCATGATATTTGGCAAACAAGTTTTTAAAACCCTGCTGCAACTGCAGTTGCTAAATTAAGAAATGCTAGAAGGTTATCATCTTCTTCTTGATTCACAGTGGAGGAAATGCTCTCTGTAAAAGCCAGTGGCAAAAACCCGTGGTTGGATTTCATGAAGAACAAGATTTCATCACCTATTTGTATATCCAGCTGGCTGCATCTAATACCTTGCATTAGCTAAACATAGAAAAAAAGGGCACTACCAAAAGATTGAGGTTATTGTCCCCTTTTTTGGTTCTGCTACTGTTTCTTGATACAATATTACCATTTTCATGGCTCATAGCTTTCTCAACATACTCACTTTGGGGGATAAAAAAGAGAAATCTCCCCCACAGGTTTATCACTGTGTTTTTAGTGAGTCCCTCGAGTTCTATTTTAATTAGGAGTGGATAAGAAGAAATATTCTGTCATCTGAAAATTACTTCTTTTGCTCTTTTGTAGAAAAATAAACAGCTGAATAAAAAGCTTTAAACTTAATTAGAAAAAATGAGCATGTATGTACAACACATTTTTCTAAAAATCTCTAACTTTCTGTTAATAGAACTGTTAGTTTCTGAGCAAGCAAAGGCACGTGACTTCTTTTACAGAGTGTTTGGTTTAAGAGACTTTGGGACCTTATCAGAGGAATTTGGATTTAACTACAGCCCCTAATGGAAACACAAGTGTGGTTTGTTGGTTGAGTGCCATGTTACCATCCAGTGAGAAAGGCTCAGGCAAAGATAAGTTTCCTGAGGAACATAAAATCTCTGATGATTTTTGAGTGCAGTGTCTGGACCAAGTTCTTTGTTCACTTAACTCCTTTGGCTTTAGTATCAGTAGGAATTTAGCTCAGAGCTTTTCTGGGCCAGAATTCAAAAGTGCTCAATCTATCCCGTATTAGCTTAATTACATGTTTTTGTATGTGGGTTTTACGATGTTTGTGTGATAGTTCCCTGAAGATTCAGAACACTGAGGACCTTGAGGTTTAGTGTTGTAGTACACCTTACAAAGCTTTAGACCAAAGGCTTGGTTCATCCTGCTGTACAAACCTAGACTATGAGCTCTTGATGTCAAGAATTATAGCCTTAGATGGAAATGTAAAGACAGAAGAGCCTATAGTGATGGTATATTGGAGATTTGAATGCATGTTTTAATGTTGCAGATTTCTTTTCATCGTTACTGTCAGATGGATGATCAGCTTCGAAGAGTCAGATAGCACTGCTTTGAAATTGCAGCTTGCTGCCTCTTTTAATCACAGTTATAATGGTTTTGTTCATTCACTGGTTTTGTTAAATATCTTGGCGGAGTGGGGAGGACTTCGCCTACCTGCAGGGTATCAGGTGTGGTCCACAGCTGTGCTAACCACCATTTATGGTTAATGCACTTAAAGAAATTTGTAGGCCATGTCATTTATCTTAACCTGAAACAGGCATCGAAATGAACTCAGGGGAAGCCTGACTCTAGTGGCTTTCTGTGATGGTACAGTGGTTTATAGTGACAGCTATTAGAGTGTGCAACTCTTAAGTAGACTTAGACAGCACCTCATTGTGTTGCCAGCAGATTCATTTAGATGATGATTCACAAACATATGAGCAACAAACTGCAACCTAGGAATAAAAAAAATGAAATTAGCCCGTAGAATAAAAGTGCCAGAGTAGTGACCTCTGCATTCTAAAATAAACATACATTTGTAAATCATAATCAGATTGGTTATCCTGTCAGGCTATTTTGAAAACATAATAGTATAGTACTTAGATAATAAATCATTGCTAGCTAGATTAATGCGTGGTATCATGTCATTAGATTACTTACACTGATGTTCAAGGACTATCACACTTTTATAAAACTCTTTTACTACAGGACAATACTAGGCCTGTTTTTGAAAAATGTACAAAGTCCTTATACAAGTAGTCTCGTTAGCTATAGTGAGATTATTCCTAAGAAAAAGAAGTGCGAAATCTAGCACTTAGTCAAGTAATTAATTTTATTTTTGTGAGGGTTTTTTTTCAGCTTCATTTGGAAATAAACAATAGTTCCTTAACTGTTGTAAGTTGCCCCAGCCCCTTCTGAAGCTAAATTGGAAGCCATTTAATAGGGCTGCCCTGCCACATTAGTTTAATACTCTGATTTGTAGCTGCTAATACTTTTTTTCCTGACCATTAGTATCTTATTTTGTCCAGTACTGGGCACATTGCCAGCATTTGAAGTAGTGCCTACTATAATGTAGAATACACAATGTTTATAGGACTGAAGCGAAATTCTGGTTCAGTAACTGTTAAATCTAAAATGGTGTGATCAAATTTATTGGCAGGTTTGTTACTGGGTTGAAATTAACCTAAAGTAATCTAGAAAATATCAGCAGTGAAATCTGAAAATAAAAATTGTACAGTGAAATGTTAGCCGTAGCCTGTTTCTAGGGCAAAAAAATACTGTTATGTAATACAGTCACATAATTGCTCTTGAGAGATTGTAATACAGTACATTTACTAAGGGAGAACTCCAAGCCACCAAGCAGTGATAAAGCAAGAAGTATTTAAAAAAGCAATGTATTCATACTGTGAATATTGTATTTGTTTTACTGTTAAGGTTATTAAAAAAGGAAAGATTATTACTACTAGGGGATAGTAAAGGGTACTGAGTGAAACTGAGAAAGTCTTGCAAGGTTTACCGTGTTGCCAGGTGTGTCTCCTGCACTGCTGATATCTGTGATCTCATTTACAGTTGTTTATCTGCAGAGAAGATACTCCTGATTTAGAGCAGTTCAGGCACTTCACCTTTCACTGTATCTTACATTGTGGGTGGCAATACTCTTGTCAAAAACATTTTGATATCTGTTACATTAAATAGAGAGGTAAAAAAGACATATTCTAAAATACAAGCCGCAGTCAAATCACAGGAAAGGTTCACTTTAGGATATGAACTTGTGGGTGAAAATTCAAGGGAACTTTTCCAAGTCATTTTGCTTATCCTTAGTAATGTTTATGCAGCACTGTACTCACACACGCATCAAAATGTTTTTCAGCTTTGTGGTGCTTAATAGTTCGTATTGATATTAAATTTACTATTAAGTGGCTGGGTTGGTTTTTTTTTTTTGATAGGCTATAGAAAATGTATGGGCCAATGACTGAGATTTTAAAACACCTGAAGTCAGCGAGGCCAATAAAATACGTGGTATGGTTTCATGAGGTTGATGTTAACATCTCCGATAGTAGTTGGGTGTTGCATTGTGTCATTAGCTAACCTGTTCCTGAATAACCTGTTATGGAGCTTCAGAGGTGTGCATGGCTACACAACAGCTGTGTAACTTTGACAAATATATTATTGCTTCTCTTCCATATCATGCACCAGGAACATCTTAAAATATGAATCTGTGGCTTCAGCTTATAATTAATGCTGGGATCTACTATACTAGAAAAGGGGGCGCTTAATAATTTTCAGCCATTTCTCCAAAATTTGGTCCCTTACTCAAAACCAGATACTACTTCTAGTTTTCAAATGATGCAGAAGTCTCCAGAGGGACCTAAATTAGGATCTTTAGGGAGAAAAGCAAGTAGCAAGGGAAAACTACAGGTCATGCAATTCTGGAGGAATATACTGCAGCTATAATGTTCCCATAGTATAGAGGCCGAACGGTGCAGGGCTCAAAGACAAGCATACCGTGTGCACTCATGTTTTCCTCTAAGTACTATTTTATTTTTAGGCCTGCCTGTCACTGCCAAGGCAAATGTTGTACCCGACAAAGGGGCAGCTTACCAAGACAAGTTACAGAACCTTCTGTTTAGCACTCTCGCAACACAGAGCAGTGGTATCTAAGATTAACACTGCAGATAGGTTTACCTTGGACTATGCAGTAGTGCTTGTACTGTATTTCTTATGTTGTAGGAAATACTTGGAACAATGCATGTATTTGAGGTAGCTAACTCAAACACATCTGTGAAGTACCTTGATGAGGCAAGGATACTCCTTGTTGCCTCGATCAAAACATGGCCTATCTTATCAACTGCCTCACTGAGACTTGAAATGGTGCAAACTTCTGTTAACACTTTGTATAGGTACACTGAACCATTATTTCTTGAAACAGGCTGCTTGGATTAGAGTGTTAGCCCTTTTCATGGGATATAAAGAAGCATAATTCAAAGCAGCATCTTCTGTTCATTTTATCTGTCATGGTTCACCTCAATCTCAGAGCAGCAAAGTCTTTGACTTGAAGAGTAAGTTCATTCTTAGGAAGGTTTAATTTCAGCCAGCTCTTTTGTGCTCATCTATAGATGCCAGCTAAGCTAAGTGACAGCAGTAGGGCCGCATTGTAATTTTGAATGATTAGCCCTGTAGGAACTGATCTTGCCCATCTAGACAGAGAAGATGGGAAATGTGGTCTAAGCAAAAATGGTCTAAGTAAAAAATAAGTGAAGCCTTCTTTGCAGAAAAATGGCTTTTTAACTCCCTTACTGAAGAAAAAGTCTATGTGCTTGTAGGCTGTTTCCTCAGACCTGTGCCATGAATGATCCAAATGACTTACTGTCTTGCAAATTAGAGGGAGTAGTCTTTTGCTTGGAAAGTTGCAGATTTGGGAATATGGCAGACTTTTTCCCTGTCAACTATACTCTATTTTCTAATTGATGTTTAATGACGGAGTTAGCTGGATAAACAAGTATTAGGATCATCAGAATTTACCCCTGATTCTCCGGGGTAAATAATTATTTCTAGAGAAATATAATGGAAGCTTATTTCAGGTGATAGCTAGGTCAAACCAGTATTTCACATGTAATGCATAAAATAGTTATGCTGTTGGTGCAGAGAAACAGCTTTTCTCTTGTATAGTTACAGAGAGGTTTAAACAAATTTTCATCAGTTACATTTGTATTCCTTTTGTGTTCTGTTTCCAGGAATATTTGAACAAATCAAGCTTTTCTGGTAAAATTTCACTGAAAGCAGACTTCAAAGCTTTCTGTATGAAGAGCAGATAATGAAATTGGATACTGATATTGTAATGCTGGAGAATCTTGTGTCCTCATCCATTCAGAAAATAGAAACAGTGCTGTATGTCTTAGGTGACTGACCATAATGATATCAAAGAAAGCTTTTTCAAGGTCCATTTTGGCCAATGTGTCCTATTATGTAGCATGACTTTGAAGTACCTTGGGCCACCCATGTAAAGGAGTTGGGTGGTTATAGACTGATTTAGCGGTATTAGGTTTTAAATGAGGAAGTAATGTCCCATGGACTTGGGGACTGCGATGAAGCTTAGCAAAGTAGCCCCATGAGTAAAATAATATGAAATTGCTTCAGAGACCCACGACTGAAAGACTTGAGAGATTTACCTTTCTAGGTCTCCATTCACTGTCCATTTGCATTAAGTGAATCATTTAACTATGTGTTTAACTTTAAACAGGTGCCTAAATCCCGTTAGAGGTGGAGTACTTAAAGCAGAACACACACTTAACTGCTTTGCTGAGCCACAGCCTTATTTCTTACCTACAATTTCCATATTTTTTTGTTTATGTGGAAAGAAGGCTTGTGTTGGATATGAACCAAAACACAATTTTAACCCTTCTGCCAGCTGCTTTCAGACACATTCATCCTTCCTATGCCCGAATCTGCTGATCAGTGTGGCGGAAAATTATGTCTCTGAATGTTTGCCTGGATTAAAAAGGATGTTATTTAAAAAGTGTGGCTAATGTGATGTGGTGAATGTGATCTAGCTAATACATTTACAAGGCTTAACTTTAACATGAGTTAAGCTGCTGAAGTTAAAAACTATAGATTTTTGGAACACATTAGCGGGAAGCACGAGCTGATAATGTATAATGCACTGTCAGATTTCAGATGAGAGCAAACCTGAATTATTCCAGAATAGCTGCCTGTAACAAGCTGTATGAACTTGAAACTTTCAGGATATGAACCAGTATAATAGTTGCTTGGTTGTGTTTTGCCATAACAGTAAGTAGGTGCTGTCAAATGATAAGTGGCAGTTTCTTTTGTGACTCGCTTTTCCTGACTTGCCAGCTGGCTTATATGCTTTCCCTCAGTTGGGTGGAAATGTTTTTCACTGACTGAATTGTCAGTGCTTCAAGATTTCCAGATCTGACGATGGAGATCTTTACAACTCATAATTTTACTAATGGGTTGTGTTAATGTACCAATTTTTAAATTCATGGGAGAAATTTATGTCACTCTTGTAGCATTTGTAAAATGATGACTTTGTTAAATGGATGTGCAATTAACCAGCTAAAAAATAATTGTTAGAAAGACTCTTTTGGCCAGAGTATGTCACAAAACTCTCGGCTCATTTATCACCAGCTGCATCCATTAATTCAGCACTGCTTGGCACTGTCTAACAGGGGCTTCTGAAACATCACATTTTAAATTTAATAAAATACAAAGAACTTTAGAGCAGGAATAGGCTGGTTTAAAATACTTAACTGTTTCAGAAAACCAGTTCACATGTTTTGAGTTTCTCCCCCATCCTGCTTTAAATTTCCTTCTACTGAATATGACTATATGTAAGGAGAATTATCCAGTTGTAAATTGTAGAGGACTCACAGATTGCTATTGGTGATATGGTCTGAGCACTAAGAATGTCAAGATGTTGCAGCTCTCTGCTTCTCCCAGACAATTTTCGTAAAACAATTGTATCCTGTCAGTCCAATCCTTTATCCCAAAGAATCATTGCTACAGCTTTGGTGTACCATTTTCTAAAGAGCATAAATTTGGTCAAGTTGCTATCTTACAAGTCACTGCTAAATATTAAGCAGACAGATTTTATTCCTGGTAACTTACAACCTATTTTCCATGATTATCAGACAAGGACTGGTGTTCAAACCTAATTTGGTCCACATGATATATAACATATATGTACAATAGAATGAATGTTTTATTTGTTAATAAGGCAAGTGAAAAGAGAGGGGAAAAAGAAAAATCGTTGTTAGCCAAATATGTCACTTGTTTAAGTTCTAAAAAGTGTTGTATTCTTTTGTTCCTTCTTCCCTTTCTCCAGTTTATCGAGGTTTCTGGACAGTTCTTATGCTCCTGGGAGTGCTCTCTATTGTGATGGCTAGTTTCTTCATCATCTGTGCAGCTCCTTTTGCCAGCCACGTTCTGTACAAAGCAGGAGGAGGCTTTTTCATCATTGCTGGTGGGTATACTGTTTGCTCAGTCAATTAAAGAGTAGAAAGGATGAGGTATTTCTTCCATTTTCCTTGACCAAAATTATATTAATCACAGTTAAAAGAAAGAAAAAGCATATGCTTCTATCTTTTGGCTTGTGGAGTGCCTGCCTTGGAGACAATTCTTTCCACAGGTATTTAGTCATGAAGCTGTTCTAAAAGCTACTTTTGGATTAAGATAAAAAAAAACCAAACAGGAAAAATCATGGAATTACACTGCAATTTCAGTCTACTTTTTTAGCAGGAAAAAGAATGCAGATTTAGGGATACTGCCTTATAGAATTCTCAAGGGCTTTAGCTAAGGAGAGAGGTTTTTTTATCAGTGACACAAAAGGTGATTATGGTGGGCTCTAAAGAAGTTGGAAGACAGAGCACATTCACATGACCAATATAGGAGAAATGTTTTGGATGTGATTGGACTACACAAAATAGTTGTCACATATGAGTAAGTGGAAGCTCTAAACCTCTGTGAATGAAAGATAACAAATAACTGAATTCCCTCCTTCCTCATAACCCACACGTACTAAGGAGGATGCACCCTCCCAGGATTCAGGTGATACAGGCAGCTCTCTGGGATGCTCTTTGGTTAATCTTGAAAAGTCTGGGAAGATGTCACACTGGTGTGTAAGATACAGTTGCGTAGGACATAAATGATAGTATGTGCTCACTGTTCCTCTTTGTATAAAGCCTGGTGAGAGGCAGCCCTGGGAGAGCAGTGTTGTGTTACAGGGTAGAGCCACTCGTGTCAGGACCAAAAAGCCTGGGCTCTCTTTCTGCTTCTGTTACTGACCTGCTGACCTTGCTTACCCACTTCACCTCGCAGCTCTTCATATGCAGCTAGTGATCGTTATTCCCTTTTAAAGGACCCTCAGTGAAGTGTGGGAAGTATTTTATAATATTTTTGCTGAAAAAACTCCTGCATACTTGCATTTGATCCCTTGAGAATTGCTCCTCCACGCTTTTAAAAGACATACAAAAAATATTAATAGCCTGACGGAAATCCTAAGGCATTTCAATGCTTTTTGTCACTAATTTGCAAGGTAAGAGCCCATATGGGTCCTGCTCTTTTTATGCATTTGTAATCTGTAAAAAACCTCAGCTGTCACTAGAAAGTAGCACAGGCTGTTAAAGAGGAAAAGGGCACTTGAAAGACACCAGGAACCGATGGGCAGAGGTGCGAAGCGACGTGTGTGTTCTCCACTCTGGGTCACTTTATCTGCCCTCATTTAGGCAGGCGAAAGTTAGATCCCCAAGTCTGCACTAGTCTCCCTTGGCTTCCCTAGGAGGTCTGCAAGAGGCAATAACATTCACTGACAGTAAAAACAGGAGGTATGTAAGAAGCTCCCCCAGCTAGGGATTTGTTTCATCCTGAAAGAGGGGGCCTAATTGGATCAGATGAATGTGCTGTGGAGGAACCCTACACCTCTCTTTCCTTTAGTGAGGGAATCTAAAGAGACTATTTTTTAGGTGTGTGAAGTTAAGTGAGCTTTATTATCCCAGTGTGTGACCTTGGGCCAGTCTCTTTGCCCCTCTCACCCTTTGTCCCTATAGAGCAGATGTTCAAGGGAAATCCTGACTTTTTATTCTCTATATATGTAGAATCTTTCAACTTCAGGACTGTTCTCAATCAGGGCTTCAGAGAAGAGCAGCTGTGTTATTTTTACTATTACCATTGTGGTTTTTGAAAAGCAAAGATGTTTAGCAAAATCCTGCTATGATTTGCCAAAAGGTGGCGGTGGCAGCAGAATATAGGACCCTGGAGCCACTCAGCTTGCACAAGAAATTTTGGCTTGGATAGGGGGACAGCATTCCTGAACAAGCTCTTCTGCATCTACTCCCAATCCCATCAATAGGGTAGGGCTGCGTGGGGAAGGTACTTACTGTAAATTTCATTATCCTATCCAACACTTCAGATCACCCACAAAAACATTTTAAAAGTTTGTTGCTCTTGGTTCTTCTCACAAGTACTCCCGTAGCCAAGGTGAGGGTTTAATTATATCATCAATTAAAATCACGCTGGTGGGAATGACCATACTGACATAAGAAGAGCTTATAAATACCCTGCATTGACAGCAGTTAAAGCTATGTCCTGTGGGAGGTCTTGGGCAACAACCCAGTTTCCTGGGTGAATGGCCCATTGCGTTAAATGGAGAGTAAGAGGGATTCTCAGACCCAAAGGTATGACAGTATGCAATTACTCTCTCTCCCAGTAGGAATCCCTCACAATTGTTAATAGCTTAAATCTGGGATAACTTGGGGGCAGAGCAAGATAAGGCAGAACTTGGTACAGAAGAGGAGTGTTTTAGCCAGCTTCTAGAAGGCAGGGTGGTGTGCTCTACTGTGTTCTGTTCTGCTCTGACCGCTTCTTCTATCCCATCTCCTTCAGGACTAGACACCCTGTTTGTTTACTGCCTCCCAAAGAAAAACGGGGCACGGAAGGGGAGAGCAATGAGAAGTGGTGTATATTTACCACTCATACCAACACATGATCAGGATGCAGCCAGGGTGTGCATCTATTTAAACACAGACCAATGGGGAAATGATGTAATGCAACTTAGATAAGTGAAGTTAGAGTTCTTGTAAGACATAAGCCAGCATATTGATTTGAAGAAAAAAGGAATTATATACATTGTTTTGAAAGGGCCTGGATGCTGTCTTACCGCAAAGTTCAAGTAGCTGTTGTACTGGAGAGAATAGTAGGCTTCTGAGAAATAAGTTAGACAAGGTGGTTTTTCTGTGGAAGCTTGGAAGAAGACAGGAAGATCAGTCATTTTTCTACTTACATATCTTTAAAGAAAAATGTTAGATGAAGCAATTTTAATACCTGTTATTGGACTGAAGTGTCTGTATCCTTTTGCAACCTTAACTGACAAATTAGGTAGCAGATAAAAGCTCTGCCTCAACTGAAGATAAGAACAGCTTGTAGCATGGTCTGCTGTGCCATCTTAGGGTTCAGGAAGCAGCTGAAGTGTCATTGGGAATGGGATTCATGCCAGCTGTTCAGCCATCTGAAAGCTAAGTGTTTTCTATGAACCAACTGCTTAAACTTCTATCATCAATAGTAAGAAACACACTCTCAGAGGGACACTTTACCTTATCTGTGGTAAGGCAGGTGGACTTGCCTTTTGGAGGGACCTATGGAAGGAGGCTAAACAGAGATCCCAAGTGACACAATATTTAGGTTGGAAAGGACCTCTTGTGGCAATCAAGTCTGACCTCCCATTCAAAGCAGGGCTAGCTTCAAATTTAGATCAGGCAGCTGAGAGCCTTATCCAGTCAAGTTTTTAAAATCTACAATAATTGATTTTCCACAGCATCTTTGGGCACTTGTCCCAGTGTGACCAACTCAAATGTGAATTTTTTTTTCCTCCTTATATCCACCTGAACTTGTCCTTGCTGCAGCTTGTGACCATTGTGTCTATCTTTTCCGTGTGCAGGTCTCTGAAGAGTCTATCCCCATCTTCTCTCTAACTCCATTTAGACAGATGAAGACTCTTTTCTTCTGTAGACTAAAACTCCCCAGCTCACTCAGCCTCTCCTTGTCCTCCATCCCCCTAACCATCTTGGTGGTCATCACCTCAGTTTATCAGTATCTTTCTTTCACCAGGAGGCCTCAAACTGGACACAGTTTTCCAGATATGATGTCATGAGTGCTGAGTAAAGGGAAATAATAGTATTCTTAAATCTGATGACTATGTTCTTGCTAATGCAGCTCTGTATGAGGTTAACTTTCATTTCTGCCAGACCTGTCTGAATTCTTGCACACTGAGAGGGACCATTCTTGTGCTTTAAGGAAGTTGCCTGTGAGGAACAACCAGTTCTTCTGGGCTCCTTTGCCCTTCAAGGCATCCTTTGTCCTTCAGGGCAACCTCCCTTGGGATCCTGCCTACCAGTTCCCTGAACAAGCTGAAGTCTGTTCTTCTGAAGTCCTGGGTCTTTAATCTCCTACTCACCTTCCATATTCCTCCTAGGATACTAAACTTTGCCATTTCATGGCCATTATAAACACAGCTAACACTATCTGTCATATTTCTGACCAGTTTTTCCTTATTTGTGAGTAGCAGGTCCAGCAAAGCACTTCCATTGGCTGGTCTGTTCCACAACTATTTCAAAAAGCTATCCTTGATGCAGTCCAGCTATGTACCTCCTGGACTGCTCTCTCTCTCTGATGTTGCCCTTCTGGAAGATAATGGGGTGGCTGAGTCCCTTGTGAGAACCAGAAATCGGAACTGGTTTTCCAGTCCACTTCCTTTTCTTGACTGTGGCCTGTAGCAGATGCCCACCATAACCACACCCTTTTTGTCCACCTTGTTGATCTTAAGCTCCTATTACTTAGAAGATATCTATCCATTCAAGATATTTCTTGGTGCAGACTGCAGCCATCCCACCCCATCTTAACTGCCTGTTCTTTAAGTCTGCACCCATCCAGCAAAGCATCCCAATCAAGCAAGCTGTCTTACCACATCTGCAGCAGCAGCATCCATCATCCAGTGACTGTAGAAACTTGAATTTTTCCCATGTTATTCCAACACCAAGTTCATTTATGTACATGCATTTGAGATATGCTTTCAGTTGTGCTGCTTTCCCAGTGGAAGCGTACAAGCCTCCCGCATTGCTGTCCCATGCATATGCTCTCTATTCCCTGCCCTGCGCTTATCTGGAGGCTTTGATGTCCATCTCCCTTGCTTGCATCTCTTCTCACAAGGTTACCGAGCTTGTTGCTCTTTCCCTACCTTGTCTGATGGATCTCACCTCTCCCCAGCAGTCCTTGTATCTCAAAGAGGGTCCCATGGTTACAGAAGCCAAAGCCCTGCTTGCGACACTAACTACAAAGCTAGGAGCCAATGAACAGCATATACCAGCTTTTGTGCAGTTTTTATCCTTTGGGCAGCAGGTTTGAGACCATCATCATCTGGGCCCCATGCTCCTACCTCTCACACTCAGAACCTTGTAATTACCCACTCAAGGTCTCTCTGCCAGCATCACTGGTGCTCATGTGGATGAACTGCAAAGGGTCTCCAAAGGAACCTCAGAAGCCTCTCCACAGTGTCACATATCTGGGGCCAAAACAGCAACAGACCTACCCACAGAGAAATTCTGATGTCTGATCTGTGGCAAAGCAACACACCTGCCTTGTCTTCATCCTGACCTTCAGTAAAGGCTGCCCACCTCTCTTATTGAGAGGTGCAGCTGGGCTACCGCCAATGGAGAGGCACATGCAGTTATTAGTATTGGTGGAAGCTTGCTGACTAGCAGCTTTCCCTATTAAGCTCTGTAATCACATTAACTACCTGAGGTTGCAGGTGAAACTACAGATGTTACACTGGTGGGGAAAAGTGCATATCAGTTCAGTGATGCCACAGTCAGTGACTCAAGGGCTGTCTTTGCAGTCTCACCTCCATGTCTACAATAGCAGAGGATGGACCAAGAGCAGCTACAGTAGTGCAAACTGTAAGAAGCCTTATAGTTGCTTCAAAGGTCATAGGAAAAGAAGGGAAAGCTGCTTTAAAATAATCACTTAAAGTAGCCTTCAATAAACTCCATAATTACCTTGGGCCTGTTGCTGCCTGGTTGGTGATGAAAACTGTCCTCTTGTACTGATGTCAAACAAGCAAGCCCCCAGGGTGTGCACGGAGCATTACAGAATCACACCCTTGTGAAGAAGCAAGATTAGAAGTACCAGTATGACTTTTGCTTCCTGCCAAAAGAGTGAAAAAAGCTGGTATTTTAATTCTAGCTCCTAGATGAGGACAAAAATCTGTCTTCAGAGATATGTGCCAGCTCCCATAACTCTTAAGTGGGATCCTCTTCACGTACTTCAGAGTAGAATGTCAACCATACTTTTTAAATAAAGTCACAAGAGGCCAAGGTAGGTGGTAGAATCTGTAATAAGGACAAGGACAGAAAAATGCAGTTAAAAAAAAATATATATACACACATGTACAAGTTTTCCTCAAGTGAGGTACAGAGTTCTAAACTTCTAAGGACAAGTAAAAAGCTCACATCATTCTTTCCAGCACCTGTTGTCTTCGTGTCTGCATAGTAAAAGATTTGTGCCATAAACAGCCATTCACCATTGACAAGTGAAAGGCATTTCTACGTGGGAAGAATAAGTACTAAAGGCCAGCAAACTGCTTCTTGAATTCATAGACATTTCTAAAGGTTCTGTATTCTTTCTCCACTGCAATATGCACAAGTATTTGTTTGAAAGAAATTCAAAAGAATAAATGCAAAAGACAGAAAAGAGTGACCTCAGAGACGTCCATGTCTTATCACACTGCACAGAGCTGTGTATCAAACATGTGTGTTCTTAAAAAAAATGCAAAATGGAAAAAAAGAAAGAAAAAGGAGGAGGAGGGAACTATTTATTTGTCTTAATCTCTCTCAGACATATTTCATGTTCTAGGAATAATTTCCCCCATCATTCCTGATTCATGCAACTGCTGTTTTATTTTATATTCACTAAAAGGCAAGGGCAAATGGACACTCGCTCACTATGCAAAAGGTCTAAATGCTGAAACTGTAGAAATACATCATAGCACATATTGTTCCTAAAAATATTTGCTCCATGAAATTGTGGAGGTTTTTTTCAATCTCAGTAATTTTACCTTGCAGCTTGGCTATGAGAGTTCATGACATTCACAATAGGTAGTGCAAGACTGCAGGAACAGATTTCCCAGAATAAATACATATTCAGTAAACTCCTGTCTAAATGCTTAACTCTCATGAAATCATAACTCTGTGAAAATTAGACAAAAGGAGCACTAATGAATGAAATGCTGTTGGAGGCAACAGGACATGGTCAGTTTTTACTTAGCCTGATTCTACTGTTCAAGACATTTCTTGAACACACTAAGCAATATACCTACTAATTAGCCTCCATTAGCAGATAGTGAGAACCCTTAAATACTCCTTTAGTGCCTTAATTAACTAAGAGGGTTTACATATTCTCCCTTTCTTTTTCTTTTCTTTTAAAGAAGGACATTTATCTCTGCTTGACATACATTTCTTCAGCAAATTTCCATACCCAACAATTTGCCACACACAGGTATTAACAGCCTGCTGTGAAATCACCCGATGGATTTTAGCATCCCTGAAGTTGTTTTACCACTGGCAGCACTGGCTTCCTATTTTGCACCTACATGGTGTTGGCTCTAGTGGAACCACCTAGAAGGTGTTGCTTCAGACTGCCCGAAGAGCAAGGGGTGCCCATTTCAAGATTAAAGCACCTCTGACGGAGTCTTGTTTTAGTGGCAGATGCTTCTGACTAACTGGGCTTCTTAACTTTGTGTCTGCCCAGGGTACCGGAGGTGAGTCCAGATGTGCCAGGCCTGGTTATACTGACCTGCTGCTACTTTTTGTAATTATTACTGTTTTGAACTAAGTTTTCCCCAATGTAAAGAATAAATAGAAGATTACAGATGTTTGAAAATGTACAGGCACAACCATCTGAAGAGGTAAATTCCAATGCTCGTATGGATTTTGCCATATTATTAAATTATCTTTCCAAATCTTTGGGCTATAATTTTTTTTTTGTTTGAAGTTTTGAAACCTTGAACAAACTCCATGTCTCTAATAACTCCATTTATCTTTTTTCTTTTTACATCAAAAGTTACTAGCTCTGTTGGGTCCTAATTTTCCTGTGTTGCCTATGTTATCTATGATCGTTAGATGTTGTTGTAGGAATCTTCTGCTCAGTTTGACTTATATTTGGAGAGTCCTGAATTTAATTTCTCATTCTTTAGGTCTGGCCCTAAGGTGATTCTTCTCTCTGTTTCACCAGTTTTATGTTTAATACAAGCACAGTACTAAATTCCATCAAAATTGAGTTTTACTTAGGTAAAATACTTTCAAAATTTAATTTATGCCTTTTAGAGTTGAGTGTTGGTTTTTTTCAAACTTTGTTAGGAATTTGAGCCCTAGCAAAAAATGTAATCCTGGAAGTATATTTCATAGACATGAAATGTGTCTGCCTCCTTCTTTATTTAGTTTTTCTACTTTCTTTCAGCCTCATAAAAATTGCAAGATCCTTTGGGATTTTCAGTCACGTTTTGATTATGCCTCAGGTTAACTACTTCAGCTCATTTTTTGGTGGGCTTCAAAAGGTAGTGTTCACAAGCATTGAGTTGTGAGCTCTCACCTGCCAGAGGTTCAGGTTGTCCAGAATGTAAAGCTATTACATTCTGACCATAAAGCACCAAGAAGAATGTCACCAGATCGGCAATTTAAACTGCTCAGCTAACCTGTCTGATTTTGCCTGAAGCAAACGAGGGAGCGATGACAAGAGTTGCTCCCTGGTAAGTGGGTAGGAAGAGCAGGGAAAGGAGGTAGTGAGGCAGCATCTCGGAGTGGGGTGGGGAAAGGTAACCCTGAAGGGTTACCAGGACAGGCGGGTCTGGAAGCAAATTCCAAAGTGCATTTGTGGGTTTCGCCACAAGCGTCACATTTTTTCAAGGTTGCATTGCAAGTATTTAGGAGGATGGGGAAGAGACCACAAATATCTTTGACTTAGACTCTGCAGCTCTACAGCCTGCAGACTCAAGTTTGCCAATAAGTGTTCCCAGGAGTATGCACTGGCTTGTGGTTTTAATGAGATACCTAAATATACTAGGATAAAAACATGATGGGGTGGTGTCACCCAAATGTTTTAATGTTGGAATAGATAGTCCTGCTGCTGTAACTGTGCTGTGACAGCTGGAGCTAAGGGAGCAAGCGGGTACAGGCTGGAGCACGCAAAAAATTCAGACTTGTGCCCTCAGCTTTCCAGCAAATCTTCTGCTGGAGCATCTGTGGTGCAGGCTTGCATTTCTCAAGTGTCCACATTCCTCTAAAGTGAAATGAAATATTAGGAATGCAACTGATACTTTGGAAAGCACTTTCTTCTTATATCTCCTTCTGGTGTATAGTAACAAAGAGATTAACAGAGTTTGTAAGGACGTGTGCTCCTATTACTATCATGTGTAAACAGTCCAAAGGCCTTTCAGAGGAGTGGTTGGGAAAAGGCTGTGAATTATGTGGTCGATTAATTCCAGGAAACCATTGTATCCAATCTGAGGTTAATACTAATAGCCTGCTTCATAGCCAGTATTTCATTATTGTTGGGTTTTGTTCCTATACCTGGAACTTCTTTTCTAATTTGGAGGATTTTGAATTAAATACATCTGAATTTGTCTGCAAAATATTTGAATAGAATACTCTGAAGGTAGTACGTTCCAAACAAAGCCCTTTTCATAAGAAAAAAGAAGCAAATGTAGAGAGGTGAAGATGAGAGAAAGATTTCCCACCCCTTTCCCCTTTTCCATATCTCATCCAGAAGACTGTGATAGAAACAATGTCAGAGTTCGGGAAGCAAAAGTAGATTTTTTTTTTCCAGGTCATCCCATCCCAACCTCCCTCCTTTCCCCTCCCTTGGCGCCTGAATTCAGAACAGTAAATACCTGCCTGAATTTTGTCCCTAAACACACCTGTGTTTCAGTCTGCCTACCAAACCCAGATATATCCTTTGTCGCGGGAATATGCCTTTCAGTGCAGATCAGAAGCAAGGTGGAGATAGCGCTTGTTAGAGGAAGCCAAAGGCAAAAAAAACCCCCAGTGGTGGCTGACTGTGCCTTGCAGACGGGGCCTCAAGCATTGATGGGTTTTCAGGTATTACAGTAAATGCACCCAGCATTTGTCTCACATTCTGTTGTTAAAACCCGGTGTTTCTTTTCCAGGTGTCTTGTTTTCGCTGGTAGTCGTGATGTATGTCATCTGGGTCCAGGCGATGGCTGATCTGGAAAACTACACAAACATGAAAAAAATGGATTGCCCAGACTTTGCTGTTTATGTACATTATGGCTGGTCTTTTATGCTGGCTCCTATAGGAGTATTTTTTGCTTTATTAGCAGGAATGCTGTTCTTGTTGGTAGGGCGTGCCATTTATTTACACTCAGACTAGTTGTACACTGCTGAAGGGAATACAGGAATCCTAGTGAAACTTCCTGACAGTTGTAAAATGGAACACAATTTTATACATTATTACCATGATGGCAATCCTAAGTGTGCAGGCAGACTCCTGGAAGTTCTTCTGTTACTTGTTTAAGGGTAAAGGACACAAAACTCAATACAGGAAGAAACCACCTTTAGTACCAACTAGCTGTTTTTAATTCTTTAGAAAGTACACATATGGTTCTCCATATTGTACTATTAGCAGCATTTTTGCAGTTTTGCAGACAAAGGAAGGTAAAAATTTTCTGCAACCAAAAGCCCAACATGAAGTGGGCCAAATCAACATTTTATACATTTGTCTTTTTAACATTTACTTTGTGCTTCTGCTTGTGGAAAATGGTACAAGGTAGAGGAGAAAACAAACATTCAAACACAGTAATTCAATCTACCTCCTCTCCTGTTTCCCACTACTTGCCTTAGCTTTAATACAAGCAAACATGTCTGCACTTTATTAAAATAGAGTGCAGTTGTTCATGCAGCATCCATGGGAAGAGGACAAGAGAGAAGACAATTGCCGTGAACAGCAACCTGGTGCTAGTCCATTAGTCCATACATGTAAAAGCTTAACTGCTTCCGTTACACTTATTCTCTTTTCTGTATGCATTTGAAAGCTGTATACTTCTGTATTCTGAAATCCATGTTTGTTGCATGATTCTATAAGCCAACATACCGTAGGTAAATCACTAGCTGAAGTTATGCCAAAATTGTACTTTGAATTATAGCATTAATATTTTAATCAAGTTTTAACCCTTTTATTTTTGAATGGAATAATTGGCTCCCCCAACAAACATTTTCCTGGTCGTGTAAAATGACTTTTTTATTAAAAAGGGTTTATTATGAAGACAATATCTAGGACATGAAAATGTATGTTTTATGTAGCCTTCATTTTTGCAAATATTAAAAATGTGCATTATAGACCAAATCCAACTTGCCTGCTAGTCATCCCAGGGAAAGCAATGCGCCTAGGTAAGACACTGGGGGAGGTGGATTTGGTTCTGCATTGGAGGCGCGGCTGGTTCTCTGTCTATGGGGTGTGTGTGTGTTCGCACATATGTTTGGAAGATGGGGTGAGGATGGGATTGTATGCATGGTATGGAAAAGATGGGGTGGAGTTTTAACAATGGGGAAACTTTGTCTGGCCTTGGGCCCAAGTTGAAATTAAATCCGTCTGAGAGTGTGTTGGTTTTCACTTGGTAACGCAGCGCGGAATAGTTTGGGACTGATGGGGAGAAGTAAAGACTGCATGTTGGTTTCTTCTTGTTCATAATGCTTAATTCCACAGCTGTTATGAATACTGAAAGCATCACTAAAAGGCAGGAAAGGAGTGCCCACCTAGAAGATGTGGTGGGCCAGATTGGATGTTGCTTCCATTTCAGGAGCTTTTGTGATTGGAAGCTTTCCAGCCTTCCCCGCTACTTATTTATTTTTCCATCATCAAGATTAGCTGTACACATTATAGAACAGGAAGACAACAAGGGCAAGGGGGTAGGGGAGCTGGGCCTATGAGGTTTGGAATAATTACCAAATCACAAAAATATTTTTATTGGCAGCTAACATGGTGTTTTTAATTACTGTGTCAGAGAGTATGATGGGTGAATTTTAACCAAATTTTCATAAGCATATATATGAACTCCATATAAATGATAGCCATCCGGAGAACATTAGGGTTATGCCATAATGCCCTTGGTTAGTCAGGAAATGCTGGAATTAACCTTGCCCCTTGTGCATATGGTATTATATTCCTGCCCTTAATTACACAATCACATACTGTTTCTCAAATAATACAATCTGTTGGTATTTACCCCCTTTACAGTCTAGGATACTCACTGGTAATTGTGGAGGTAAATTCAATAATCAAGAGTTATTTGACTAGGTACCCCCCCAAACCCCTGTCTGCTTCTCTGCAGGGGAGAGTCCTTCTCCACAAGACCTTAGAGGGGGCAATACGCTTGAGCCTCTTTCTTGCAACTTTTAGAAGCTGGAGGAATTGAGAGGTGCCTCAGAGCTGGACTTCCTCCAGCAAACCTGACCATGTGTGCAGCAGCAACTAATAAACTCTGCAAGGAATGAGCCAAAGGCTCCCGTGGAGCCCTTAATTCAGCCCATGTGCATCTTCAGAACTCTCTCCATTATGCGGCTAAATTAGTTACACTCTCGTGTGCGAGGCGGCCTCTCTTGGAGGCAACCCTTTGGGTCAGACCGTGGACGTAATGGCCACTGAAGATCCAAGGTGTTTCTAAGGGTTTCCTTAGAAACTTCAGGAGACCTTTCTGGCGTCAGTAGAAATTGCTTGAGCGCTCATAAATTCTTCACTCAAACTCACACTTTTGGCAATAGTCTGTAGCTCTATCGATTTGCTTTAATTGGATACCACCTTCTTCTCCTAAAGGCAGAACTGAGAGCCAGGGTCCTTCTAAAATGGTGGGGACAGGTTGCTTGCTCCCTCCAAAACACGTATGTAGATAAGCACATGATGTAAAATAAGTAGCTGCTGCAGACCAGGGGATGGTGGGGAGGGTGGTGGGGAGGCATTTCTGTATGGATATTACCTAAAAGCACAGTCTAACTCTTGTTCTGATTTCGTTAAAGAACTATGTGCAGGGGAACGGGTTTGTAAGAACTCGGGGAAGACAGGCCAGCTAAGGAGACTCGCTCCATGGCATTCTTCCAGATGCGCTTTTGTCTAGAAAATCCTTGGCGGCAATGCAGGGATTTTCATGATTAGAGCTGAGTAAAAGATTGTAAAGGGGATTAAATACTGTAATCAAAATATTCTGTGAAATTAGTCAAAGAACTGTGTTCCTCACAAATCTATAGAATTTTTGGGTTGGTTTTTTTTTTAGTTGCCTGGCTGTCTTAATAGCCTATGGTCATACTGGAAGATTCTTTTAAGTCAGTAACGTGTTTGGAAATGTCATGGTAAAAGGAACAGGTAGGCAAGAAGCATTTTCTGATTATTTTCAATCTGACAATCATCCGCTTGTCCAGTGCAAACACGGTGAGGACCATGAAGGGGATGGAGGTGAGGGAGGAGGGAGAGGAAGGAGGGCGAGCGTCCCCCTGCGATGCCCTCTGCCAGCCCGCTGTGCAGCTGGTGGGGATTCCTGGGGGACGCGCTGACACAACGTGGCAAAGGCAGCTGCGGACAAAACCAGTCAGAAAAGGATTTGCCCCTGGTTTATCCTTGTTACTCATTGGGGTGGCTGCTGGAGGTTTCACTGGAGCTGACCTTCATGAAATATGTGGCTGTTTATTGACATTTACATTAGTGAGGGAAAGCAATGTTCTCCTTTGAGGAAATGCAAAGTAAAGCCTCCTTTATTTCTCTGCAGGGTGCCTAGCTGCTGCAACTGAGACTGTGCTCTATAGTGTGCTAATAAACTGCTAGTAGGACAATCATAAGTAGTGTCTGTATTGCTGTCCCCATTCTTGCAAAATCCTAACTGGCTGCAAAGTATCTTGTGCTTATTATCTGTTAAGAACTTACACTGAACCTCTTAAATGAGCTATTTACCTTCTGATGCAGCAGCTGGGTTTTCCTCTGGCTCTCCTGTTCCTATCTGTCCTTTCGGCAGTGCGATTTCCAGGCAGTGAAGACTACATAAAGTATGTTCACATGAAATTCTGCTGTGTTAACTTAGTGTGGATGGATGCTGCTGAAGTTGGTGGAGACACTGAAATTGAAAACAGAAGTCGGTCATCTATAATCAAAAGTGACAGAAGAAAGAAGAATTGCAAGTATTTACAGTACCACTTTTCCCTCCATGTCCCTTACTCACGTTACCAGTTTAAACTGGTCTATCTTTCCAGCCCGCAATGTGGCTCATCTACCCAGGAGACACGCTGACAGTAGGGATCAGGAAAGCCATTGGACATGAAGGTAAGAGGGAATGGAGGGCTGGCAGCATCTCCTATATCAGACACCTCCAAACTCTGCACCTGATTTTCCCCTACATCCCAAAGAGCCCAGAAGGGTCTCACGGGGTGCTGAAAGGCTCCACATTTTCCTGTGAGGATAAGGAGAGGGCCTGGAGCAGAAGTCACCCCATGTTATTTGCCGTAGATTTGTTCCTTATCTGTTCCTAAAAACTGCCAAGGATGCATTTGGTAGAAACTAAGGGAAGCCTCTGCACAGCGAAGGTGCCTTTCACACTGGGAGGCAGCCGCTCTGAACTGGGTTGCAGCAAGGGGATGGTCTTCATGGTGGTACTTCACACCATTCCCCCCCCCCCACCTTGTGCCCAGGTGCCCAAGGGGATGTTCTCTGAAATGACCTGCACACGATTCAGGTTTTAAACCTGTTAAGAAAAAGACGTTAAATTAATGCATCTTCAAGACGGAAACACAGTTAAAACAGAAAGAAACCCAGAAAGATAATGGAAAAAAGTTCCCCCCTCCTTTTCTATACCACATCAGATTGACTTATCCTCTGTTATGTGGCTTTACTTTGAAACAGATCATTCTCATTGCAACACGTTTAATGCTGCCAGCCACCACATGGTTATTTGGCAGCTATTTAAAGCTCAGATCATATTACTCTGTCGCAGTGCGAGGCACCCATGTTCCAACTGGTATACAACTGATCTAAAGAGAAATCAGCTTCAGGTTTTGTTCTCTGAAATTAAATGTGATGGCATGATCTCTATGATCCTTTTTTTCTTCTTCTTCCTTTTTTTTTTTTGTATGCATTATTACTTTTTGGAACAGCGTTTTGCTGGCACCACAGGGGAAATTCAGTTAGGTTGTCAGCCTGATATAGTGTATTATCAGACACGTTAGCTTTTCCTCCCTCTTACATTTGCTTAAGAGCTTATAAACCACAGAGAATAAAAAGTGCTAAATAGAATGAAATGACCTGTCAAGGGTAGATATAGTATTTGTGAATGACTTAAAAAAATTCCACCAGCTTCCAGCACTCCAGTCTCATTGACTGTCTGCACTATCTTGAAATTTGGCCTCTTTCTTCTTTCCCCCAAGTAAAGCGCTTTGATGGTCATTGATCTTTGATGATTGCTTCTTGAAAAGGACTAATTTTGTCTTCCCATATTCAGTCCGGGACGAGATTTTGTAGCAGGAGAGGATACCATTATGAGATTCGAAATAGATTTGAATCCTGCTCTTAATATAATGAGCCTAATCTTGAATTTTACAAAACATTGAACAAAGTCAAGACAAGTGACTCCCAAGAAGAATTAACCAATAAATACTTTACACTGCAGGGAACTTAATTATTTTATTAATGGAGAATAGGAGAATTTTCCATAGGAAATAAAGTGACTGATCTCATACCCAGGTCATCGTTAACCCTGATAGATGTATTAAGTTGAGGAGCTGGGGTGATCAGCTTGCATTTAACCTCTCTCAGGAAATATGGGCTAGTGCTTACCCAGAAGCTCCAGTGGGTATTGATGAGGAAACTGAAGTTTGATACGTACTCCTTCTTTCACTCCTTTTTTCCAAAGTCCTGCCTGTGTCGTTCGTCATCACCCCCCCCCCTCCCGCCCCCAGCAATTATGTCAAAACCTTTTCAGGGTTTAAAGCTTTGCCCTGAACTTTAAATAGCAACTTGCTAGTCAAAGCAATATGAACAGCATATTCCTCTCTGTTCCAGGACTAGCGCTAAGGTTATAACGTAACTCGTTTCTTTGGCACGTACATCGCACAATCCGGTACGAGAGCACCCTTTCAGCCTTCCCCGAGGAGCAGGCTTCTAGGGAGGGAAGTGTTAAGGCTGCCTCGGAGCACCGAATGCTTCGAGATGCTGGTGCGCTGCTGCCACGCACGCAACGGTCCCGGACACGTCTGGTGCCGAGATGAGCCCGCACAGCTCCGTGAGCTGCTCCAGGACCCACACCGGGGTCCTGGCGTGGGAGGATACAGCTTAAAATGCGGTCTCCGGAGATGTCTGTAGCGATGTAGTGTGGACAGAGCGACTAGCTCCAAAAAGTTAGCGTGAGTACTGGACTCTGCCAGCTGACGGTGACTACGCTGTGGTGTGCGAGACAGAGTTGGTCAAAGAGAGTGGAAGAACGACAACCAGGACTATCCTCTCTGCCTTCCCCACAGAAACAGGGGCCAGTGTGCCGGTACTGTGGTCCCCTCCCTGTAGCTCCAAATGCTTGTTTTGTTCTTGGAAGTTGCATAATGCACCATTAATTCGTGGGTTTCCCAAATGTCAGCTGTGTCTGAGGAAATGAGCCTGGTGGGATTCAGTGGTACGTGTAGGTTGTGGCTCTTCAGCCGCATCGGTGCAGTACTGTAGAGAAGCTGTGCAGAGCTTCCTATTGCCTTGGAAGATGTTTTTGATTGACTACTCACTCTCTACAGAGAATGCAATCCACAGGAGGCACTTGCTTCTAGTTGCTATCAGAAAAAAAAACCCTCTGGCCTGATAAAAAAGACCCAAACTCCTATCAGCTTAGTTTTTCTAGCCCTAACGAAAACCTAGTAGTACCTTACTGTACGAACAGTCCCGTAGAAATCTGTCACAAGGCAGTGACGTATATGCTCAAAGACAGGATGGTGACAGCTGGTGCTAGTACATGAGACCCTCTTATAACTCTAACCTGGGATTCACCCAGTAGGAAAATATTTGGATAGCCTTTCTGCAGGAAGAAGCATTACTTCATAATTCAGATGTATGGGAATAGTAAACAATTATATTCCAATTATTAATTGCTGTAAAAAGGCATGTCTGACATTTTTTCTCTGCAGAAGAGAACCCCAACAAATTCTGTGCCTATTTCAATGACAGTGAAATACCCTTCAGATTGTCCTTGGTAATCTGTGCCCAAATCTCCGCTGCTCCAGTGAAATGAGTGCATCCCTTGAAGACTCTGCATGAATCAGCTATGGGCTCTGTAATTTAATAAGGAGCTTCTGCACTCAGAGAGGAAGGAAATTCATGAACTAGAGAGACCAAAGTAGAAGCCCCAGTTAGAAGCTAGTGCCCTACATCTTGGTATCTGAAATTCCTTCATCAGCTGTATGCTTGGGTTATTTGGTCGGGTCCTTATTCCAGCACAAACACACTGCCTGTTCAGTTATCGCCTGTATGTCTTAGACATAGGGATACCTTTAGATGCAAGAGTGTCTAAAAAACTGCTCAATAATAGAAAAAGACAGGGCCCTGAGAGAGCGATTTAACAAAAAGCATTTGGCCCATGCCAGCTTTTCAGTGCACCCAGGTTCTGCAGATGAAGAACGCTGAGGGTGTGCTTTTAAGTTTGGAAGGGACACTAGTTTTACATGAGCTTCTGAATTACCTGTTCTTCCAGCGTAAGACAAGCGGTTGGCAAAAACAAACTCTTGCCTCACGAGACGGGAATGCCTGCCAACTGTTTTTCGCTGTGAAAGAAGAACTGCAACCTGCGTCGCGTTTAGAGATTTGTTTTTGCTGTTCAGCTTAAGAGGGAACACAGGTAATACCCACGTCACCCCTGTGCAAGCCATAACCCATATGTTGTACGCAGGATGGAAATCCCGTCAGCTGATGCCTACATCTGTCAGCTCACCGCTGTTGACTCTCACTCGACGACTCACAAAAGTGGGCTGGAGGAAGACGACGACGGCGACATTTTTGGAGTGGGGATGCCAGTGATGACATTTTTGGAGTGGGGATGTGGATGATTACATTTTTGGAGTGGGGACGCTGACGACGATGACATTTTTGGAGTGGGGATGCTGATGATGACATTTTTGGAGTGGGGACGCTGACAACAACATTTTTGGAGTGGGGATGCTGATGATGACATTTTTGGAGTGGGGGTGTGGATGATGACATTTTTGGAGTGGGGATGCCGATGATGACATTTTTGGAGTGGGGATGCTGATGACGACGTTTTTGGAGTGGGGATGCTGATGATGACATTTTTGGAGTGGGGACGCTGACAACAACATTTTTGGAGTGGGGATGCCGATGATGACATTTTTGGAGAGGGGATGTGGACGATGACATTTTTGGAGTGGGGATGCTGACGATGACATTTTTGGAGCGGGGATGCCGCCGCCGACAATTTTGGAGCGGGGATGCGTGGACCAGGGCTGCGTTGCTGTGAGGGGCTCTGCCCCGCACCAAGGGACAAGCCGGGCCGCTGCAAACCCCGCGGGTTCTCCGGCAGAGCCGCGGGGCAGGAGCGCGGGAGAGGCGCGGAGCCAGCGCGGGTGCGGAGCGGTGCGGAGCGGTGCGGAGGCTGCAAGGCGGCCGGCGACCACCGGGGGGCTTCATTTCACCTCGAAAGGAGCTCTGCACCGCGAGAGGCTTGTTAGCGCTAATGAGAGCCTGGCTTTTCTCCTCCGGCGTTTGCTCTTAGCTCAGGTTTTATCCATTTAAAGGTACCTCGGCCTCCCTCTTTATTCGGGGGGGTGGTTTCAAGTCTGTCGGCCTTCACAGAGTTGAGCCTAATGCACTTAAGCAGGTTTTGCCCTTCGCAGGAGTATTAACAAAGGCTGTTTCTGGGGCAGGACAGCCCCAAATGTTGTGCTAAAAGCTCTTTACAGCCTACCCGGCTCCTGTTCCCGCGGTGCTGCTCTACTTTTTTGCTGTAAACGGGTCCTTCAATAATTTCTTGCTTAAATAATTAGCCGTGAGAGTAATACATATTAATAACTGTAATACATGGGGTTTTTTTAAACACTTATATTCATTCATAAGATCTCAAAGTGCTTTTTAAATGAGGTCAGCACAATTAACCCTATTGAACCACTGCTGTGAAGAATTTCCAGGCGTGCTCATAACTGATGCTGTCACTGTGCATCAGCTGGGCAAATGGTCCCATTTCTAACACCTTTAAGCCAAGGCTGGAACCAAAACCAAAACAGCGGGAAGCCTCCGTATTAGATAAGGTTTTTGGTCACAGAAGCTGCTGCTGCCTTGAAGGGAGGAAGAAAACAGCCTGGGAGCATTTGGAAACTGCCTCTCTGTGGTTAAAATGGCTGGGGATCACTGAAGAGCTGAAAAGAGGAGAAGCAGCAGTTGGCAAAAACTAGAAGAGGTAGCAGCAAGAAGGAGAGTGAAGTTTCTTAAGTAACACGTAGCTTAGAGAGCTGTCACAGTTTTTAGATAGGCTCCTGCCCTTCCTCGGAGAAAAACGTTCCCAGTGATCTGGAAGAGTGAGGGGGCTAAAGCCCTGAAAGGAGGCCTCCAATTTTAGAAATGTCTCTCCTCTCCATAATCCCTCCACTTTTCTACATTTTCTACATATGACATTATACAAACTGCGTAACTGAGAAATCCTCCGTTTGCATTAGATTTAGGTGGCTTCCCTCCCATCAATTCCCACAGTTAAAAATATATTCCAGAAATTACTATCCTGACTAGGAAAATGTGTGATGACTCTGGTGTCTGTCGTTTATTTCTAAAACGTTTTGGCATTTTTCTTGCCGGGTTGTCCTTTCCCTTCGGCTTTGAGTAGGGGAAAGTGCAGGGTTAGGGCAAGATTTTTCAATTTCCCTGGTTATTGCATGCATGCTTTGCAGCCCACATGCCAGGCATGACGGGATCTAAATGCTGAGCAGGAGCAGTGAAATCCTCAGGAGGAACGGAGAACAGAAAGCACAGAGAAGCCACCGTGCAGGCTGCCATCGGAATGGCCGTATCGAATCAGACCAAAGCTACTGGCCAGGATCGTGCCTTCCCACAGCAGCCAATATTTACAGAGAGACTGTCAGCAAACAGCAAGCGTAACGTGGCCTTTCCTCTCGCGTGACCTTTCAGCTTCAGCAAAGGGGACAAATTCACCCCTGCTTTCGCCTCCTTGCCACGTGGGCTAAATTTGGCCCTCCGCATCCGAACGACGCCTCCGATCTCCTTCGCTCCTTTCTCCCGCGGGCCTGCGGCTGATGCTCCAGCACCGCTTCCGAGGGGCCGCTCGCGCGGGGCGTTTCTGAGCATTAATCACGCCGCAGAGATCCGTTTTCCCTCTGATAAGAGCCCAGCTCAATCTGCAAGGAAAGGAGGGGAATCAATCTGCCTGATTGCTGTAGACCCTTCATTTTGCACTCCGCAAGCCCCTTGTCAAGCGGAGCAGCGGGGGAGTCTCCACTCAGTTGCTCCCAGCAGGTGTCACTATGGAATGGGAAAATGCAATTCCAGGGCCGGGGAAAAAAGAGGCTGGCTGCAGGCAGAGCATCCTCTGACACTGCTGCTGAGGTAGCATGCCGCTACGTCCGGGAAACTTTCATAATTAGATCTGAAACAGATGTGCTGCCGCCCTCTGCTTCCCCCCACTCCATCGCAGCAACCCTAATAGCGGCTCGGAGGAGTTTTCCGATTTTTTAAAACATTGCACAGCAATGAAGGAAGAGACGCCCGTCTTCATGGATTGCTACCCTGTGTAGTAACACAGCACAATAACGTGTAAAGTTTCCAGAACTGTTGGTAATTACTGATAAGCCCAGTTCAGCTCTCAGTTACATACAAAGCTGGGTAAACAATGGGAGGAAAAAATTAATTAGAGCCTGTGTTTGCTAAAGCTGGCTAGCGATTCCATCTGATCACGTTCCTGCTCCTTTTATTCCCTTTGCACAAACATTTGGGTGGTCAGGTTTTGCTGGCACCTAGGTGTGCAGGAGGAGCTTTTGTCTGTGCAAATAGTACAGCCCTCCCAGGGCACGGGCCCTTCTGGCGAGCGCTCGGCCATGCTCTGCCCTTGTGTTTGCAGCTGGGGAGATGTTTGGGGGCCTGGGGAGGCAGAGGTTAAATGGTCACCTCTCCCAAGCAATACCCAGAGTCTATACATCAGCAAAAGCAACAGGGGAAGAGGGAAGAGAGGAAAACCAGCGATGGAAGACAGTGGGAATGATGCTCATCTGGAGACATTTCGCGTGTGTTTTCACCCCAGAGTGCTCTTGGGCAGTTTGTCTTTTCTGACAGTAAGCGCAGCCTATGTGAAGAGGCAGAGGGGAATTCAGTACCTCACAGAAAGCCCCTCTCAGGCATGCTGTAGAAACACTGGTGACACAAACGTTGGGTTTGGCTTGCCTTGCCTTGCTTTCCGGGAAAATTGGCATGGGCCCTGTTCTTAGAGTTTTGTCCCAGCCAAATGGTAAGGCTTGATGAGGGCTACATGGCAGCCTGAACACTGCATGGGCCACTTGTCCCTCCCCAGTTCCTCATCAGGGACTCACAACTTCTGATTTTCCAGGGGACTGAGGGTGTGCGATGGTATTGCCATGGCTCTAGAAAGCACGTTCTCCTTCATGACTGATTGAACCCCCTCACTACAGTAGGTCTGATTTACTGATGTCAAAGCTAGCCCAGTCTTGAGAAGGTCGTCAGACCAGATGACCAACTAAAATAACTCCATCATTCTATGACCGTGGGGTCCCATTACTTAGCCATGTCCTTGACCAGTGCCCTTATGTTCTCTGCATGCCGCTTCCCAGTTTCATGCAGTGGCAATGCCTGTTCTTCCACTCCGCCATTCTCAGAGATCAGGAATGCGACATCTCCTTGACCGATTACGAATCGGGCATACGTCTTTCCCTCTCCTTCAGCCTGGGAGGGACTCAGATAACCCTGCAGGTGAGGACCATGACTGGTGAAGGGTGAACAGGGAAAGCGCTTCAGTACACTCAGCATCATCTCCTGCCGTGCTGTGTTCCCTGAAGTGCTCCCTCAGAGTCAGTGCCTCAGTAATTCCTTCAGATTCCTCTCCAAAGTGTAGAAGCCGGGTCAGGCAGTCATGGAGGTGGTTTGATGTTTTGCTGGCAACGAATGGTTTGGTGAGACCTGGCATCTGCTTAGACTCATTATGTGTTTCTCCTCTTGTGAAGAAATGCTTGGCAGATGGATCCATAAAATCCTGCCCTGAAGTGCACCCCATTTATTGGTGGTGTTTGTGCCCTGGTGTGCAAAGTTGTGTTTTATGGGGTGCTGGGAAAGGCTCGAATAAAAGCTAATGTGATTTACCCATGATACTTGCAGCAAGAAGAGGAGTTCCAAAGATAGGAAATCATCTATGAAGACAATCAGGCTTCACATATCCTTTCCCATACTTTATGCAGCGTTGGGACCACAAAAATAAGTTCTAGGCAGAGGCCTCGTATCGGTCCCTCCCTTTTCCCACTAGCATCTTGGACAAGATGCACCTCGTCTAACTTAGCCTGCGGGGTCTCCCCTTGGCCTCCAACCACAAGCAGCTGCCCTGGCAGTGTGTTTCTAAAACAAACTCGGACTGTGTGGGTTTAATTAAATTTTCCCCTCTCCCTATTTGAGCTACTGTTAGGAGAAAAAAAAAAATCATCCCTATGCTCTAATTTTTGTTTATTCTGAACACATTTGCTGGATGTAAGCCATTCTAATTAAACTGCAAACTTCTTTTGTAGAGAGCTCAGATGTTGCTGAAATTGATGTCAAGCGTTACACAAGTCTGTATCATTTGCACTGATCTTTCTAAACTCCGCTGGCATAGAGAAGGAGTAGCAAAAACCGCCACCAAAACCCAAAGCCAAGCCCCCAGATCTCTTTACTGTTGCACTTCGGCTGTCCCCGGGGTCTCCATGGAATTTACAAAACCAGGAGCCGAGCCTGAAGCAGGTTGTCAGCTGGCAAATGTGGGTGGTACTCGGGTGTCAGATAAAAATTCATTTAGAAATGCAGCCGAGGAGAAGAAAGCCTCCTTCCATACCCAGCACAGCCCTTGCAAATCAGGGCTCGAATCTGGCATCACGCGGGGACCAAGTGCTCTGCAAGTTAGGTTACAGAGGTGATGCTACTTTAACCTACGTGGTTGCACCGGGTGTCTAGCAGAAGACCCCGAGACATTTTGCTAGCGGTGCGGGAGGGTCTGGGACATCAGCCAGCCGAGCTGCATACACTTGCTCATACTCAATTAGCAGGTTCAGGCTGTGTGTGTAATCCACGCTGCCTACAGTGCCAAGCCGCCAGTTGCCCTCAGCAGCTAATAATATAGAACTGCAAAGTACGGTTAATTAAGTAGGTACAATTTATTCCATAGTATGTTCCCTACATACAAAATGGTGCGTAGTTTTTGGCTAGTGATGTAGGATGTTGCTTCCAGAGTTGTCCCTTGTGGTCCTGGTCTCGGGTGCTGATTCTTTCTCACAGGCTCCGTGCGGGACCGTGACCTGCACCTGGGGCCATGAGTGGCATCAAAAATGTTAAGTTTTCTTTTGAATGGATGTCTTGGCTAGTCTTGGGGTCTGGGCTTGTGAAGGTGTTTCTTTGGCTGACTTTGCCATCTCTTACCTTCTAAACTAGGATCCCAAAGAAGATCTACAATCGTAGTTCTTCGCTGTTGGAAAATAACGGTGCAGAGGGCAGGGGACAGGATAAGAAAGGTCACTTCTCTAGGCTAGCACCAGGATTTCTGTGGAAGCTTCACGCCAATGGTCGTCCCCACCAGTGTTCCTTCAGTGCACCGAAACAGTACACAGTAGTCTAAAACGCAGGGATTCCGGGTCAGCGTCGGTCATGCACGGAGGCAGAGAACTATGACTTCTATGTACAGAAGATGTATGGGAAATGCTTTACAAATAGAAAGGGGCTTGTTCTATAAGCTGCCACTGAGTCCCCTTTCAGAGAGAAACATGTTTTTTCAGGCTGCATATTATGTTGTTTGAAGGCAGATTTGTTCCAACTGCAACTACAACAACTGCATTATTAGTTATGAGGTGAAGAGGGATGCAGTAAAACTTTATAGGGACACTAAACATCATTAAAGAAAAACCAAAACAACACAGGAGTTAGTTACAAATGATTGGGAGTAATCTGGGGGCTATTGTATGAATGCAACCTTGCTTTCTCCTCTGTCTGCTTGCTACAGTAAGCTTTTGGCAGCATCTGCCATTTGTCTGGGTCAAGGTGAAATATCCATTTGGTTTTGGGGAGGAATCAAACATTTTTACAGCGCATCTCATCTTAGTTAAAGTGTTATTCTTGGGTTGCAAAGCAAACTTTGCTACCACACCATAAATGAGCTGTAAGTCCACTGAAATAATCTCAGATCAGTTTAAGCAGAGGCCAGACAACAGTACTGCATTTCTTTTAAAAGGAAAGAAACAACAAACAAACCGAACAACAAAAAAACGTGGAAGAGACAGCGAAAGATAAAGATGTATTTGAATGATCTGGTAATTATATGTACACCAAGAGCCATTCATTCATTTATCCATTCTTCCTTTGCCAGCATTGGCGAGCAGGCAGAAATGAGACTCTTCCAACCTTCTCTGTCATTTGCTGCTTCTTTCATCTGCTTTCCAGTTTTGAAATCAAACACTCAGCTCTCCCTCTGCTATGGAGATTTGTAAGGTTGCTGTTGTGTTTCCTTCCTTGAGTTGGCTTCCAGTTCAAAGGGGAGTGGACGGGCCCAATATGAAAGGTTAAATGATTAGTCCATAAAATTGAATTATTACTTTCAGGAGAAAATAGAAGGAGGTGAATCCTGCACGCTGGGAATGTCACTTGCAGTGACGAGGAAGGCATCTAGGTGTTAGGGAGGGCTGATGGACGTGTGATGGACACAACTCTGTGCTACTTATATACCACTGGTATAGGGATAATTGTTCTACACACACATTTCAGATGCACGGGAAGGGAAAGTGTCTGCCTGTAGCAGTCTACGGTTTGACTTAGAACAAAACACAACAGTTAGGAGGGGAAAGAGCAAGAATTAGGAGAGTAGTAATAAGATCACACAGTAAGTAACTGCCTACATGCACAATTAGACAGTTCCAAGCCATTTTAAAGTGGAGTTGTGTGAATAATTGATTTTTCAGTTCACTGGTCAAACTGAAGAAAAAAAAACATTCATTTTGGATTGACCTGAAACATAAAATTTTATTGGCTTTCTTGGCAAAATGAAAAAAAAAGTTAAAAAAAAACTGATTTGGGGTTGAAGTCAATGTTAATGGTTCATTTAGCTGGGGGAATTGAAATACTCGTTAAGTGCATTTTTAATTTAGAGAAGTTTGGAACTAATAACTTTTGAATGAAAGGTTGAAATATTGTGAAAATATGGAAATAATTTCTCGGTTTTGAAATAATCTTTTTTTCAGTCAAAATTATTAGCCAAATCAAGTCAAAGTCAGGAACAATTTTGACCTGATCTGTTGGCCTAGTACCTAATGACACTGGTTCCCTCTGTCCTTCTACCTTGCTTTCACAGGATAGTGCATTTGTTGGAAGAAACGTTGCAAACAACTTCTGAGGGAAGTGATGATTTGATTTTTAAATAGGGATTTTTAACTCACTTCTGTTGGAGACAAAGGATATAATTCTAAACCCATTCCTCTGTTATAAAGCTAAGTTTACAGAGAAAATATTCAAGTGAAGTGATTCTGTAGGGCTTTTTTTAAGGTAATATGTAAATAAGTAAATAAGGCTTGACAAATGAAGAAAGTAGGTATTCTTAAGCAGTCCATCCAAATTGCTACTGGTAAAATTACTAATTACCAGTCCTGAGAAATAAACCAGAATAAAATAATGTGTGGTGTCAGAGTATTCAGAGAGGTAACTGGAGTTACGAAGTCACCATGCGTGCAGCAAGCTGGCGGTGACCGTGGGTGCAGAGGGCCACTTGGGGGTCCCAGGGTGGGCGAGGTGGGTTTATGGCCATGCTGGCTGCCCGGGTGTCAGCTCCCAAGGCTGGATCTCTCGTTTTCACTCACTAGGGAAAAGCTGGCGTGCGTCCTGTGAGCTGTGCTTTCAAGCTCGCTCTTCTTGCTGCAACAGTTCGAAGATCAAAGAAGGAGCGGAGGCTATTTCCCAGGATCCCGAAAGACACCCATCGCGTGGGCCCTGCGGGAGGTGCCTGGCAAAGGAACAGGATTTAGTGATGGTTCTTTGTTAGTAGCTGTTTCCTTCCTCCCAACCCCTTAGTTTTCCTTATATTGAAAATATTTCCTCTCTTATAAATACCATCTACTCTTTATTGGTCCTCTCTCTTAAGAAGTGTGCTTTATTTCTGCACGTCATACTTCATATACACTTAAAAATTCCTGAATGGGTTAATTTTCTTGCATTAGCTGAGTAACTTCGAGCGAGAAAGGGAAAGAAATTGTCTGACATGACCACCCTTCCCACATCCATCTCTCAGCGTCACCGACCTGGTGTATTTGGTGCATTGGGCCTCTGCCTGGGTTGGGGAGGAGAGATCTTCGCTTGCAGGGGACTATATCGACCTCTCCTCACGTGGACTCAGCACAAGAGTACAGGCAGTTATTTATGGCTCTGAAGCCTAAGCAGCTATTCAAAATGAAGACACCTTGATCCCGTTAGGTTACGGAAAATAATGGGCACTATACATGCACTTTGATACGTTTGCTTTTCTTTTGATTTCCCTGAAAGCCTCTCACTCTCTGTCTTTCCTCTCCCTACTGTCATTTCCCTTTTTTCTTTTTCCATTCCCATTTCAAACCTGACTTAAAGAGTTTATGAAGGAGAACCAGGCCCCAGCACAGCCATTGATCTTAAGGGGAGCAGGTTTCTGCCTGTATCAGTCTGTCCTGTGGGTGCTGCTGAAGCAATCAGACAATCCGTTTATTTTATAATAAAACTTTATTAGGGACAACCAATCTTGTTTTTCTTTATGTTTCTCTATTTTCTTCTCCAGAAAAATGGAAAGAAACAGCCACACCAAGATGTATTCATAGAGCAATTAATAATGATAAAAATAACATCATCACTATCATTAATGACCACACTCTGATACTCCTTTTCATGCAATAGATCACCTTATCATGACTTCTGTGGGTCTCTGTGCCAAAGAAAAAAAAAAAAAAGCTTCTCATGGTGTATAAAGAAATTGAAACCTGTTTATTTATGACTGGATAAGAATGAGCTGCCTCATTAATGTGGTATAAAATGGGTATAATTCAGCTTTCCATACAATCCTCCGTGACGTGTTGACAGGTGCTGTCATGCACTATCACTTTTAGGTTATTGCACTCTAATAGACTACAATTATAGCTCATTTAATATGATATGACAGTGGGGAAGCACGTGTGAGGTTACAAGCAGTTACACTTACAAAACAAGCTGGTGGCAATGTGTACAGCTACAGGTAAATATTGTAGGGGGCAAATCCCCTTTCCACCATCACAGGGCCCAAATCTCTGCGGCTACAGGTCTTATACATCCAGTTCTTACAATGAAACATTTGTGTCTAGCCACTTCTTCGCATTTTCTCTTATTTTCCCCACAAACGCCAATATTACTGCTTTCAGTTGTGCCTCCTAATGTTGCTCCAACAGTCGAAACCACAGCAGGGGGTGGAGTAGGCTTGAAGAAAAGCCGAAGCTGTAAGTAGCACAAGATTTATAACAGTTGGCAGCCCAACATCTCATCTCATACAAACAACTCGGTTTCCTTTTGGCGGCGTGCTGTGCCACTAACAAGGCAGGCTACAAAATTCACCCACTGGGTGATGGGGGAAGGCAGCACGAAGCACACGCCAGCATTGTTTTTGTGTGGTAGGAGAGTGGCAGAAAAGTTGGGCCCCGCGCTTCGGTTTTACTCATTAAAGGGGAAAACTGCAGAACCGATGTTGCATAGAAATTTTTTTAACTGGTTAAAAAAAGAGTCCCCTCGGGGAGGTTAAAGATTTCTCAACAACATTTGCAACCCGAGCATTACAGGGTTTCGTCAGAGCAAGATTCACTCTGCGGCCGTGTAGGTGGTATTATAAGCCAAAAAGATGCCAGCCAGTCTGTATTTTTTTGTCTAAGCCATATACTGAAGTGAGTGACTTTGCTACTTTCTCACTTAAAATGTATTTCAGATATTGTTTTAAATGCTGAGGTTGTAGCTGTGCTTGCACACTGAGCAACTGTGGGATCTACACCCCTTCTGGGAGTTGCCACGCACTTAAATTCAAGGGTTTAAATCTAAAAGCCTAGAAGCTGACTCTGCGATGCTTTCAGAAAACCAGCTTTCTGGCCCATGCAGCCGTGGTGCCTCGACAGCTGGGTCATGCCATATGGGTCAGGATGCCGCCTCTCTGTTTTCACGCATCCACGGAGCCGGAGTAACACTCCTCAACCGGTTCGTAATGAAACATCTCCTTTGCATGACAAAGAATGCACTTGTTCGTCGAAACTCTTTCCCCATCAGCGGCAATCATACGCTTGGCATACCTACTGGAAGAGCACGCACGCAGCCTCCTCTGCTCCTCCTCAGCAGCCCAGAAGGCTCAGCCCGGTGAGCCGTCGCCTTCCTCCCTCCCTTCCCGAGCAGCCGCCTCTCTCCTTCGTAATTCGGTTTTCCCTGCCACTCCTCACACCTTCCCGAACCTCCAGCTCCAGCTCAGGGAGGTGACTCTCAAGGTTAGGTCCGTGACCGGGCTCCTGCTCCTCTGCCAGCGGGAAACGATTTTCAACCAGCCCGAATATTCTGACCACAGCTACTTTTCAGGGGAGATGCCTATGCACGCTTCAGCTTGATATTCCCAACTGGTTGCTATGTCCCATGGACTTGCCCAAAGGGTGCGTACTGGAGCCGTTGTCACATACAAATCCCGTTAAACTAACTGTGCCCTCTGGTTCTTAAGGAGATTGCAGTGCTATAGAAAACGTCACAAATAAGCCCCCCCTGCAAAAAAACAGTAGCATCCTATTTCACATCTTTTCATGCTATTTTATGCCTCCATCCCAAGGGAAGAGTTGAATTAATACAGCATACTAGGGTGCTGGAGAGAAAATACAAGAAGTGCTGATATAATCATGCAACGCTTGCCTTTGATACTATTGCTAATTTGAGGCAGGACTCTGAAAAGCTCCTGCTACTCTTTGGGGTAGAACTTCCTCTGTGGACCAGCAACACCTGGAATCCCAATCCCTTGGTTCCTTCTGACAATCTCCCATTTAATGTCACTGCTATTTTTAAATTGTCCTACAATAAAGACAAAATGGTGAACACTGAGATGAACAGGAATACTTTGCTGTCGTGGGTGGAGTGACACACTTCACTCATAAAAGAGAAGTAGCAATATGCTTATTGATATAAACCAGCAATTTAACAAAGTTTGATAGTAAATGCAGCAGTGGTTTAACAAGATTTGATAGTAAGGTTCACTTGATATTTACTGCATAGAGGACAGGGTCAGACAAAACTGTCAGGGAGACCCTCCCATTGAGTCAGGGGGTTCAGAAAGGACCCTCTTGCATTCTAAACTCCTTCTCAGAAAGCAGTCTAGATGCGGCTGGATCCACTCCTAGTCCCAGACTTGGTCAACTGTTTATGTCTAAAGGATTATATATGTGCAATCAATCCTTTATATCACTTAGCTACGATTTCAAAATTTAGCATGCTATTAATCGCTTGCTGAGAATCTGTTGCGGCAAGGAATCTCTCAACTTCAAGGAGTAACCCCGAGAGGCAACCCTACTCAAGGGGAGATCCTGGCGTCAGCCTGCTGCCGTGCAGGAGAGCTCAGCGGGCCCTGGGCTCTCCACTAGTTATGGAATACAATAATTGACTCATAGCCATATTTTCATACCGACTACAGATATTAGCTTCTTCCAAATTTAGCTTGAGTTGGACACTGACCATCATCAGGTGGGTGCATTGCTCAGATTAGCCCTTGGCTGTTGTGTTGTTATCTGTCTCCCCCGAATCCACTTTGAGCCGGATGCAGCCGTCACGACCAGACACATCCATTAGGACCACCACTGGTGGTTATCACTTGAGCAGGGCTATGGGAAATACGGGTCAGGTTGGGCCCGGTGGGGGGAGTACACTGCCACATTTATTTAGTAGCTCTTTGGCATTTGGAAATTAATTAAACCAAATAATATCTAAATATTTAGACTACATTAATTGCTAATGGATGCTTTCTGAAAAAGTTGGTCTCGTGTCACAGCTATCAGTCCTTTTCTTCATTGTTGTGACCAATCTCAAATCTGGTAACGTTTTTTTTAGTTATAAAAGTACTAAAATTTAAAAGCTTGCTTTAGTATACCAGTGATGTCACATGGTTAAGGTCTACGAAGAAAGGGTGAGTACTAACATTGTCACAACAAAGTAAAATCTTCTATCCTGGATGCTGAATGCTACAAGTAGTAGCATCTATATGCACCAAGCAATGCTTATTGCTACAAAAAAAATTCCCCAAACCAAAAGGAAACAAGACTGAGGTGGAGGAGCATGAAGCAGAAACCTTCCTTTCTGAATCTATTTTTTTCCTGTTTGGCATGAAAAGCTGTCCCTGCAAATTGAAGGACAGTTTTACCCAAAGCTTCTCCCCTTGATCAGTGTTTGGTAGGCAGAAGCTGTGTTTTCCTTGGTTTTAGTTGTTATTATTTTTATCCATACCTGAATAAAGACTTTGTCGCTGAGTGGGGAGGTTAGGAAGAGGAATAAGAGTTAATGCTGCCTGAAATAAAAATGCAAGTGAATTTCTAGGATGATCTTCTGGGGCCTCCCGAGGGATGCCACAGATGGCATGTGGTCCTCCCGCCTTGGACTGCACCCAGCAGGCACCTGTGGATGGGGCTGGGGGGGCGAAAGGAGCATCACCAGGGAGAGCATTAGACACAAAGGTTTTGTTTTCCTGCAAACTGATTGCAAAACAGCACCAGCAACAGAGTAAAAACTCCCCTGTTACAAACTTTGGTGATTTTATCAGATGTCTTTTAATACTTCATGCTTGTCATAAGGTCCCTTCATCCCCCTTCTCATCCTTACTTGTGTAGTCCTGGGAAAGCAATTTATTTAGCCCCCTTTGCTGTGTACGGAAACTTCAGTTGTGGTTTTAGTCAAGTTTTCAGGAGTGAAACAATGTGTTTTGCCCTGCTACTATAGATTGATTTCTAACACATTTCATAAATTTCATTCTGAAAGAAAATGTCAAATAGAGAATTCAAAGTCCTCTTTTTAGTGCCTGTCTTCATGAACTGCTCACAGTGGATAATGCCATAACCTCTACCAGTAACATGGAATATTATCAAAGCCAGGCACTTGCAAATCAGGAGGGAGGTAGGGACCTGAAAGTCTTTTTGGTTTGTTTTAATTTTAAAAAAGGATGGTCAGATCTTTGCAGGTATCTTTTGGTTTTAGGCTTTGTACTGGTTTTGGCTTGACTAAAACCATGCTGAAGTGGTGAGCATTACCTTTTTCCTCTTTCTTCTTAAGAGTTGTGACCTGTAGTTTTTGTTTGAATCAAATATTCAGACTTCTATATGTGTGAAAAAAGGAAACATTAGTGGTTTTTTTGACTACACGCAAAGGTCTTCTATTTTGTCCTTACATAAGGAATATTTTGTTGGTAACAAAGTAATGAAGAGAGGCATTGCATTTTTTTAAAAATAGTTTAAGACCATAGAACACTTTTGAAATCAGATTCCCTGTGAAATCAAGAAAATCCCCTCTCCCTCTCCCTCTCCCTCTCCCCCTCCTTCTCCCTTTCCTCTCTCTTTCTTCTTCAGCTATTTTCAAGATAAATCCTACCCTTGCAAATTCATAACTGACAGGGCTGACAACTAGAATATTTACTGGAAAAACAAGAATGCACTGCAAGACTTCATGATCCTCTCTCATATATTTCTTTATAAGGTGCATTCTGCAGTATTTGGTGCATGTGTCAGTGGAGATGAAAAGATATTTTACATGGAAACTGAAATCTATTTCCAATGACATTACTATAGCACAAAATGGAATACTATGAATGACAGTCACTCAGATTTCCATAAATGCAGCTCCTCTATAAGTGAAATGCTGAAGTGATTTTTATTTCTAATGTCACCCTTGGAGGCTCTGCAATGTCATCCTCATTTTCATCAGAATAATTATATTTAATTTTGGGGTTTGGCCTATCAGAGGTCTACAAATTTGTTTCATCAGTTAACACTACTCGTTTGTCAAAAACAGGCAAGAAGCAATGATTTCCCTGTTTCACTTCTATACTGTGTGGTCATTCTTTAATGGTTAAAATGTTATCAGTAGGGGAGGAAAAGAGAAAACACCTTTTATGAGTCTTTCCCAGTGAACACAACAGTCTTTGTCTGCCTAGTGTGGTAGGCTGGTTGAACCTTGCGTCGCATGGAGACCTGAATACCTCCCAGTCAAAAAGGAGCTGTTTCCCCAGTGAGAGCACAGTAGTCTTCTAAGTCTGAAGCGTGTGTGTGAGAAGACAGATTTAGAGAGTTTTCTTTACTAGCAAGATATGTAGAGTTTCGAAATGGAATCAGTGAAGTCAAATCAACCTTCCAAATCCATTTCAGGCTTTCTTTTTTATTATTTTTTTCTCTTTGGACATAAAACACTTCAAATAAAAGTTCTATTAATAAAGCGCTAACCACAGATTAAATATTTCTGCTGACATTATTTGACTGATAATATCAATTTCAAAGTTCAAATTTTAATAAGGTATTACAAAGCATAGGAAGAAACAAGCTAATCAAGCCAAGTTTCATATTTCCCCTCTTTGTATAAAATGATAAGTGAATTTAAAGCTATGCTTTGTCTCTTTAATATCTGCTAAATATGGATGAATTACTGAATATATATTTATTCTTAGCCTCATTTGAAGGCAAATATTTACAAGGCTTTTCTCTTGTAATCTGATTTTAATATCTCAACTGAAAATGATTCATAACATGTGGCTTCAAATACCCTGTAGTTAAAGAGGCCAAAAATTAATTAGCTGATTCTAGCAAGGGTTTCTTGGAACTGACCTTGAAAGAAAAAAAAAAAAAGCGGTAGTGTTTATCAGATCACTGTACATTGTTGTTGTTTGTGCAAAGAATTTCAGGAGTAAATAACAGAGACTGGCAATAACTTGTATCTGATCTTTGGTGCTGATGTACGTGTACATCCTTTGGTTTTCTGTGGCTCTGCTGGTGGGGCTTCAGGGGCTGTGTATCTTCTGTCCTTTTGGCGTGGAAATTGTTCAGACAGGCATCGGCATGTGAAGCGGGTTAGCGACTGTTATGCAAGCAATGGGAAGCACCTCCCTTTAATCCCTTGTCCGGATTAAAATGCAGTGAGTGTGGAAATACTCGCAGGTCCTTTTTTTGCATCTTATAAATATACTCAGGAAGCCATCTGGGAACAGAAATACTCCCTAAGTACCGCTGACCTGAAACGCAAGTGTCTTTGTGAAGTCAGTTTCTCTCCTTCCTTTGAAAGACAATCTTGCTGATGCTGACTGCTAAAAATAAGGACGCAAAATCTTTTCCAGCATCTGGAGTTTTCTGTACTTTAATCCGTTCATTTCCTTATGTATTGTTATATAGGTATTTCTGTGCACACTCTGATTAATGTATAAATATATATTTTACTCAGTAGGATTAGAGTCAAGTGGGCCTGATTCTCCACTTCCTTGCATCTTGCATCGTTAGCTATAAGTGTAGGTACAGCCCTTTTAAGAACTGTCATTTTATAAGGAGCTTTAGGGAATTAGATTAACTCTTGCTTTGCCACTTTACAAATAGTATCCATCTATTGTGATCCGAAAACAAATCTTTTCTCTGCTTTTTTTTTTTTTTTGGCTACATGCTTTTCTAGAAACCTGAGCCGTGGTTTATCTTCTGCCCCATTAAAGCAGCTGTTTCCAAAGGGTACCATGTGGTCCAAAACTTCCTTGGGGCAAGAGTATTCCTGTAAGTGTGTAGAGGTATGTGTGCAGGTATTAGATAGGTATTTACACTGCCTAACTGCTGGCCATAAAGGTGCAAATGCGCTGTTTAACCACCCTTCCTCAAACCATCTCAGAAATCCCCTCTTCAGCTCCTGTCGGAGTGGTTTGCACTGTATTTGGGGAGGTCTCCAAATCAAGAGGCTGTGTTGACTGCCTTTGTATTTTTTGCATGTGTTTGTTCTAGGCAACAGTTCATTCAGCTTTGCAGTAGTAAATCACAAATTTGCTTTGCTTTACGTCCGTTGTCCTCCCCTCGTATGAAACTGGGTATCATGGTAGGTGTGGTGTCCTTGGTTGCTACCGCCATGTTATCTCAATAACATTCTGTCAATGGCAAATTCTGTGATAATAGGTGCTTTCATATAATCCTCTGTTAGGGCTTAAATCTGTATAATCTGCATATCTCTGATACTCCCACTTGCATATTAGGTTGGTACTAATCATCCTTAGAAGAGTCAAACAGTAAAAAATATTTGACATCATTTCTCCAGCACCGATGAGCCTTGGGTTGCCATGAAAATAGGTCTTCGTGATCATTCTCAGTATGGCAGAAATCTGGTGCCACAATACTGATTCAGCTATAATTTCATAAATGTGAACCAGGTCAGGAAGCCTTTCAGGATTTCAGTTTTTCACAGAAAGGAAAATGAAAGAAGATTTCTGTACTTAACCAAAGAGGAGTGTAGCCTCAACTCCAGGGTTTGGGTTTTCTCAGTAACTTAGCATCTGCTTTGGTTTTGAAAACGTTATTTCATTTTTAAAAAGCTGGTGGAATTTACTCAATAATAAGAGTAAAGCACAAGAATTATGTAGGTACATAGGTACTCGGTGGGATTTTGTCTTTCCACATGTGTGTTGTGTGTCTCAGACAGCTCCAAATGTCCCATCTGCAGGCTGGTAAGAGGGTGTGCATGGATGCAAAGATACTGATGAAGTTGAGGAGATGTGCACACTCCTGGTATCTGTCCCACTGTGTCGTGCATGCTTTCTGTTTCCTACTATAAAAACCTTGATTTGTCCACGAGCAGCCTTTCATACGAGGCTTGAAAGTTTAGGTGTACTTGTGGGACTTTGCCAGTTCAGTGTTGTCCAGTGTTGCGCTGTTATTCCCTGAATTAATGCATTTAACAGAAGTTCTCCTGCCAACGATGGAAAAAGTCAACAACTTGCTGGCGCCCCTAACTTATTGAGGGTTTTGTATTTCAAGAAACATGAGGGATTGTAAACCCGCACTTAGCACTTTGGATCAAGTTGCATCTAAGAGGAGTAATTGCGTTTTTTGTCAATGAATGGGTTCACTTTAAATAGTTTTTCCTCCTTCCACAAGGTTAGCTTTTTCTTGGTATGATTGATAACTTTTCGTCTTCTCTTAATCAAAACAATTTCTGGAAATGCAAGATACATTTTGCTTGAGAATGAAGTTGAGGCACAGTTTTAGGCAATCTCGTGTAGTTAGTTAAAGGTGGTACAGTTTGCTGTTTAAAAGCTTCTACTGTATACAGCTCCATATCTTGGATTTTATCAGTGTGATGTGATCTAACAGCCACAGGAAAGACAGAATATCCTGAGTAAGCAGCTACTGCTACAGGGCAGTATGATTTGGCAGAATCCTACTTGTAATTGCTGATCTTGAGCTGAGAAACTACAGATAGAAAAAATAAAATAAATACAGAATTATTTGTGCCTTGCTTTTTTCTGTAAAAATGTCAGGCATTGCTTGAGAATTCTGGATTCCTGATTTTTCACTTCTGCTGCTTTTACAAAAAACAAAAGAAGTAATGTTTTGAGTGACCCTTTCTGTGTACATACTATCTGTGGTTTTGATATAGTCTCCTCGTTATAGTAGCCACATCCTTCCCTTCTCATAATAGCTCTTTTGCTTGCATCTGTAGTGCCACTGCTTATTTCCTCCCTCTTCATTATCTTGTGTAGTGGACTTATAAAGATCCCTTCTTTACCATGCAGCTAGATGACCTAGTCTGGGCTCACGATAAAAAGCATGTGCTATGGGAACACCAGAGAGCTTGCTGTGATCTTTGACCAATGTTTTGCTAGTGTTTGCTGCTGTATAGTTCCTTTTCCCATAAGACACCCCTCCCTACTACCATTACCACCATCATAAAAAAAAAAAGAAAGTATTTAATTGCAGTGCTTTGAAAATCAAGTTTAGAAGCTACGAATGTAGACACTGGATGGTTAAGATGTTTTGACAAACATAGCTCCAGGGAGCTGGCTAAATACACTACTGAATTACAGAATCAATCCAAAGAACTTGCACAAAGTCTGCTGGTTTATGGTTTCTTGAATGCTCCTAGTCATCGGGTATTAGCAAGTTATGCTACAGAGTTTACAGCATAGCATATACACTCCACGGCCTGTTATAGCCATAATCCATATTTTAATGCTTTATGTCAGGCATCCCTGCTGCCCTCTAACCATTCTTTAATAATAAGACAAAAGTGATATTTTAGGGTAACAGTTAATAAATAACGTGACTTATCCAATCACACCTTTCACTAAAATATTATTATCTTTTGACAGGTTCATTACTGTAGAGACATCAGGGACTGATGAAACATTGTCTAATTCTACCACTAGTACATTTTCTGTAGTTGTCTTTCTTTTAATTTAATTCTCCTACTCTGAAAGCATACTGTCCATTGCAATTATCGAATGAGCATTTAATCTAGCATAACTAAGGCATTTTAATCTTTTCTTATGGAAAAACGATTAAATGGTCATAACATTGCTATGATGTGCACTCATCTACTCCTGACTTAGAGAATCAAAGTTTACTCCTTTCTGATAACGAAACCTCAAGTAAGATTTTAGCTTTAGTGCAGCGCGTTGGCTGCCTGAGCAAGAAGAGGACTGCTGTTTATTTCATGATATTGCGGAGTCAGAAAAACAATTTGTGGTTATCAGTCGCTTCTGGTAGGATTGTTTCTGGGCAAATTCTGCATATGCCAGTGCCTTTTGCTGGGTAACATTTTTTAAATTATTATTTCTTAAATAAGAAATGTACGAATAGTACAACCCCAAAATATAACAGATGGAAACAAAGTAAAAAGCAAAAGAAGTGTGCCAAAGCCAATTCCTGCATACTGATGCGATCACATTTCAAGAAATCAATTTCTTGCAGTCTGGGGTGTCCTTTTTGTCTGGCATTACATGTACAAATTTAATGGGAAGTGAATTTGAAATACACAAACATACATGCAGAAAATAAAATACTGGTTTTCAAGTTTGCCTGCAAAATTTGGCTAGAAGCAGAGCCCATCCCTACAAAAAGGTGACTGACTAAGAAACTCAAATTAACCATCCCAGAACAAAACAGCAGCTCTCAATCTTTTTTCTTACTGAGATTTGGCTGCTCTCTCTCTAGGGCAGCAGTTCCTGTTGACGACATGGAAAGGGGAAGTGAGTTCATTGCTCTTTCAGAACATGCTGCAATCTCCAAATTCCCTTGGAGAGAGTGTATCAGATATCCACAGAGCTCTGCTTCAAATCAATTCATAGACTTTAAAAGAGATTTTAATAATGGGTAGAATTATGAAAAAGAAAGCTAAATTTATCAGATATAGATTTATTGCTCACTTCAGTCCCCCAGACAGCTGTTTTTTTAATGGCTCATTATTTTGCTCTTAAATAACTAAATCTGTACATATGATAATAAAAGATGATACGTAGTTCCTAACCTTCTACCCACATAATAAACAAAAACTTAGGTAATGAGTCACTGTCTTTGCACAGAACCATAAGTAAAGTCATACTTCTAAATTGAAGGAGAAAGTGCTGGTACGTATGTATACCCAGCAACTTGCTTGAGCACATACTGAAAGTATGACTTGAGCAGGTTGACATTCAGGTTGTCACCATTCAGTAACTGCCCATCCCAAGCAAGGATGAAAAATGTCTTAGTCCACCCCCACAGGGAAATGCAACCACCTACAAAAAATGTCTAATATTAAGGGGTTTTGTCCAGTTACTGTAAAATTTGTTTTGGAAATGCCGGTGCAGGGCCTCATAAACTCCCATATCCATGGGAGCTAGGTACCTTATAGCCCCAGGGTCTTCTAAAGATCCCTTGGGTAATTCCCCTTCTTCCTGCCTCAACAGCTTCATACCTCTCATGGAGCCAAAGTGTTGCACTGTAAGAGCCTTTGGCTTTAACGAACCGTGGTGTAGGTCTGCAGTGAGCAAATGGCCAATGTGAGACAAAGAATTGGTCTAGAAGGAGACCAGTGGTCCATTTAGTGAACACCACCATTGCAAGCGGTAGCTGACTGACACAAGAGCATCACTAGAGATAATGATGCTCCAAAATCCAGCAGAGGTAGTAATGGCCAAACTGCATCAGCTCCTACCTCCCAGAAACATCTTTTAATTTCTCCCCCAAATTCTTAGCTTATGGTTTTGGAGGACAAAGTTTTGTTTTTTTTTCTTTATATATGCTTCCTGAGCACATTTCCTACCATGCTAGGCAGAAAAAGAGGGTCGATCCCTGTTTGCCATTGAAGGATTTATCTAATATTTCTGTTCCCAGACAAATACTGACAAGAACTTCTGGTTCTGAACACAGTACTAATTTTCTGTGAGGGCAGCTGCATGGCGAAACTGGCTAAAATTTAGCTTTAGCAGCAGCTGTAGAAAAGCTCGTCTTTAAATTAAATAATCATGGACATCTTCCTCCATGCTGACAGCATAAGGTGTGGAAGACTCCTCTATTCCTACTAGCAATGAATGGAAAAGACTACTTTTGTTCGGTTTTGAACCTGCTCAGGCTTTAGGGGTTTGCAAGTTCAATTCAGACTTAAAGGTTATAGTGCCTGCATGCTACTGGAAAAAGATCATAGCAAGGAAAGGAATAAACACCTAAGTCATGTCACTGAGGAGGGACACTTTGCAGGCTTGAACATTTACTATGGTATTAGTTCATGCTTTTGATCTTTTAAAGAAAAGGATGGATGACCTTTAAAAATATCAGGGAAAACATGCATTAACTTTGCATTAACTGAGTTCTTAAAACCTAAAATGATTATGAAATATGCAATAATTGCCCATATCTTTAGTCTCACTAATACTCACAGAGAATGCATCTGCTTTTAGATCAGTGTTGTAGGTTTAAACAGGATGAGGTGTCTCTTTCTAAATTATCTAAGGACCCTTCAGGAATGGGAAGACTTTTGCTAAAACAGGAGTAGGGTCTCTCTGCCCCTTTAGCTGTGGAAAGTGAATGTCCCAGGTGTCTTCTTTCCTAACATGGAATCACCATGTTTTGGAATATGTGGCTGGGAAAAGCGTTCACAGTGTTGGGTCATGTAGCTGGGGAACGTGATTCCTAGCCATGAGCACTGGAGGGCAGGACCGCTTGCTGCATTCTGCCCCCAAATGTGACAGAGAACCAGCATCTCTGCCTTGCAATGTGGTGGAGATAGTTCCCCCATTTTTATTTTTTTTTTCTGTCCTCACTCTCCAGGTTATCAGTGGCCTTGATCTTTCATGCCTGTGATCAAGGGAAAGATGAAGGATCACTTATATTTTCTTATTGTAATGTGAGCTGGACATTGGTGGGAAAATGCTAAGACTGTCACTCATCCATATAGCTCTCCACCATTTCTCCCTCCAGTTAGGAAGTCATTTCAAAGGGAGGATGCTCTGACTGGTTCTATCCTTCTGTACAAAGCTAGCCATGGGTTTGTTACATTAACATTTTTTTTCCAGCTCAGGAGTGTGCTGTTGAAGCAAATCTGTCCTTGGCTCTTACCAGTTTGGTTCACATCATGGGGTAGTCTCAGGGTGTGTGAAACTGATCCTTTTGGTTGAAACTAAGCCAGGAGATACACTCTTCTATCATGTATGTTCTCTCATGACTATAGGGTTTCATCAGCCCTTCTTGAATCGAAGCCAAAATAAGGGCAGCAATTTGCTTAAGTCATAGCTAGGTTAATGGCAAAGTGAGGACGTCACATTTTCTCTTTTTGCCACAGGTGAAATTGCAGTCCTTACCAAAACACCTTACCTTTTGTGTTCTGTGCTTTGCCATTCCCCATTTATTGGCTCATTTTCTTTGCTTCTTCCTGTGTCCCATCCCATGCCTGATTTGAAACCTCTCATTCTCTACAAAACCTACCTCTGTCTGCCTTCCCTCTCCCACTTTCACATTTCCCTAAGTCACCTTTTGCACTGTAACAAAGCTTATTGCCTTCCCTTCAAATCACAAAGCATGCATTATGTTTATTTCGAAGTGACTGGAAAAAAATGTTCAACTTTAACAGTATTTATTTGCTAAATATGCTGATTCATTCAAACTCAAACTTTTCAAAATCCTGATGAATTATCATTCTGTTCTAACCTTTCCTGTATAAAAATCTCTATTTCCAGCTCAAAATAACTGATTGCTTTGTAATCTAGACTAATTATACTATAAACTTTTGTAAAAGTCTGAGATGTAAAGGAAATATTTTAACTGCTTTGATACAACCCCCCCCCCCCCCCCCCGATTCTTAATGTGGGAAAAATTTCAAAATGCTGACATTTGTCCCAGCTTGAGCATGAAAAAAATAGAAATCTAGAAATATTTTGCTTAGCAATAAAGCCATATGGTTAAGAGGAGCAAAATGCACATATGGCAACAAGATCATCTCCTGTAATTCAACCCATTAGTGCAAGAAATTTGTTCAGACAGGTATGGAGTTTGATTCTCATTTATGTTACTGCCACCTCATTCTTATCTTGCTATAAAAAAGGCCCTGAAATGCTAACGATAAATATAGCATATGCTCCCACTAAAAGGTGTCAAAATCTTCTCGCTTCCTTACACCAAATTAGGCTATAGTGTGTGTATGTAATGTATGTGTATTTGGTCAAAAGTTGAGTCGCTTTTTTTTATTTTCCTTGGTCTGAAATTAAACCACTGTAAAAAAGCCACGTGAGGATTGTGATATTTTTACACCGAAACAGAATGAAAATCAATGTAACCTCTAACTTGTGCATACTCTCCTTTTCCTACTGGGCAATCCCTGTTTTGACAATTCCTTATTGTGCAAAGAGTTGATCCCACTGTCTGTGGAGAGGCTTCATGATGAAGCATAAATACAACCACAGATTAATATCCTTGGTTTCAAGGGGATTTTCAGTAAGGATGTTCAATGGTCAGTAAAACAAGCAAAAATTATGTAATTATCCTGTATATCTAACTCCCACTGCTGGCTTTGAGGACTGACAAATTTGGTGGCCTTTTACAATGGAGTTACACTGTTGGTGGATGAGGGAAGAGCAACTGACGTCATCTACCTGGACTTGTGCAAAGCATTTGACACTGTCCCGCATGACATCCTTCTCTCTAAATTGGAGAGACATGGGTTTGATGGATGGACCACTTGGTGGATAAGGAATTGGCTGGATGGTCGCACTCAGAGTTGTGGTTAACAGCTCAATGTCTGAGTGGAGACCAGTGACGAGTGGTGTTCCTCAGGGGTCGGTATGGGGACTGGCGCTGTTTAACATCTTTGTTGGTGACACGGACAGTGGGATTGAGTGCACCCTCAGCCCGTTTGCCAGTGACACCAAGCTGTGTGGTGCGGTGGACACGCTGGAGGGAAGGGATGCCATCCAGAGGGACCTTGGCAGGCTTGAGAGGTGGGTCTGTGCAAACCTCATGAAGCTCAACAAGGACAAGTGCAAGGTCCTGCCTACGGGTGGGGGCAATCCCAAGCACAAATACAGGCTGGGCAGAGAATGGATTGAGAGCTGCCCTGAGGAAAAGGACTTGGGGTTGTTGGTTGACATGAAGCTCAACATGACCTGGCAATGTGTGTTTGCAGCCCAGAAGACCAACTATATGCTGTGCCACAGCAAAAGAAGTGCCACCAGCAGGTTGAGGGAGGTGATTCTGCCCCTCTGCTCTGCTCCCATGAGACCCCACCTGGAGCACTGTGTTCAGCTCTGGGGACTCCAACATAGAAAAGACATGGACCTGTTGTATTGAGTCTAGAGGAGGGCCACGAAGATGACCAGAGGGCTGGAACACCTCCCCTGTGAAGACAGGCTGAGAGGCTTGGGGTTGTTCAGCCTGGAGAAAAGACACTGGGCACACCTTATAGCAGTACCTAAAGGGGGCCTATAGGAAAGCCGGAGAGGGACTTTTTACAAGGGCATGTAGTGATAGGACAAGGAGTAATGGCTTTAAACTGAAAGAGGGTAGATTTAGATTAGGTATTAGGAAGAAGTTCTTCATTTTAAGTGTGGTGAGACACTGGACCAGGTTGCCCAGAGAAGTTGTGGACGCCCCATCCCTGGAAGTGTTCAAGACCAGGTTGGATGGGGTTTTGAGCAACCTGGTCTAGTGGAAGGTGTCCCTGCCCGTGGCAGGGGGGTTGGAACTAGGAGATCTTTAATGTCTGTTCCAACCCAAACCGTGATTCTATGATTTCAGTAGCGTCATCATCATTTCTATGCCTGTTTATCCCAGTTTCCTGGAATGCTGCTGACAATTTACTTGGATAAGGCTGGAAGCCTTGCTAGTTCAACTGTCAGGTTGCTGAATACTGCGCATAGGGAAGCTGTGTGGCTGAAGGGATAGGGAAGAGTCTGCCTCTGGTCTGATGAGGTGTCTCAGGTAAGTCCCTTCACCTCTCTGTGCTTCAGATACTGTGATACTGTCTGCCTCTCTAAAGCAATTGCAAAGCTGGATAATATTAATGGAGAACATTAAGCAGACCTGATATAAAGTCATGGTCATTGCAGATGGGAACAGCACACTTTAACACATCAGTATTGTTTCCCAAAGGGTGTTTTCAAACAAAGTTGGTTTTGTTTTTATTTAAATGCTGCTTGTTTACATCAGGAAATATTTATCTCTAAGGAAACTCCCATAGATTGCAGCTTCTACATACTCTGTCTCTCAGCTTCTGCAAAGCCCTGTCTTCCGAACTCTGCACAGCCAAGTTAAACTGAGCTTTTACTGTTACAAGCCTAATACTAGTATGTATTAGCTAACTTTATTGCAGAGAAGCCAAATGGGAGAAGATAGAACACCTGACAAATTCAGATATGGAGAGCACAAGTAGTACATGATGCTACCAAACCCCCTCAATGTTTATTGTTATCATATAGAAAATATTCAAATTCATAAATTATGCTAAAAATTCAATTTCAGTTATAATACTCTGATATTGTGAAACAGAATGGAGTGGCAACTGAACTGGTGGTTAGTTCTAGTGACTGTGTATTTAGATCCAAAGACTAAACCTGCTTCTGACTTTATATTCTCTATAATAAACTTCCTGGCCACTGCAAAATTTAAAGGCTGAGCTGAAAATAATACAGCTTCCTAAGCTCTTGCTGAGAAAATTCTTTATCTAACATAGTCATTTTATTAAAAAAGTAGCTGTGACAATGAAAACAAAGGCATTTAAACACACTGCTAAATTGTTCCACAGATATATCTCATTTCCTTTTGTTTGTTATTTATTTTCATGTTCAACAGCTTACTATCATTCAGTCTTTGCCCTCAGGTTTGTTTGGGAACACGGATTAAGGAGACTGTCCCAGGAGTAGATTTTACTGTCAAAACCATCAGGATCTGTGTAAATCCATCGCATATGTTTTAGGGGACAAATTAACAATACTATCTAAGTCTTTTGATAATGCAATAGCTAGCAGGTATGCATAAAGAAGACTAAAAGCAGTATCTGACATTATTCACTGTCAGCAAATGGCTGTTTAAACATAAGAAAATGATCCCAAAGTTTGGCTGAATTTAAAAACCTAAGTCCACAGGACAGCTGAAAGAGTAAGTGAAATTTTTCACAGGATGAGAAGATTTTTCTGGACAAGAGGCTAGAATGACAAAATACGTATATTTTCTGTGGTGGTGGAGGATTTTAACTGGGAGACATGATGTATATTACTTCTTCCTTACATATGTTTCTATCTCTATTTTTGCCCTAGTATAGTGTTTGGGTTGCTATGTGCCTTAAGATGTCAGAAGGTTGTCTGCAAAAATGCTTGTGAAAAAAGTCCCCCACCAAAATGCTTTCAAACATGTTCACCACATGCAGGCAAGCGAGAGAAAATGACCATAGGAACATTCAATATTTAGCCTAATTTTGATTTTTCTGTAAATGAAAAGCCTTCTGACTAAGAATGTCAGGAAATATTGCCCTTGGTCCTATTACAAGTCACTCTGAAGGTATTTATATCACACAGGTCCCTGACTCCTGCTCTAGCCTCTGGACCATGCCAATTCAATGTTGTTCTGCTTTCTCCTGTTGTTTTCAGAGAGCATCAACTGTGTTTTGGCTTGCTTCCCAGACAATGTTGTTCCAGAGCAGAGATTTTGACCCTCAGTAGAGACAAAAACATATGAATTAAAAATAAAAAAAAAGAGTTAACAAATAAAACGCTGGAGCTGTAGGCATCGTGAAGAAAATCATAGGCAGTTCGAATGCTAGACCTTACCATTAGTGTGACCTCTAAATTTGGGTCAGACTTGCACACCTCCAAACTTGTATTGGCTTTTCATGGCCCGTGCTTACCCTTGGAATGTCTTGGCTTTGAATACCAAATATTCTTGAAAGACAAAAATCTCTTCCAGCTTCCCAGGAATGGTCACTTGTGTTAATGGTAAAGGCACCTGTAGTAGTAGATCACAGGCACTGTGACGGGTCTACTGAGTCTAGCCCAGCTAGACCTAACTTAACCACAAATGTGCCTATGTTTTCAAGTGCCTGTCTTCAGAAAGATATTTTTTCAGGCTCTTGGGGACCTCTTAAGTTCAAGCTGTAACGTGCTTGGATTTACCTGCCTGGAAGCCTAAGACAGTCTGGGACTGAAGTGGAAGTTAAGTGAGTTCCACCTACAATTTCTGTTCTCAATTATATGGTTTTCTAAAGCATTAAATGTGTCCCATTTGTATCACGAAGCAACAGAGAACAACCCAGTCTAGCAAAAAGTGCTGACTAAGCAGCCCCTCAGACAAGAAAGGTCAACATAATTGGTGTGAGGGAGGGTCTTCCAGTGACTTTTAATGGAAGACATAGCTGATCCCAGTACTCGGAGTAACAAAGCATAGCGTGAAGCATTTTGTTTAACCTGTGACGGTACTGTATGTATATGTCTCTATTAATTGCCATCTCCTGCAAAAGATTCCTGCTGGCACTGCCAACATTTTGAAGCATGCACGTAGAGATCAGAGGCTTCCAAGGCCTTTGTCCTTTGCTTATGTGTCAGTGACATTAGAATTAGCAGTAGGAGAGAAGGGGTTGGCGTAGAACAGTAAAGTATATAGGCAGCTCAAACACACGCTCTGGCTCTTATCATGTGCATTGGTACAGGAAGGTTGGAGTCAGACCAGGACTTCTAAATTCTAACTGCTGGATACCAGTGTGGCATGGAAAACATTCAGTGTCTTGTCATTGTTTCTTCATTAGGAAATAGCTTTTTATCTTGAACTGGCTATCAGCAGGAGACTGAATGCTGAGAAATTGGTCCCTTTTAGAGGGTAGGCAAAGGCTTTTGGTTTAAAGAGAGCAACTAGTCTCCCGACTGGAGAATGGGCTGGCTGGAGTGTGATAGACAGCAAGGCACGGTGCTGTTGGTTCTCCTCTTCACCAGCCATGCTGTCAGCCCTTCATTTTCCACCTCTCCCTTTTTGTTCATTCCAGTTGTCTAATTTTTCCCTTCCGCGGTGTCTTGAGTCAAGCCCGTCAGTTCCCTTTTGCAGCCTTTTGTGTTCATTGATCGGATGCTGTCATCTCCTTGACTATCCTTATCTGCAAGTGAACCCTCCAAACCTGTACCTCTCAGCCCTCCTGCTCCACGAACCCCTCGCTACCCCTTACCCTGGGCTGTCGGCATAATGAAGGCTTGATTTCAATACTTCCCCTCATTTCTCTGTTCACTGCTCTGCAGGTTAATGCAGATTCCAAACTTCAACAAGCAGCTGTTAAACATGTCATTAACACTGCTTCGGCTGCAAATGAAACTCTGCTATTGGGATTATTCTGGGAGCTATAGTTTTGTGATGAGCTTTGTCAATCACAGCTGACCTGCTGTGTACAGAATGAAACTCAGATTATCTTCTTTCTTCCTCAGACTCTTGTCATTTTTTCACAAAGAATTACTATTCTACTCCCCGAAAGATTGATTACTTGCACAAATAAGAGAGTCTGAGACATTAATACAAAATTCACAGGCTTTTCTTTATCTCAAACCTGCAACTCCCTCTACATTTCCTCCTGGTAATTATATTAGAATTGTGTACACTAGGAATTGCCATCTGATTATTATGAAACTAGTTTTGTCATGACAAAAATGAGCTTAAGTCTTGTTTTTTTGGAAAATGATCAGTACAGTGCACTGGATGAGAGAGAAGGAGATTAAATCCAACTTGCTTTCATCCATGAATGCTTTCATCTCTTTTTCAAACACAGGAAATGATTACCACTGCTATAAGCTGCAGTTCATATGAGTGAAAAAGGATAAGAAAATATTGAAAATTCTGTAACCAACAGTAGGACATAATATAGGTCCCTGGTACCCACTGAGAGACATGTACTTTATTTTTCTATGCTGGCAATGTCAAGGGTTTCACATTTTAAGAGTTGCCTTCTACTGAGGTGTCATTAAGTACTGGAGAATATGTTAATTAATTTGCCATTTCTCCAGGTTAGGATTTTCTTTTATTGTAAGAAAGCAAAATATGCTAAAAAAATTTCACTCACATAGCCTGTCCTCATCGGTCACTTAATGAACCTTACTCTTGTTTCTTCCAGTAATTCTGGAATTGTTGAATAGCCTGAAACTGAGCCGAAGCTCTCCTTTGTTCATAATACTTGCAGTATATTTGAAATAAAGTGGGAAACATTTGACATTGGTCTGGCCGGCTGACTTTAATTCTTTTGTGTCCTATTTTAATACATTGATCTAAACGTTGGTTTGATTTGGTTTTAATTCTGTAGTTGCAGAAATTGCCTGGCCCCTTGCACAGCACTTTTTCTTTTACTGAAGCATCAATCCCCATGAGATCTGCCTCCCATGATATAAAACTCAATATTTGGAATCAGATGCACCTTTGGGCAGGGGATATATTTAAATTTGAGCTCACCTCCTCTAATACTGCAATCCTGTAAATAAAACCATTTCAAGTTTCATTGTCCTTGCCCAACAGATTTTCCCTTTACAAGGTCTGTCGAGCTTGTGCTGAAAAGTAAGTCCCGGTATCATTTCCTCCAAATCGCCATTCGAAGCATTTGGGTTTGTTAAATGGTGTGCCCAAGTCAGTAAGAAATTCAAACTCTCCCAGGCACCTAAGGCAACAGAGCAGCTAAATGTAAGGTCACGTTCAAAGTCAGATCGTCGCCTCATGAATCATGATCACCCTCTGAACAAGTGAAAAAGAAAGACTGAGAGGGGAGAGAACGTGTTTCAGGGAGAGAGGGAAGGAGCAAGCCAGCAAGCAGCAAGCATAAGGTCTGAATCAAAGGGAGAGACCAGGATGACGAAGAGCCAAGGGTTGGGGAAACGGGGGTGCCTCTTCACCCCTGGAGCTGAGCTGCTAATTTTCTTCTCTTTTAACCCTTCTGTCTAGCAGAGAAAGAAAGGAGAAAGATGTGAAGTGTGGAGTGAGTGACAAAACGCTCACCAAACAAAACCTCACAATTATTAGTAATTGAATATTTCATATTTTGAGTCATTCAAGCTCTGTGAGCCCCAAATAGCACTTTTAAGTATTCAATTTTTTTCTCCATTGACTTTAATTAAGCTTGCCCCAGGCTGGCAATCCTGATGAACGTGGAAAAGGTTTTTTATAAAGGAGTAAGCTTTCTACCAGTGCAGATTTTTTTTCTTCCTGAAATCATCCAGCTGTTATTTAAACTCAAACTCTTATTATGTCATCAGGTACAATCTTAGAAATATAAAATACAGATATATTAAACTGCTGCACCATAAATATTTTCCACTTGGTGACTGTGAAAATTACCGTATTATTTCCTGATTCAGATATGCCCGATGAAACCCAGTATTAGTGATAAGTGACTGTACGTATAGTAACTTCTGCGTAGGGACTGGCATGAAATGCTTTAATGATAGGATTCACATACATACCTGCATTAATGCACCCGGTCTCACATTTTCTGCCTCTCTGTCATTTAACCAATACTACAGCGTTAACAGCAAAATGTCCAAAACGACCATAGGTAAGACCACATAGAAGCAACTTTTCCCTATTATTAGTGACACTCTTTTGCTGGCATACAGTGAATTTATTGTCCCCTCAAATTGTTGAACTCACCAACTAAACTGCTCTTGATGGCAACGCACTGGTGTCACACAAGCCGTACAAATCCATGTTGACTGCATTTATCCCCCTTTCTGTCACTGAAGTACAACCAGTTTGGTAACTGTGGTCTTTTCCCTGAGATGTTAGATATTCTGGTGCTAAAACATGGCCTTTTCTTAGAGCACATAGGAGTCTTATAGAAGCAGTGACACAAATATATTGAGAAAGCACTTTCTTCATGTCAGTGAGTTGGATTTACTGTCTGGATACTCTTAATATTATTTGCTGTAACTGTTGACTTCTGTCTAGCTATACTGATTTATACCGGCGGTGAGTTAAGATTTAAAAAGCATGGTGATCTGGAGTGCTAATGAAACTACAATTATGACAGTGAGACATCAAGGGGGAAATAATCCCTGCAGTCACGCAAAGCCCGGTGCAGAGACCAAGGGCAGGCTGTCATGCAGTTGCTGAGACAGTGCCAAGCCCCGTGCTTGTTAAGTGAGTAGATGGACTGTCTTTGGGGGTCCTAGAAACCCCAAGGTCCCCATGAGATCAACAGTAGTGATGTTGAGGTATATGTTAGAAACCGAGTCTTTGGATGCTTAAGAAATTCCAGGGGCAGTGCAATATGCTTGAGGACTTCAAAGGTGGTGGTGGTGGGTCTGATGGCTGTTCTGTAATGGGCTCTCCAGGTAAGCCTCAGCATTTTGCAGCACAGAAGGCTTGCTGTGAAAAACTGATTTCCCTCACAGCCTCCAAAATTATTCTTGTTTTACCTAGTTTTACGTTGAGGTAGCTCCCATAGTACCACAGCAAACAAAACAATACTCTAACCTCCTCCTGAGATGCTTGAGCATTACATTAAAGCTAATCTGAGTAACTCTGTCCCTCTATTTTTTCCTCTCTCAGTCCATCTGCTGCAAAGTTTCAGCTCTTTCCAGTTAAATGACACGCCATGTCAGCAACCAGTTCCTCTGGAGATCAACCGCAAACCAAACTCGCTTCATTTGTGACCATATTGAATAGCTCCTTGTGGGCTGTGGATGTTTTTTAGCCCTGTATTTACAAAACTGGACTTGCCTTTGCTATCTTTCTGCGAAACTCTTTTGGCCAGATTTATGCCTGACTACGTCTAGGCACTAACCCAAAAGGGGAAATGCATTTTTGCACATAACCTAGCAGGACTATCTGCGATAGTGCTACTCACTAAGAGCACCCTGAATCACTGCCTCCTCCAGCAATTTCCAAAGATTTTGCAGCCAGAGCTTTGTTACGGTGGGCCAGGCAATCAGTGATAGGGCACTGGGCTTCCGAAATGGGGGCTACAAAGGCTGATCTAGCCAAAATGGCTTTGTGTACAACCTTACATGAGTGCTTTTCAGGTTCATGTGGGAGTAATCGGGGTATAGAGGCTGTGCGGGGGGCTTCTGCTACAAATATAGCCTGGTGCTGATGCTGCGTTAGTAGGAACTGGTATTATTAGTAGTCGAATGCAGAATCAACTTTGAGTGCATGGCTGTGCAGCTTACCCGTATGAACTAAATTTCATCTGTACATCAATCTCAGCTGATATCTATAATGTAGTTAATGCTAATTAATTTTTGTAGCAGGGAAAGGGGTCACACCCAGCCCGATTTTGGGCTGCTTTGTTTTGTGGTTGTCTGTGTAAGTCCGTGGGTGTTTTGCTCAGACGCAGAGTCCTTGAGCATGAAGTGCTAAAGGTGACTATGAAAAGTGAATATGAAAGTCTCGCCTACCATATCTTTCTGAATATTTTTTTCAGACTTTATTCATGGCAATGAGGCTAGTTTCTTCCCCGCAGCTAAAATAGGAGTGGGTGATCACCTAACCCTTCTTATCTCTTTTCTGAAGCATTCAGGAGCCTGAATCCTCAGTTGTGGGGTTTTTTTTGCCAGCCTGTAAACTTTTAAGATTGAGCAGCATAGTCAGCAGCAACACAACTCATCTCCTGTATAGTAGGGGGGAGGCCAACATAAGGGTCTGAATTTCTGTTGAGCAAGCAGAATTTAAATGGCCCTGCCCAGGCTGCAGACAAAAATAGATACAAATACATTCAGTGTGAGAAAAGGTGGGTTTTTTTGCTGTTGCTCCTGTGCTAGTTTTGGAATATTTGGGGTTACCCACACTTACAGATCTCATCATACCAAAATTATCAAATACGAAATTATTTGACTATTTTCTGTGTCAAAAGGACAATGTATTAAAAACAAGTCACAGACAATTCTTTTCCTGTAAAGGTTAGGGATTCTCAATGTACATTCAGAGCCATACACACAAGTGCAAATAAGTCAACTACCACAGCTATTTAATCAGGAGCGTTTGTTGATTTGAGCAGAGCCCCTATGCTGTGAAATGAAAAAAGAAAACCAAATTTTCTTGAGCAATCTTGCTGTTCCTGCTTCAGGTGCTAGGCCATTTCACTAAAGCAGCTCAGACGAGAATGTCATTAGTTCTTAAGCCCCAGGTGAATTTGCCACTGTTCCACATGATTAAGCCAGATAATTGTGTGTTGATAGCGAATGTGGTTGGTGAAATACAATTTCTAGGACCTTCCTAAACAAACACAATGTAGAAGTGAGTCAAAGTGCTGTCATTTCAGTCCTTTGTCACAGGCTTTGCACTTGCAGACATCTCTGGTGAGGACTGGCGAATAATTCTGTGGCGTGTCACTGTGCTCTTAAAGGTGACCCAGCTCAGAAAGTGGATCATACATCTTTTGGCATGTAGTTTAGGGGAGAAGGGAGAAAAAGGCCTAGTTAACGTGCCCGTGAAAAATGCAGACTTCTAACATTAGCCCGTTTTAAACTACGCATGCTGGAGATTTCTTTGTCTTCAAGGAACTTTACAATTCCAGACAGTACTTTCAGAAGTGATTAAAATGCCACAAGTAATGTGCAATTATATATCCTGAGAAGCAAGTCACTGAAAACTTTTTAAGAGCTATTTTAAACAGGGTTTCTCTATCAGGGCAATGCAGACCCAGTAAGCAGACTGCTGGGACCGTATCCTGTCTCTGCTGACTTTCTCTGTGACCTTGAGTGGGTAACTAAAGATTTGATTTTTGATCCTGATCAGAGGCAGGACCCTAGATCTAAATTTTTTTTTAGACTACAGGTAGATATTCAATGGCAGTGATAGCTTCAGCAGGCATGGTACTGCCCTTCTGTTCTCTTGGCCACTTGTTTCTACCCTGGTGCTGTACTGGCATAAACATGTATTTGGGGAGAGAAAGGTATTTTTTCAGCATATTTCATTCTCTGATCCTGTCTACCACATGGCTCACCAACATTTGTGCTGAACCAGAGCAAGATGTAGAGCCGGGAACAAACAAACATGTTTAGGACCTTGGAAAGGGAGAAGGGGAAAACAAGGGGATTGATTATGTGGGCACTGCTGTCAAAACCCAGTTGTGATTGTCCTCGTAAAAAAGAGCTGCTAATACTCAGGATGGCATTGTGGGGATTATACATTGTAGTGGCATCCTCTGAGATCTTTTGATGAAAGTCACAGTGGAAATGGAGGGTATTAGTGGACTGATTCTACTCACTTAATGCTGGTCGCGAGATGCACGAAGTGATTAATCCTTAATGAAGGAATCCATTTTTACAAAAGCAAACAAGCAGAAAGGCAGGGACATAAGAGAAGCTGATTTTCCTTATTTACCTACAATACACCTTCTGTATCTGGCAGTGCCAGGAAAATCTGTCCTTTGATTTTTAAGTTGCATTTTTTTTTCCTAGTTACCATGTTTATTGGAGGCTGGGAAAGGTGGAGATGTTTCTGGGACAAAGCAGTGCCTCCAAAACACACAGTAAGTGTGTGTTTATCCCAGAGAGGCATGCTATGAGTCCACCAGGCTTTGCACAGCAGCCTTTAAAACAAATGCCAAGTTAAAACATGTGTGTGCACACGCATGTACGTGTGTGTGTGGTGTGTGCCGTATCTCACCTACAAAGTTTGTCAGCCAAAAGAAGGAGGATATCAGCAGGCACTGAATGGACTGGAGGTGCAGGAAAAGAAGAATGCTCCTTGCCTGTTTGAGTACTGGAGAAATATTTATCAGATTATAATTTTAACTGTCTCATTTAATTCAATAATCAGGCATTTATTATGTACAATCAGTGTCCTGTAGCATTATCTGGCAGTCCTTGTGCTGGACGAGGAAAGGAGTTTTGTCTCGCGATTTATGATGCCACTAGATGTTGGTTGTTTATCGGTGCAAGCTAAACGTTTCCAGTGTGCATTCTTCATTCCTCTGTCTGTCTTGCCCGTTCCTTTTCCTGCAGCCTCACTTTCTTAAATCATGCTGATCATGCATCTCCCAAGACACTGAAGGAGGATTCCCTCGAAAGACCACTTCAACTTTATTTCGTGGCCTGGCTGGGGTCTCTGGGTAGTATGACTACTGTTTTATCTTCTGAAAGCATTTTTCACCAAAAGCCAAAGCATTGACTGAGAAAACTGTTCTCACCTGCCTTCTGGGTAGTTAATTAATATTCAAAGGTGAGTGAAGAAGCCAGAACGTGTGTACCTTCAGCAGGCAGGTATGGCTTTATCTAGAGTAAGACAAACTGATTACGTTGACAGTATGGCAAGCTGGCTTAAAGCATGTGCTTTCAATTAATTTTAATTAGATTCCACTAAAAGGAAATTTTAATTCTGATGGTCGTCGCAGGGCTGAATCACAGAGAAGTAATGGAAACTTTGTTCTTCGTATGTTTAACTATGTTGCCTGATTCAGGACAAGTGACATTTGGGGGAAAACATTATTGTATAGGTTTCTTTCAGTGAGGGTGCTCAGAACTGCCACAGTGATAAGCCCTATAAAACATAGACAAACTATATTGTGCAGCAATATGACTATAGGTTTAATTAATATGGGGGTGGGGAGAAAAAGACACTTTAGTTTTTACTGTCATCTAAACCGTGATCATCCCCCCTGCCGAGGAAAAAAAAATCTTGCTAACACCAAGTCTTTTTAAAGACAGCTTTTTGGTTGGTAAGAGTTTGGAGTGTAAGTATAGTCATCAGTGTGAAAAGACAAATAATTTTCTGATTCTTCACAAATTACTACCAATAATATCTGTTTTTCAAGGGAACAAGACAGCTGTGGATCCAAATGGCCAGAGCAGAGTCCTTAAAGCAACTCCAAACAATATTAAAAAAAAAAAAGGGGGGGGGAGAAAAAAAATCCATTGTCTACACTCCTGTCAGAATTGCCCTAATAGCATCACAATGTGCATTTTAGAAAAAGCACAGGCAGTTTTTAACAATTTCAAATGATTGTGTGAAAATAGCCTTGATCTCTCCTTAAACTGCTAAATCTTTCTAATGCTTCTCAAAAAAAAAAAGGCTCCAAATGGGTTTAAACAGCTTTGATGAATGTGAAACTTATCTCTCTGCTTGTAATATTTCCAGAAATAGTGCTATTAAGTTGATTTGTGCATGGACACAAATCATTAGCAAATTGGACCCTTTATGTTAAAAAGGTTTTAGTCAGTGTTTAACTCTTCGAGTGAAAACCATGTTCTAAACAGGCTTTTAGAGTATAAACCTTGAGTTCTATAAAATGAGGCATTGATCTCTCTTACCCTTAATATTCCGTGTCACGGGCATTGCGTGTCAGAAACTATGTTGGTCACTGACATGAACTTGCCTTTTGCTTATGCCTGAAGGCAGTTAGCATGCGCGGGCTGAATGGTCTTCTGACACCTCCTGCGGCAGAGAGGATTTTTCCGTCTATTGCTGACAGTCTTTTCTGCTTATTGGAGGTGATCGTATTCCCTGAATTCACATGGGAACCAACCATAGGACCATCCACAGCTACGGTACACAACCCTACAGATCTGGTCCCCAGACACAATTCAGAGCAGCCATCAACCGCCCTTCCCTCTTGCCTTTATTTTCGTGAGACAGTTTTAACTTTGGGCACCCGGAAACTTACTTTTCCCCTTCTGTGCCTCTTTTTGAATTCCCAGAAGACAGGCTGTTTCAATGCCCATCCGTTTCTAGGGACCAGGGAATAACACAGTCCACAGCTGCCATGTCATTCTTTTTTATTCCTGTTTAATTACTCAGTGCTTTTCTTTTTTTTTTTTTTGTCTGTTAAAGAAAAACAATCATTTGGCTTTCATAATATTTCAACAGTGTTCCATACTGAAGGCTAATGTCACAGTTTCTTGAATATAAACTAAATGAGCTAGAGCCACAGACCTAGTCCGCTACCCTTTTGTCTAACAGATTCAGACAGATGGTATCAACCAGTTGGAACACTCTTAGTTATAAGCCATTAAGATGAGCAGCGGGTCAGAGCCTTAAAAAATAGGTAAGTACGTATTTGCTTATAAAATGAGTTTCTAACTACTGAACAGTATAATTTAGTAAAATGGAGGCAAACCAATTTCTGTTATGAAACTGTTGGAATACCAATTTCTGACTCTGGTGATCAGAACTATTCTCATTTTCAGTTAGCTTTATTGTAACAGTGAGTGAATTAGCAGAGAATGCCTTCCTTTCATTTACAGTAGGATATTCTTCAGACATCTGAGTAAATGGAGTTCAATTTTTAAGAGCATACTCCAAAACTTCCACAGATTTCAAGAGGTTTTGATCGCGCCTTTAAATGCCCATCCCTACTGCACGTTTTCTTGGGTTTGAGTGAAAAGCAGAAAGAAGAGACTCTTACAAGCAAAAAGTAATTTTGTTAAGCTATACTTTCCTCTAGATCTATATTATTTTAATTCAAGCTCTTCAGGACAAAGACTATCTTTTCTTATCTGTCTGCACTGTGTATACAAATAACGAAGTCCTGTGCTTGACTGGGTCTCCAGCGTCTGTTATAAGGGAAATAATGAAACCTACTTGTTTTAGATTTCTAACACATTTTGACTTTCTTGTTCTTGCCTTTTAAACTGCAGGACCCTTGAGGCAAGGGCTGACTTTATTTATGACAGATAACATGATGTATGCTGTTGGAGGTTAATTATAAAAAGAAACCCGAAATGTAACAAACCCCTCTGTAGTAAGGAGACAATTCTAAGGAAAATTTTGTGACAGTTTTAAATGCTGTATGGTATTATCAGTATTAACAGCTTTATTAGAGCCTTGTATTAACAAGTCTTAGTACAGTATATTAGTAGCAGCTGGCTCTGCATTAATTATCTACTAGTTTAAATGTGACAGCAAGATGTATTTATAGTGGTCAGAAAACTTGTCATTATCTTAGCTAACTTTATCTCAGTAAAATAACTCAAAATATTCTAAACTAGAATGATAAAGCAGCACAGGTCATCAGTATAACTACTCAGTGTTGTATACTATTTTACCCCAATGAAGTCCAGAGTATCTTCAAGAATGACCACTCTACAGATACATACCATTCAGTATAACATTGTACAATTACATCACCAACCTTTAGAGATCTGGAAAAGAGTGTCTTGCTTGGGATTGGGTCAACACAATTCAAACCCCTTCAGCTTGTTGAACTAAACTAAATATTTTGTTTCAGATCTGTTCAACATGTATCCTTGTTGCCCTGCAGTGTCGTTGTGCCTAATGTCCCGGTGACCAAGATCCTTACAGAAACATCTCCTCAGTGGATTGCATTTCACAAGATGCAGCTGGATGTCTTGCTTGGGGTGAACCTGGGGATTCATATGATGGGTGATGTACCTTGTGGCACACTCAGAAAATCTGTACATAGTGAAAAGTTAATAATGCAAGGCATCTAAACCCCAGCTCTTGTGAGGTATCAAGATCATTTCAGGGAGACTTACACTGGTATTGAGATGAGCTAAAATGGAGTGCTTTGGTTTCATTCAAAAAATGTTATTCAGTATTGCAGTTTTGTAATATTCAGCATTTCCTTTAGATCAGAAATACTAAAGTGGCATGTTTTGACATTTCTGAACTTTGTGATTTTCAGAAGTTTCAGTAGTCAATGTTTGACTTTCTGTTCCAAATTGGGATAAAAGCAAATACGAAGACAGTGAAATTTTCAGTGGGACTGAAAACACATGTTCTTTCAGCCCTAGCTGTATCCTCGTTCCACATAAAAAGAGTTTCAGATATTTGCCAGGGATGCTGAATTTTGACTAGTTTCACTTTATTTCCTGACAATATAAAACAGTGGGGATGCAACATTTGTATAACTGTAATAGGTGACTTTGTTTATTAGCTGGCCTTCTCAGAAGTGGAAATTTAAGCATGAGAAAATGAAAATTCAGCATATGTTTGAGTTTTTCTGGAGGTGTATAAACTCGAGCCTTTCTTCTTGCAATGATTCTGTCTCATTTTCCCCAGGGGATTCAGTGTTTCTGCCTGATGTGTCCCCGTCTCTGCATGCTCCTTAAGCAGAAAAAAGGGAGTGGAAGCTGACACTTCTGTTGGGAATACCTGTGCCGTGTGGGGATATACCAGCTCCAGGCCTCTTTCTTCATAACATCCTTGGGAAAGTTTCAGGCACAGGGATTCCTGCAGAGACTCAGGCAACTGAAAATCACTTTCTGACAAATCTTTAGGATCTCTGTCGTGCTCAGGTGAAGTGTATAATCTGGTATTGAGTGTCTTCTACCATTATGGAAACACGTATAGTGGGAAAGAGTCGAGGTTAAATGTCTGTACTCTGTCTTAAGTCAACAGCAAAGGAAATTAATCCATTGCGGCCTCTCTATCTGGTTATGTCCCATCCATGTATACAAAGAGGTGTGTTTGCAAACAGTCAAGGTCTTACTCTAGATGAGAATGAACTTCTTCCCATGCTTGCTCAAGAGGCTGGAAAGTTTATCTTGCTCCTGTACAAAGGGTGAGTACAATACATTTGATTCCATTGAGCTGTTATCTGTAACATCTTCCATATCCTGACACCATGACACTGAAAAACAGCATCACCTCTCTAACAACCCCCACCCCATCCATAAGATCGCAAGATACACTACGTTATTCTTCATCTCACACGCAGTAGAGAGTCTCAGAGCACCAAGGGACGTACAACAACGCGCGGCGTTTCGCAGCGTGCTGCAGAAATCCGTGTGATTTGCTGCGCAAACACCTCGTTTCCCTCTGGGGCTTCGCTATTTGGGAACAATTCGGACTCCACTGCAGCAGGCGGGGGGAATTCCGCCCTGCAACGGGGATGGTCCCTCACCCATCTCGGTCTTTGTCACATTTTAGTCATCTCTCCAGCATGACAGGTAGACTTCCTATGTACAGACAGTTCTCAAGCTGCAGTAATTAAGGGAAAATGAGACAGTCCAAGCGATAAGCCAGCTAAAGCAAAATATGGAGCATACACAAACGAGGCTGCTCAGACAATGAGATGCCTTTATCTCTGAAAGGCTGGAATGCTGTTTCCCAAGGAGAACAGGGGCATCTTCAAACGGCTTTGGGCTGTGTTGGTCCTGAAGCGAGCAGCGTGCTTTCCGTATCGCTCACCTTGTACCGCTGTGGTGAAGCTGAGGATGCTGGGGGAAAGCCCTGCAATGCAGACGGCACATACGTGCATAGATGAGAATGTACTTTAGTCACCCAGTGCTTTTTGTGTTGTGTTTTTGGTTTTTTTTTGTTTTGTTTGTTTGTTTGTTTGTTGTTTTTGTTTGGGGTTGTTTTTTTTGTGTTTTTTTTGTGGATTTTTTGGGTTTTTTTGTGGTGGTTTTTTTGGTTTTTTTTTTGGTACACAGATATATTCAGGACCAATGCTCACAGATAAAAAAAGAGTCTAACCAACTCAGGGAACAGTCAGTTGTGTTCCCAGCTGCCCTGGGTGGGAGCTTCCCACACAAGCTATCCCACATGCGCCTCTCCTAAATCTGTGTTCAGCAAAAAGTGCTGGTGGCCTGAACACCTTAATGAGTCTTGTTGGCAATAGATTGGGCTGCTGTGATCCTCGTAGCACACACCTCACATTTCCCATAAACCAGGTGCTAAATCTGTGCTAATGCCATGTCCTCCTTGCAGAAGTTGAACATGCAAGCATTGCAGTTGTGGAAATTCCCCCGCTCTGAGCCCTCCTGTAGGACCTGAGCCGCTCGCTTTGCTCTGTGAATACCTGAGAGGTTCACCACGCAAGCCTGTGGCAAGCGGCTTTTGCAGGCTGCCTGTTTTTATTTTATTTTATATTATTTTGTTTGGATTTTAAGTATCAGAAGGGCTCTCCCTGGGTGTAGAGCCCAGGTCTAGCCAAACCTCAGTCTTGTTTGGAAAGTAGTTTTTAATACCCATCTGGAGTGTGGGTGAAGGTGAAAGTTGTCAGGCTGTGAAAAATGGAATTGGTGTTGGCTGACCTGAAATAGGCCGTAAAGTTCTATTCCTCACAAAGGCAAGATATATTATTGCTATAACGCCATTATTCCGCTCCATCACTTTTAAACCTTGTTCCCATTATCTACAAGTTAAATATAACCCTATGTAAAAACAGGAAGGACAGCGCTAAGTTGTCCAGCTTAACAGCACACACTTAAAACATAATAGAGCACTTGTTACTGTATTTTATGGAACGGAAACTCCAAATGTAAAGATGTATTAAGGAAATATCTCAAAGTTATTAGGGAAGGATATTTACAATTACAGATTGCTTTATATTATGCTTTTATGAACATCTCAGGAAATGAAATAGCCCTCAGCTGTAGCGAGTGAAGAGGGAGGTAATTTTCCTTAATACGGGTGATAAAATTAATCTGATTGAAATCGCTAGCGATTATTTCGCAGAATACTGAGTGGCAGTACAATCACTTACACTCTTTTATATTTTTTTAGTCAAAGCTCGTGTAGATGAAAGCTAATTACAAAGTAGTGATGTGAAGCGCTAAGGAAATAGTTTGTATAGCATAGAACAGGCACAGCTAATTGGGGTTTGTGATTACACAGATTGTTGTTAGGGAGAATTAACTACCAGCAGTCTCTCCTGCAAAGCTTCTCATCAAGGGAAAGTAAAAATAGACACTGGATCTGTTATTTATCTAATTATGCTATGAATATTTTCACAAGCATGTTACACACTCTCAAATGGTTTGTTGTTCAAAAACTTTCAGTCTCATGTTGCTTCTGATCAAAGTATCAATATGAAGTTTCTGACATTTGATTTTTTTCACTTAATATTACACACCCAGTCCTTCCACTCCACAAAACTATGCCTGGGAACTGAATGCTATGAATTTAGGCATCTATACATAATGCTGTGGCAGCAGGAATGCATCAAAATGATTATTAGAAAGGTGACTGGACAGAGAAGACTGCAGCGAGTGACCAAAGTAAGAAAAGCCAAGAGAGGCTTGAAATAGCATTGAGAAATATTTTGTTGGCTATTATTGTTCAAATTGTTGTACAAGCCTACCAACAACTAAAACCTTGCGAATATGCAAAAAGGCAGGCCTTTGTTTTACACTGCTCTATACAGAAAGGGAAGGGGTGGAGGGAGGAGATGTTCCATATGGAGACCCTGATCTTGTAAACTAATCTGCATGGGAGACTCCTTATGCTGCATGGAGCCTCACTGGAATCATTAGGACTCTGTGTGGTGCAGTGTGTAATCAGGCTGATAATAGATGCTCATTGAATTTGTTACATGTTTTGCTTTGCTTTGTTACTGCCTTTTACTTGCTGACCTGGAGCAGCTCGCTGAGATTGAAAACTGTCATGTGTTAAAGTTTCAGAGAAATCCGTAAGAGCTAATACAGAAAGCCGCTTAGAGTCCTAATTTCTGGTGGATTATTGAATTAATGGATATTACTTAATAACAGATTCAGCAAACTTTGGTCGTCACCAGAGTAGCTGCGAGTATTTTGGAGGAAGGCCCCTGAAGATCTTACTGCTGGGTTGTAAAACTATGTGTTAGTAGTCCTAGCAGAAATGTTTGTCAGTCTCCATAGAAGTTCTCAGGGAAGGGGAAAGCAATCATGAAATGCTGAGGCAGTGGCATTCAAACAAATTGGCAAGCATTAATATCACTGCTGAAAGGAGCACCACACCTTCCTGGGAGCATTGCTTCCTGGAATTGCTGCCTCTTGGTGGAAAACTCAGAGACTCGTCTCCGTGTATGTAACATCTCCCTGTACCATCCCTCAAGAAGTACTTGAATAACACCCAGCTGCATTCTATGCACGGGCTGGATGCTCAGTATTTGTAAGACATCTTAGGAGAAAACTGCAGCACAGAAGTATTTTCCATCTGCGTAATCTCAATTTTCTGTATTATACAGAATGTACAGTTTTTCAGACTCAGTTTAGAAGTCTGAAGATGAATGAGTAATTCATGGCAGTTTAATAATTCATACAGAAAATAAAAGCAAAAGGTGTCAGAAGCAGCTTCTGACTTTAGGTAGTCAGTATGAGACACTTGGTTTTGGGTTTGCTTTGTAAAAATTCTGAGTTCCCACAATCTCCACTTCGAGTTAAAATTGAAATGCCCCAAGTCAGAGGACCATTTTAGCATAAGCTCATATGCTTTTATTTTGCTCTCCTTTTTCTTCTCTTTTTTTCTGAAAAATCCTCAGGCAACAGCTTGCTAAACTGTGACTTGTCCTATAATCCAGCAGTTTCCAAACTTCTTTGAACTAACAGCACTGAAAACTTCTGTCAGTGCTCCAAAAATCAGTCCTGCAGTGGAAATTGCCCTGTACCCAGAGGTACTTCTAGCTGGCTGGATGTCATGGTGGGAGACAGAGCCTATATCTTACTGTAGGCCCCAGGGATGGGCTATAACCAAGACTCCTGGGGGTTTAGGACCAGGTGATTTGGGACCATCCATGCACCAACCCTCACTGACAAGTCTCACCCTCACCACAGCCTTACCGACTGTGCTTCTGTGGAGCACAGTGGGAAAATCCCAGAACAGGTGATTTATACTACCTCCCTGCAAATAAACCCAGAACATTTGAGATGTAGCAAAAGTTACTAACCATCAATACAAAAAATAGTATTCCATATTCACAGAAAACAATAGATCTAGCAAAATGATTGAGATAGGAAAGTGCTGTTATACCTTTAAATAAAAAAGTTAGCAAGAGAACGTATATACAGAACCAGAGTGAAATTTTTCCAGAGAGGCTTTTTGCTCTGGATAGTCAATTTAAGACAAGCTGGGTCTGATTCGAGAATGTACTGAATTCCTGCAGCTTTCACAGACTTCACACTGAGATGCCCAAAATCAAAGCAATAAATACAGCATTAAATGCCTGTAATAGTGCTGGTTCCCCAGCCCTCCCGCTCCCCCACCCCTTTTGAGGACCAGGACCATGGTCCCAATGGAAGCCCCTTGAGAGGAAGGCTGGATACCCATACTTTGCAATTTGCACCCTCCCCTTAAGACCAGGCTATGGCTTCCCTTTGGGTTCCCTACCTGGGTTCACGTTCTCACAGGGATGAAGTGTAAGCTATGTGTGACAGCCTAAGTGGACCACATCTACATATAGTACTGTTGGGGACCATAGCATACAGTTCCTGTGCCTAAAAAAACCCACATAAAGCAAGGGTTTAATTATCATTTTAATTAAAGCCACCTTCTCATGGAAAATCCCTGCAATCACAAACATCAGGCAGGTGAAGAGAAGCCTTAGCTGTGTCACCCAGTACTAGGGGGAAAACTTAGTAGAGATTTGCAGCTGGTCACTTTTTCTGTTCCTATGGTACTGCCAACTGTACTGAGGGCACTCTGCTGAGCTACAGGTATTATTTCCCAGACGTGGTATCTGCCTGCAGTGCAAGGAGTTGGCATTTTACAGTCCTCTGCAAGAGGGGAAGGTATTATAGAAAAGGAAACCTTATGCACCGGTTGGTTTAATTTACATTTGGAAAAGTATCAAGAACAGAGTTACAGCAGACAAAACTGCTCATAGTAGGCATAATATAAAAGGCTCTCATTTTTCATGGTAGTACACAAAGGACATACTGGATCAGACAAGTTGTCCACCTCCTTCAGTAAACTGTTTATAAAATTGGATAGCTTCAGACGAGCATGCCAGAAACTCTGCAGTAGGTTGTTACAGAAACAACGTGCCTACAGGGAAAATTTCCTCCTAATCCACAGACTGTTTTATGCCCTGAAGCATATGAATTTACATCCTTTCCCCAAAGTCTTGGAATCTTTTTTGTTTGTTTGTGTTACTGCTCTTTACTACAATAACTGTGGATATTTTGCTTATTGCCCATAGAAGTTCAGTATACACAGTATTACAATGTTGTGTCACACACTTGTACATAAGTATTTGCTAATTATTTTGTCCAGAAAATGAGAACAGGTATAATGTAAAATTATATATTTGTTCATACTATTATTAATGGTCTGAAACTAGCAACACACTGTATTCAATACATATTAGAAGTTTCACTGCCATCCTGTACGAGCAGAAGATAAAGATTATATTATATGTGTGTATGCAAATGATGAAGGGTCTGAACCTGTGCTAAGTAATTTCCCTGTGCTCCTCTACTTTGTCCACTTCAAGTGACAGCCACTGAAAATTAAATGGTTTTCAATAAAAATTCTGTAACCTGAAATGAATCCCTACAGGGTAATTAGAGTATCTTGCACATAAAAAGTAATCATGTCTCCTCCACTCGTGAAGAATCCTCCATTGCTGATTGGCATCCCTGGAGTGCCGGTCAAGCCACGTCTTTAATGCCCATGAGATGTAACACTCAGCTGAGAGGTGTCACCGTGTCACACAGCTCAGGGACATATCCTTCCTCAAGCACACAGTTTGGTTTGCTGCTCTGTGCAAATGGTGCTGTACTCCTGTTCTCCACGTGCCTCCTGCTTTTCTGTCCTGGCAGTCCACCCTCCCCAACAGCACTTGGTCTGGGACAAAGTGAGCTTTCCCCTGTTTGACACCTAAATTAAAAGTTCTGTCATCGCTAAGGGTCTTAGGATTCATTTGGTGGAGACAGATTTTGTTCCAGCCAACTCAAGTCCTAAATATTGCAAGACCTAATTAAAGCTACAACTTACACGTTAGCTTTTGGGAAAATGTAAGCCTCATTGCCAGGCCCCAGATCTGGCAGAAAATTGGGCATTCCTTCTCCAAAAGCCACATGTTCATAAAAATACTATATGGAGCCTGTATCAGGGTATCCTAATTCTCAGGACCACTTGTACCTTGGGCTCAAACCTGTCCCATCACAGTCATGGGACTTTCAGCTCAGAGCACGAGCCAGGCAAATGAAAGTCTTCCCTCAGTGCATTGCAGAAGTGACCCAGACGAAACAGAGAAAAAACACAGTCAAAAGTAACTTTAACTTTGCATTTTTAAAGAAACTCCTTCCTATCAACTAACGGGCCAGAACTCAGTAAATCTAATGAACTGTGATATTGATATTGTCATTATTCCTGTGTATTACATAGACACGTAATTAGGAGCACCTTTGCAATAGCGTAAAGACATTTCCAGAGACTTACAATCCACAAGGACATACATGAAGGATAAAGGAGAGAAAAAAAATATTATATCTCATTGATTTTAAGATGACAAACTGAAGCAGAGGACTGAAAAAACTGGGTTTTGGGCCATTGACTTGGGGAGTCAGTTTTCACACCCAGTGATACACACAGACCTCAACATCGGGTACAAACCCTGAAGAGGATCATTGCTTTGATTTGCCTTCATGTGCACTTCAGGATCAACATTTCTCAGACACTGTTCAATACAGATAATTGAGGAATGATTTTCCTGTCCTATGTGAAATTCTCAGTGGTTCAGCTTTGCATGAAGGTGACTGTGAGACCAGCTGAAATTTTTCATGAAAATTAGGAAAAGCCCCAGAGTCACTGCTCAGTCATTTGTCAGGCATATAAGAGCTGGGGGTTTCTACCACATCAGGCCTAAAGGGACTGTTAGTCCTGAAGGGACTAACACATATGGGTGGGATTCATTCCTCTTCACCAGTCAGAAAAACTTCCTCAGTGCAGAGAGACACGTACCTCTGGAGATCAGTTTACCCCATCCGAAGGGAAACACGTAATCACCCTCTGGAATAGCTTATCTTGACCTCATGTATTTTAGGTGCCTACAGATAAGTTTGGAGGATCCCACCCTTGTCCAGCACACCCCAGGTGACCGACAGTTTAGCAGTTGCTTTGTAGTGATTCCCTTCTAGTCACCTCTACTGGAGCTACTCCGGTTTGTGCAGATGGGGAGGGACCTTTGGCATGGAGAGATTGACCTAGGACACCTCGGAAACCTTGGTCTAAATCTTTGTTTCATCTCAAACATGACAAGGACTGGTCAATTTTACCTGATGAGAGTGCTCTTGCCAATATGGTTTTCTATATTTTTTCCTCCAGTTCAGATTTAAAATAAAACCTCAATAGAGATCCCGATTACATTTCATCACGAAAGTTTTGTCATGACTTATCCTCTTGAGCAAAACATTCTTGACCACTATATAACTTTGAGGGATTTCCCCTTTGGTGCTCCTGACAGTCTTCTGGGACAGCCCCCTCAATAAGTCCAGCAAGACCCTCTCCACGGGACATGCGTCTAGGTCTAGCGTGGAGTGAATCAGCACGCTGGTGCTCAGAGCTTCCTAAATGCACGGGTTCAACTACCCAAAGCTTTCCTGCTTCATCCAAAATGTGCTTACAGCTCTCCTCCCTCTGAGCAAAACAGCTGCGATGCTGTGTTTCTGTAATGCACTTTTATTCTGTTTTGTTTTCCGTGCTGGTTGCCCTGTCCCCACACCAACCTCTCATCTGTCTAGGCTGGTTCAGGGGAACCTTCCTGTACCAAAAGACACCCGTCCCCAGGCAGGGGAGTCCAACGGTAAGAACATAAATTGTTTTCTCACATCCTGGGAGCTCAGCGGGGTTTTACTGTAGGTACTTTACAGGTAGTAACTGAGCCATTATGAGCATGATAGAAATTGATGCATATACTTGGAGGATGACAGACTAAATCTTAATGTAGACCTTTTTATGATGCAAAATACTGACTCTATGAATACATGAAGCTGCAATTTATTTACACCTTTAGTGTGTTTATAAAAACCACCTTATGCATATGCTTCACAGCAGTACCGCTTTTAGTCCACACATATAAATTATCTACTAACTAGCATGCACCCACAAGCTCGGTGGGATTCATGTTAGTGATGAGAAATATTACAAACTGCATCCTCTGAAGGTTTGGGTTCACAGTGGACTTGGTCCTGCAGTTTTGCCATGATGGTTCTAATACAATAAACATTGAGTAAAGAGGAAGAAAAAAAGGGAAAAAGCTGCCAGTGTCTTGTGGGAGTCTCTCTTCAATTCCTTGCCTGTGGTGCATTTTGCTTGAACATTGCTGTAGTAAGTTTTATCTACATGTTTATCTATCTGTCTACACCAGAGGATATATTGACCAGGATATTATTCCCCACCTACATCTAGCTTTGTCCTGGCTCTTAAATCTTCATTGTTACCTAGTCCCTTGACAAGCTCTACAGTGTTCAACTCCTGGGTGCCTCAGTAATACAGTACACAACAGATTTGCATATAGCTAAATCACCCCATGAAAAATTCCCTTGGTGCCCATTTTCTACTTAAACTGGTGATTAAGTACCTGTATCTACTACAATTTGAAAAGCATCAGCATGTTCCTGGGTGCCTATTTCGGCTGGTTGAAGAAGTAATTTAGTTTTCATGGGAAATGTCAAAATTTTATTGTTTTTTTCCCCTCCGATGTTCTGCATGCTGTTTTGTTTTTTCTTGAATAAAAGAGAGCAAAGCCATATATTTCAATGACATCAACAAGAATAATAAAAAAGGATAGATGGGGGAGAGGGGGGTTCCCCTTCTTTAAAAACAAAAGGAAATTAAAAAAAAAAGCCCACACTGCAATTAGCAAAAGAATGAAGTAAATCTAAGCATTTTTATTGAAATCTAGACAACTTATCTTTTTTTTTTTTTAGTTATCTGTTTCTGGTTTTCTCATCAATAACCAGCACATTTGGTGGGAAATCTGTATCTTGTTAAAAATATCTTCCAAGAAATTTTTTTCAGCAGCCCAAGAGTAGATGTACACATATATACAGAGACATAGTATGAGAAATCCACTTATATAAAATGGTAAGCTTCATAGTTAAAAAATGTTGAACCATCTGAATGCTAAAGCCAAGACTGCACGTACAGTCTTATTTTAATTTTCTTACGTATTTGCCTAACAGGACAGACTTAAATTCACGTATACTTTTTGAGCTTTGTACCCATTCACTGGAACAAAGCAGCAGAAACTGTGGTAGATCTGGGCAGATGAACATTTTCTGTGCCTTGAGGGAAACAGAGTCACGGTTCACAGCTGCTCCTACCCCTCTTCCCTTTCTGGTTGATAGCATGGACAGTGTGGCTGCACGAATGGGCAACATCAGGGCTCTTCTTGATGGCAGCGGGCAAGTCAACCGATGTGAGAATGGATGTCTTCTGAGGTGGAGGAACTCATACCTGGCTCTGGACAGCACCATGGAAAGACGTTTCCATCATATCGCCGTGCCCCATGACCTGTTTTTAAGGATAGTACAAAATAAGACCTCACTTTTTTTTTTCTTTCTTCTTTTTTTGCTAGATAGTATCGCACCTCAGATATGGCCTTTTCTGAAAACTCAGCCAACTGGCCCAAGTCTAAGCACCACCCTAATGTGTTTAGCATGCTTTTAGTACCTGAGCTAAAACTCTGCGTGGGTCTAGGATCTAAGTCTATACTAAGATCCAAGTCTATACTAACAAATAAAATGACCAGGGTCTGTTTTCTGAGACCGAGTAGATGGCACACGTCTGTATGACTAAATTCTCTTCCCCCTGCCTTGTCACTACTGTCACCGGGGGACTGTCCTTGCTCCAACCTATTCCTCGAACAGTGCCTGGGAGACTACTAGTGGGCATGTGCCCAAAACCTGCCGAGGAGCATATCAGCAATTAAGCAGTATGGATAATCATAGGCCTGCTCCCAACCACTGATTAACTCACTAGCAGAGAGGCAGCCGTCGTGAGCCGTGCGGAGTGATGGCCGGCTCACAGGCATCTCGTTGCTCTCTGACACAAAGCTGTGACCTGTCTTTCAGACATTTTGCACATTTCCAGGGCTCAGTAGGAAAAAAAACCCACAGGCTTATGACAGCAAATAAAAGCAAGGAATCAAGATCTGCAGTCTCATCCATCACCCTGGTGTCTACCTCAGAATTTGAAAATTGACGGCTTTTGTCCCATGAGTTGGCTTTCTTTAGGTATGGACCATTTCCAGTCAAGGGAAGTGGAACCAAAGGGACTTCTGCTTCCTTCTTTTAGGAACCAGAGCATCCAGTATATGGACTTGATCAGCAGTGCTTGTTGCAATATCAAATAGATATAGAGAAAGGTGGTCTCTCCATTATGTGGATTCCAAAACAATTGAAGATATTTAAGCAGTAACTCAAACTCCACTCAGGAGGCAGCAAGCAGCCAGCTTGAGACATTGACTAGCTAGTACATTCTGGGCTGTTGATTTTTTGTCAGTAGATATCCATAAAATATTTCCCATTTCCCCCCACATTTTATGCAGCTGTACCGTCTCTTTTATCTGTCTACCACCCACTTCCCCCTAATGATTTTTGAACCTGTTGAGTTCAATGAAGTTTTTGAATCAAACAGATTCAAAAGAAGGTGATGTCTGAAAGCCAGTGAAATACTTAATATTTTCATAAATACTGGCAGCTGAGTAAAAGAGCACCTATAAACTCCTGTAAGAGTAAGACAGGCAGAGTTCAGTTCGTGTATCCCATTTGGCAGCAGCTTGCAGCTGATCAGCAATGATCTACTGTTGAGGAGCTTTGCTGTGCCTTGTCTGGGACGGCACTGTAGAGACTGTGAGGGAAAACTGGGTTATTCCAGGCAGATCCTTAAAGAAGCAAAAGACAAAAATCTATAGGAAAACTCATTTCATTAGTCTGACTGGTCTTAGCATCTAGTCTAAGCTTTAGAGATGCCTGGCAGGTGACAGCCAGTCTATGCTGGGCATAACAGTTTTGGGTGCATTACTTAATTTCATTATATCAATGCAGTGGCCTAAGTGGCTTCATCCTAGAATATGCATTTCAATAGTTTCTCAGGAAACACCTATCTTTTCTCCCACCAGCTTTGAAGAACTGCCTTGTTGTGCACACTTGCTGGGCATGCCTCCAATACAAGTAAGTGTCATGTTAGCTTCAGCTATGCTGAAAAGTCCTGTATACAATTGTAAAGTTCATTTTTAGACACAGAGTGCTTATTTAAGCTATAGAAAGAAGTATACTCTAAACACAAATCGCTGCTCAGTTTGGATAGAAATGATTTGCACAGACTATTCCTGGCACATCCAAACGAGCAAACATTACACTTAAAGGATGCAACACTTAAGGATCTTTTTCATTTTATGCAAATCAACTGTATGCCTGCACATTGTTTCACTGCTATATGCATCAACTTAGTGGGGGAAAAAAAAATCTACTGTGTGTTCTCAGTCTCCAACTTGCTTATACAAAATCAATTTAGCCAGAAAAAGATTATGTCCTGCTTCTCCAAAAAGGCTATTTTCATACCAAATTTCCATGTCAAATCTGAAACATTTAAGGTATAGGATTATTTTGAAGACCAAAAAAATGCTTTATACAAGGGAAAACTGGATTTCCTCATGTTCAAAGATGGCACAAAACACATATGCTAGAAAGATGTTTAAAATGCCAAACTGTGCCTACCTGACTCCATCAAACCTGCAAAAAGGGAGGCTGCTGTCATTTTCTGAATGATGTGGATTAATCTGAATTTCCTCAGCTCTGTTAGCCCCGGAGCAGCTGAGGCTTACCCCAGTGGCTGCAGTCTCAGTCACTTCTTACCTCACACGTGTGTTCGCTTACGTCACTGGGAGACAGCGTAGGCGCCGGTTCTGACAGCTTTAAACCAGAGTTTCTCCTAGAGTAATTAGCTAATGCATTATTGTGAAGTAAAACCAGCTCATTCAAACACTGAAGGATGTAGATGGGAAAACAGCGTAAACCCAATTTTGACCTCAGCAATGGAAAATTTCAGCCCACACATAAGCACTTCAGCACACTGGAGTGGGGTTAGCTAGTGACCAGTACAGACCAGGATCCAAAGTAGTCGTGGTAGCACAGGCACACAGAAGAAAACTTCCCAGTTAAAGATGGGTTACATTTTGCTGGTTTTACATATGCCTCTACAATACCTATGTGAAATACTAACTCTAAGCTTGCTTTTTAGAGATACAGTAGATCTGTCACGTGCAAGCTCATAGCTCTGAGACATGCCTGTGATGCTTGATCCTTATCCATCGTAAAATGCCCTTTTTGCTGCTGCTAATTACCTGTGGTCAGGTAGAACACATGTTCAAATAACATTTTGTGTTTCTGGTAAAGCACTTATTTAAATCATTTCTGGTTTAGCCTTCATTTTTCTTTTATATGTTCCAGCCTATTCTCTAACTTACAGGCAGGTCCCAGCCTTAGAAGATCACCCATGCACATATTAAGAAATGGTGTGTCTGTCAGGGTATTTATAGTCCAGCTCTAAATAAGGTATTTAGAGTTTTACCCTGACTCTACGTATTACTTATTTTACAATGTGTTGTTGTGTCAGTTCCCATATTTACTGTGACCAAAGACTATCCTTCTGAAATTATATTATTAATAGCTATGCATTAATAATAATAATAATAAAGCAATACCAGACATTATAGCTTTTATCTTTAAATATTCATGCATCAGCAAGGTAGAAACTCATTTCAGAATTAATATGTGAATGTTTCAAGCAAATGTAAATAATTATACAAGCACACAAGGACAAAACCATGAGTTCTCTGTGGGTGCATGCAGAATTTAGATACAACTTGTTTTGTTCACAGTCTTAATATTTTAAATAACCAGAATTCGGAGTATATATGCCCACTCACTTTAACAAATAAGTTGTTGAGGATTTCCTCATATACTCTGTGCTGCTTAGTATCAGGAGAAAACCAGGAACAACAGATGCCAGCTGCTGAACCTTAGTACTGTATTTCACACTGTGTTGAATGCAGAGGCTTCATACCAAGAAAATGATCAAGAACAATGCTTCTATAAAAATGAAAACTGTCATATATTTCCTCTTTCAAATGAGAGGAAAACAGGGGATAGCAAAAAAAAATGCATGCCACACAATTACTTTTTATTATCAGCCAATTTTACCCAGAGTTCACTTCATCATAAGTTACAGCCGAGGTCATTGATTCAGAAATAAGTGGAGGTTTTTTTGGCTGCAGAATGAAGTATCTTAGCTTACCTTGGTACACTGCCACTTGGGAGCATCTGTTTCAAGAAATTTGTGGGTCAGGTTGAACTGGCTTCCACAGAGGTATGGTTATGGTTTTACTATCCTTATGGAAATTAGCCCTATTAGGTCAGGATCTTAATAGACTTTTTTGGTTTACGCTTCAGGAAGGAGAACTGATTTTTATAAGAAAATAATAATTTCCATCTTAACTATGTTTGACAAGTAAGCATGTAAATGAGAGCATAATAATTTGGAAATATGTCCTATGTTACACCATTAAGAGTTTGGATAAAGTAATGGGTGTTCTGCTTGGAGAGCATTGCTACACTGTTTGTTCAGGGTTCACATTTAAAAACAATTCTTGGCATTCTGAAGTAGAACATGAACCTGTGCTTACCCTGTCAGTATGAATAAAAGGAACTGAAACCCATGTCAGATAAGTTGATTAGAAAAGTTAAAAGTTACAGAAAAGCTAAAGTGCGCGTACTGAGTAATTGGCCCACTGCCTTCTGAAAAACTTGAAATGAATCATTACTGATGAACTGCACTGAGAAACTAGTCAATGAAATTATCGTGCAGGTAAGTTGTACTAAAGATATGACTCTACTTAAAGAGTACCTGCTCATAATATATGAGGTGAAATACTGTTGTATGTTATTGCAAATTACACAGCTGAGAAAAGAAATGGTTAAAAAGACTCAGCAGCTCCTTAGTTTAAAAAAAAAAAAAAGAAAGAAAATCTTCTTTTCTGTTTTACTCAGTAGGGACGTTTGTGTTTAGGATTGCATGCAATGAATATGCATAATATTTAGCTTTATTCTTGTCATTGTTTACAGTGTACGCTGCCTCTGCGTTGGCAGACTGTATTTCCCAGTTGGGACAAAGCACAATGGATACCACAGAAAGAAGGGAGTCAGTCTGGGTTTACCATTATATTTAGATTGGGAAATCCCATGACCCAGTGCTTTTTTTTTGCAGCCTCTTTGGGTCTTCTACCAGGCAGCGAATTAAATTAAGCCAGGTAGAGAATTTGAAGGAAATCCTCTCTTCCTTTGGCACCAAGCTCAAGTTGCTGGCTGGGTCTAGGGGATTTTATGGGGATTGAAAGGGAACTTCCTTTGGAAGCGTTCCATCTACTTGTGTATCTGCATGTGTACAGATGGTGGGAGCTCTGGAGCTCTCCAAATATTTGCTGATTCTCACACACACCCCCCAAACCAGCTCTGCTGTGACTCGGCCCACCTTAGGCTACAGCTGGAGAGGGCAACGTTTCTCTTATCCTGCCCTAAATGCCTACATTGCAGTAGGATGCAAAATATGTCCCTAGGTGAACCCAGTGGTTCAGGTGGGGGAAGAGGTGCTTTGGCAGAAGGCAGACCTCTAAATAACCTCCCAGATTGCCGCAACCTTCCTGCAAACCCTTGCAGGTCGGGGCATGCCACCACAGGCGCAATACCATGCGAACCCAGCCACGGTGCTACCTGCCTCAGAGCACCGGGGATTTTACAAACCATACACAGAGAGAGTCAGTCTGTGCCCAAAAAACCCTTATAATCTAACCAGACAAAATCAATTTGCTCCAAAGTCACAGTGCTGGTCTATGCAAAGGCAGAGAGACCTTACAGAGCGGCCGAGGCGATCCTGCCTGCTAGGTCACACTGCAGGAAGGCAGTGGCCACGTTTCCAACACAATCTATCAGAAATATATTATTTTGCTTACACTGTTTTAAGTAATAATGTTTTGCCTACCCTTCAAGTAGCTGAGGAATTTGCAGCCAGATATTTCTGACATGGGTAGCTAAACAATTAGATAAAAATTCTATTAGTTTTGATTTCAAAAGTCCAGCTTTTTCAAAGTTTTCAGAAGAGGTACTTGATATAGTTTGGCATTTATTGCTCGAGAGAGACATGTAGTCTGGAGAAACATGCCTTTCTTCTGGTGGGATTGTGCTATAAGGTACCAGTGTTCCTTGCAGCCCGCTTACACGCTTACACACTCACTGTTTCCACAAGTAGGCTGTCTGCAACCAAAAGCAAATAATGAATTCACAATTCCATTCTCGTTAAACAATGATATGTTTCTAATAGATAAAATTTACTTGTTAAGAAATCCTCCATATCTTCTACTGGAAGGGAAGATGACCTTGTAAAAGCACGTAGATTCATTATACAAAAGGGCTGAATTTGTCTCCCTTTTCCTCACATAATTCAGTGGAAAAATACAAACTGCTGTAATGAGGGTTATAAACTACCATCGCTCAAATCTGACTTTAAAATTTGGTTTATTTAGAACATAGAAATACACATGAAATTTAATCAGCATCTCAAGTCACATTATGTACTCTCTGTTCGACAGGAACTGAGCACATAAATTAGCTGAACTGGGAGCTAGTCCCAGATCCATCCCTACTTGGCTACAGCACCTTTTGCTAGGAACTTCCAGCAGGGGAAGCTCTTGGCACATCAGTATCTTCCCACTTCTTTAGGAGAGAGCAAAGTTTAGGCAAGTCGGAGCAGAGGGTGGTGTGGGGAGAGGGGGGGCGAAGGAAGGGAGGAAAAAATCAACAGTGGCCTAAATAATCGTATTAGAAAATCAGAGAAAAGATATTATTCTGATCAGATGCCTTCGTTGCACCTTAGAAGTTTGAATCGCATAGAGACGTGGTATGTCAGAGCAGGGAGACGGAGAGTATTTTTGTATGAAAGTTTGTGGCTCACAATACTCCTTCTGTGAGGGAACCATGTCCAGTTTGGGACTGACAGGCAGCCTACAAGCTTTGTGCCAGCACACTAATCCCTTGTCTGTGGGTTACTGAAAAAACTACTTGCATTTTTGTTCCCAGTTCACCTTGGTGAAAAAACCCAATTCCACATATGATAAATCCAGTGTCTGCAGAAAGGCAGTCACCTAATTGCACAGTGAAGCAGAAGAAAGCCTTGCAAATGGTATACAATTTTCAAAGTGTTCCAAGCCTTAGGCAAAAGCCTTTCAACTGTGTCTAAAACTGAATGATAAAATATGTTGTACAAATTATCTGTGAACAGGAAACATGTGGTAGTGGCAGGGGACTGAAATGTAACACTTGTAAAGAAATGGGAACTGCCAGTCATTTATACCCTTTTACTTTTCTCTCAGTCACAAGTTCCATCATATTTTTTTTCACCATCAGTTGATGTTCAAGTTTATAATAAGACATTTATCAGATCTCACTAGGCCAATTACGGCTTTGTAGCAAGAACAACAAAAAAATAATACCCCATATGAAGCTAAAGGTTTAGTTTTGTCCCTTTCTTCATACTTTTATAGGGTTTCTGTTTTATCATTGTGAGGATGTGTGTGGATGGAATTTTGAAAGAGCTTCAGAACTGCAGAAATGCCTGCGATGCCAGTCATCCACACTTTAGACTAAAGTAATCATAAGTTGAGAAAAACTTTCTCAAGTCCTGTCTATAAAACAGTATTAAAAATGAAATAGAGAGAGTGAGAGGAAGAAAAGGGAAATACACAATTACTGTTCAGCAGGAATAAAAAAAAAAACCCAAACACCTTCTATTCTGAAAGCTCATTTCTGCTTCCTTGCTCTTAAAGTTCCTGCAGTAATGGTGTATCTTATATTTTCTGTTTTTTAAAGATGTAATCTTTATCACCAATACCAACCACTGTGCACTGTGGTCCTCATTGATGGAATTTTTTATAGTTTACCTCCAGAAGAACACTTCAAGGGTGAGGGGGAGACAAAACAAAAACTTTTACTTTTTTGCTTCACCTTGCACAACAAAAAGCGAACACTATTGCCAAGTCTCAAGAATTTTTTTCGCATAAGTGAAACACGAGATTTAAATAAAGTGCTTAAAAATGCCACCTGCAAGCAGCTAGAAAAAAGACAAAACCACAAACCGACAACAGGATTTTTATCCATGACATTTTTTAGATAACTGGATATATTTAGGCCTTAGCTCTTCGAAACATTAGAATCCATGAATACATAGAAAAGTGTGTGAAAGTCCATCCACAAAGCAAAGTTCTTAACTGACTCGCTGAATGACACCCAAACCCTCATTTAAGACTGTATTACTTCTCTGTGTACTGCTGTCCTAATTAGACCACATTAAGTGTCCTTGGTTTACTGCAGGGCCAGAACCAGTCATGCCCGTTGCGATAACATGGCTGGTGTAATTTGGTGAACTGGTGAACATGCAACATTAGTGTCTGTCAAATCAATTTCCTGCTGATATTTCCCGTTATGCATAAGAAGCAGACGAGTACTTGAGAAAATAATTAAAATTTTGATTGTATCTGAGATAAAAAGTCTTGCTTTCAAGTTCTACTAAGAGAATCTTTCAGGGGCAAAAGAATTAAAGGTTTTGCAGCATTCTGAGAGACTAATGAAGAGGTTGTGTGATTTAAAGGTTAGCTCATTGGGCTGGGACTCATTAACATAACTAGGCAAACAATAAGGTGGGTTTTTTTGATTCAGTGATCAAACCCAAGCATTGGGAAAAATCTCAAGCAGATCTTTAAAAACAGTTTCGTAGTTAAAACAAAACCAAACCAAAATTTTAAAAAAAGTGCTTTACTTCAAGCTGTCTTTTTTTTTCAAATTTGGGTCATTTTTCTTGGAAGAATGGAAATGGAAAACAGTATTTTAAATTGAAAAGGCTAAAAATTTATTCTGAACTATTTTATCACTTTTCAAAGGAAGTATTTCCTTTAAAAATATCACAATGAAATATTTGTAAACAATTTTAATTTTTCCCCTCCCTTCCTATTTCTGGCCACAAATATTTACTGCTGAGAATTTGCAACTGGTTTTCCTCCCTGTAACTATGCCTGCACTGTAAACCAGCAAAAACTCCTCAGCCTCAGTCTCCAGTAGTCCAGGCTGGGATCTGCTAGAGAACACAGTGGCTGCTTCCCATGTTGCATGTCTGGATTTACTTTGCATGAAAACCAGGACAGCATGAAGCAGTGATGGTGTCTGTTTGGCTCTTGCATTGAAGTAGACCCAGACAGATCTGGGAAGCATCGCTGGCTTCCCCACTATCAACATAAGCTTTGAAATATTAGGATTTTTATTTAGTGGCTTTATTATTCATCTAAAAAAAATCCCACTTGTTGAGTTCTGAAATAAATGTCCACTTCTATGATTGGATAGCTGCATGACTTCTGGTCAGTATCTGTGTATTTTTGGGCTTCATTTTGCCTAGCTGCACAGTGGGAATAATAATAACTGCTTCCTTTGAACAGAGCTTTGAAATCTTTAGAAGAATAACGCCACATAACTATATTTGACTGTTCCAAATTAGTTGTGCTTTTTTTTTTCTCCTGTTATTTCCCATTTAATTCTAGCTTTTTTACAAGGACAGAGAAAAATCTCTGCTTCTGAAAAGTTTCAGTTCTAGCTACTTCTTCCATTCCCTAGACCTAAGTTCCTAAATTTATGGAAGAAAAATCCATTGAAGGCTAGCGGACATAAAGATATCACCTTTAGCTTAGGAAATGCTTGAGCCATAGAGTGCTGCAATCTAGCAGAATATTTGGACTTCTGTTGTGATTCTCATCCTGTTCTGGCACTCTTCCCTCAGCATCTGATACTGTCTGCTTCTTTTCTTTTTAAGGGTTGAACAAGGGTGTATTGCTCTGCCACATCAGAGGCTGGAAACTTCATGTAGGTATCCTGAGCCAAATTTCACTCCCAGCTACTCAAACGGGTCACCTTTTTCCATCCAAGAAATCCTTTCCTCTTGTTCCCAGAGTCAGCCACTCTGGCAAAGAAGCGGCATTACCAGAAAATGCTGGGATCTGGCCTCATGTTGGTGCTCCCCTGGAGCAATAGACCTCTGAAAGCATGCTCCAGGCATCCAGGGACTAATCCATACGCATGGTATATGCACTTCTGCTTTAGTTGCCCGGTGAACTTACTGGCTTCTCCTTGCAATTCCAAAATCGTTTGTCCATCATTCTTTGCAGGAGCAGCTGCACATTTGCCACAGTGAGCTGCATCTTCATCTGCCTGCAATGAGCCCAAGGTCCGGCTTTAACATTAAAACCCCAGGAACTGAAGTACAAATCTGTCCTCATTCTAGAAGAATATTGTCTGCTTCTGGAGACATGGTTTGGACTTGTTGGTTCTTGGCTCCGCTCCTGTATGGATGTTCTTACGCTCCTTACATCAGGTTTTTAAGTCATTGGTGGGTCCTCTGGGGAATGGAGACAGAGAAAGCAGAATATGTTTCTCTTGTTAGTTTTTATATCTAACTTTACCCCTCAACACACACGAACACATGAAACAACAGGTACCCAAGCCATGTTCTTTCTTGGCAGGCCATCTTCACTTTAAACTATTATCTCCTAACACTCTTAACTAATAAACTCAAAGTAATGACAACCCCAGGTACCAGACTGTCTTTTCTTTCTACCGAGGAATGTGACTGCTTTCAAGGGGAAAATCAGCCTCGTGTCATATAGGGATAAGGAGGAGAAAAACTGCATATGCAGTGCAATTGCTAGTGATTGGTTGTTAGAGTCATTTTAGAGGCCAAAAAGACCTTGCTTGGCTTCTGGTTGCCTCTACAGAAAAGTGCAGTGGGCCTCTTTCTACCGTATCTACCATGCCCATTAGGATGTTTGTAGTACCCTGGCTATTACTTTTTTATTCTTTGGAGTCTTCTGTTTTAGAATACCATATTTTAATAATGATTGTCTGTTTTGGGGGGATTTTTAATTTTTTTTTTTTAAATCAGAACTCTCAAACTGTGGCACATGGACCAGTTGTGGTCTACAAATCACTTTTCAGTTATTATGATGGGCCAATAGGCTGTATTATATTGTCTCTTGACCTTGTTCCAGATGGCAAGTATCACTGAAAACCCTCTAAAAACTCTGAATACTTGCCTAATATTGCAACTGCTACACTTGCCAGTGAGATGCTAAGTGATCACAAATGGGAAGGGAGCTGGTTCATGAGTCAACCTCTCAAATAAGATGTGTCATCACTATGATAAATCCCTGCATGGGGTGTTGGGTGTCTAGTGAAGTGAAAAATATTATGAAGCTATTTTCTGGGGTCTGCAGGTGTAAGGAATTTCTGCCTACCTTGGTACCGATGAAGATGGACTAATGCAAAGTTGCCACAGAAAAAAAAAATATTGTAAAGCCACTTTGAGTGGGATTCACCAAATAGACAGATAAACTCTGTCTCATACAGACTGCTGAAGGAAAATAGAGCAAAGTATGTGTGTTGCTGGAAGGACACATCACTATAAAACAAAGAGAAAGACTTTTTGTAAGGTTGTGCTATTGCTCTAACTTGTCTCCTTGTCAAGGTGAAAAGAAGTCCCACGGACCCCTGTGGGATCTGTGCTAGGCAGCTGTTGTGTATTTCAGGCTATCCTAATCATGATCAACCTACACTGCCATTAGGTAGGTCATGAACAGTGAATTTCTCTTTTGCAAGGTGGCATATTGTCGCCTTTCATGTGCACCACATATACCTGAAATTTTGACCCACACTACTTCAGCAACCTGAAAGAGTGTTGTTCCTTTAAAGGTGAAAAGTAATCTTCCAAAGCCCAATCAAAATCACTTAATAGCTGAATTAACAGGCCAAAATATTGCTAACTCACTGTGTCAGAATTCAGACCCGGTGAGGCAGATGTCTTATGCTGTGGATGCTATTTACTTTTCCTGGGTGCTCCTTGCAGTGCCTGGAATATCCTACGCTAGCTTTAAGCAGCCTCTGTTGGCTGGTTCACACACTATAGCAGCAAAAAAATGTCTTGCTTCAAGCTCAATAGGAGGCTGAAGCATTACAGGCCTTTGAGAGGGAAGGGGAACTAAGAAATGGGAAAGAAGAGTAGTGCTGCGTAACCAGGAACCCCCACATGAATAAGATTAACTAATGTTTTCTCCAACTTCTACCAAGTGGCTTTGATAAATGACTAAATACATAATGCCATTTGATTCAAGCTAAATTTTGTGCTGTTTTTCAAATCCCAGTTTGAAAGAATGCTGCTCTTGAGAGTGCTACATGGCACAGTGGGCCAACTTGTTTTTACAATAATAATAATTTACATTTTTATTAAGAACTTAATTTTGAAGTATCCCAAAATGCTTCATAAAAACTATACACAGAGTGGGGCAGATTTGCTATCAATGGGAGCAAGGCAGGGAAAGGAGGGAAAACTTTGTGAATAGGCTTCAGCAATCTCTATTTTATGGAAAGTGTACGTGGTCTTTAATGTTTACACAGGCGAGATGGGGCCTCAGTTCTTTAGTGATCAAATCCAAAAGAGTCCAGTAGAAGAGAGCAAACTAAACCAAATCTATCTATTAGGAAAGGAGGAGCCTCTTTTAAATTTGCTGCTTTGAGACCAGGAGCTTGTGGTTTTAAAGGATTATATATTCAAGCTTGAAACAGAGGCTTATGAGCTAATTTTTACCCAAATTTTCCTGATAGGAACAGCCAAATTCTCAATCCTTTTGCTCTGCGATGTTGTAGTGAAGGGAGAATAAAACAGGCTTAATGGGACATTTTTAGCCTTGGATGAAACACTGGAGAACAGACACATGCTTAGCTGCTGCTGTTTTAAGGCTCGGCCTCCAGCTTCTTGCTGAACCCATAGAGGATGCAGCGAGTGGATATAAAAACCAGATATTCATACTTCCTTGGAAATTCAGCAGGAAAAGACCCTATTTCTGTACCTTTTGCATCGTTCCTCCAATCCCCTACGAGCACCCCAAGAGATGTCCATGCTGTTCTGCTCTTTATCCACCACAGAGTGACCCAGCATCCCTGCCCCACGCTCTCTGCCCCATGTAAGTGACCTGGGAACCCCCCACTCCCACACACGCACACAGAGCCCTCCTTTCAGATAATTTTGCCACTGTGATTTCCTCTTTAACCAGACAAAATGTCACTAAAGTCAGAACTTACATAAGAACCAAATACTAACTGGTAGCAAGGTAATACCTTCCTAAGAAACAAAGTCTTTGGGGTTCTGAAGAGAATGAAGATCAGTGTAGGACCTTGTGGGTTCCTTTGGCCAGTTGTACACCAGAAAAAGAGAAGACAGTGCTGGTCAATACGTAGGATTCATCTAACTTGACCTTGACCTGTTCCCACTGCTCGGCCCCAGAGTTTTACAGCTCCAAAAGCAACGTTGTCCTGCCAGGGATTTTCGAGGGACAAAATGCACAAAGTTACAGAGAGCTGAGCCTTGTCCTGCCGACACCGACACCAGTGTTGACACCCAAGCTGCAAGGTTACGTTGCACCTAGTGATGGCATAACACTCTCACGCTTCCAGTCAAAACCACTCTCTCTCACTTGCCTGCGTTTTAAATAGAGGTTGCGCAGAGGATGGAGCGAGCCTGCTGTGCTCTGCCCCACCAGTGGCTGCGTGCCAGTCCCCTGTGAGCCGTCCTCCGATTTGCATCGCTCTTAGAACCGGTGCTATTTCTATTACGGTGCTTTCCCTCATTTCTGCTGAGGGGGTTTATCAGAGTTCCCTTCAGAGTAAATCACTCCTCTGTAACTTTGTGAGGTTTTAAAAAATATAATTTAAAGCCAAAGCCTAGAATCATATTGCTGTCTCTGTGTTCTGCAAAGAAGCTGTCAATTAGAGACACCAGGTGGGAGCAAAGATCACTGAAACCAAAACTGAATCAAAACATGGGTTTTTCTGCCTGCTGAGGAGGTGGTGAGCATGTTTGCTGTTCTTCAGTTGGCATAACTGATTTAGTGTGAGGGACAAACTATTGCACTCTTAGAAGCTGAGAAAGTTTATATATTATATTGCCATACAGTGCTATCCCAGAGAACCAAAGTGAAGGTCTGAGGGAAACAGGGAGTACCAACAGTTCTCCAGTTTGCTGAACAGAATGGTTTAATGCCTGAGACAGCTGCCAGAAGGCTCTGGTTCTGTCCCCAGGTGAGAGGCAACTTATATCGTAACCTGGCAAAACCAGTTTTCCTCTTAGGGTCTCTATTTTCCTTACCAGGCTTCTGTTTACCAGCAGTATTAGTTACACTGGGACAGCCCCAGTTTCGATACCTGTCACAGCTTCCTCTGGGACAATCTAAATTTGCATCAGTGCCAAAATAGTGTCTTCAGAACACACACACACACACATGCAAAACCCAGCACAATGTATTTGTTTCAAGTTTCCGAGCTGATAAAAATAAAATCAGAAGTGGTTCAGAGCTATGGGCCTTACTAATACCTTTGTAAATGTTTTCAAATGATTTTTCCAACTCCTTTCTCCTGACAGGCAGAAGAAATGTGCTCTGATCACATCTAGCCTCTTCCCTGGCTGTATCTACTCTCTTTTGCTCATGTGTGTCAACTAAGACTAGGTAAAAGTCCAGTGTGCTTGAGCCTGATTCACCTAAATTACTTCTTCAGAAATTCTAATGCCCCTTTCTATAGGCTGTAGCTTTTTGAAAATTAAATAAACTATTACAGTCTAGATACAGCCTCGTTCATTGCCCAACCTTTATTATCTTAACTCCATCGTCGCTTGTCATTTTCTATTTTATAGCTTCCTTTGAATATTACTGCAAATGTAGGAAGACTGATGTAATTTACATAAAGTGAAGTAAATTTGTATTATTCAGATGCATGCAAGATATATGTAATATTTATATAAAAATAATGCAAATGTTTCCTAGATGTTGCCAATATGTTTACTACAAAGTTAAAGTTTTTTTCCTGGGAAGAGTACTGATAGATCTATGCTAGGGCTTCAAAACCACGAGAAAAGCTTTGTCTGTAGAAGAGAATAGAATAGGATAGGTAGACAGCCAGATAGACAGACAGACTGACTAAACTAAGCTATCCAAGGGGTATAGAAAAAACAGCAGCATTAACAAGCAGCAAAGGCAAGGCTCTAAATTTTTAGGCTCTAAATTATTAGACTTAAATTGGAGGATAAATCAGCTCTTGAAGAGAAAAAAGAAGCCATCAGGGTACAAAGTCCTGAACCAAGCAATAAGTCACCAGGACCAACAACTATCAGTTACAGACGAGACGTGAAAGTGATGGCTCATGTAAACTTTGAAGGAGAGAGATGTCCCCGAACCCTTTGTGGAATGTGTTCACTCTTGAGGAAAAATAAAATTTTGAAGGCCTTTCTTGTACTGAGAGAGAGAGGAATAACTGCACCTAACACCGCTAATGATGCACTGTTGTCAGAAGAACCCTAAATATAATGTATTCAGTGAGCTTCAGTGGCAAAATGGGTATTGCACTTTCATATGAATAGTAAAGGGTCTGTTAAGCAATTACACCTGTGAATAACTTTAAGTATTTGAATAGTTCCACTTGCTATATTGGGATGAATCATGTGAGTGATGTTACCCACAGGCACATTTAAAAGTATTGATCCTAAGGGCACGTCATGAATTATTCCACTAATTCATAAACTGATCATTAGGAAGTAAGCCTCTTGCAGAGATTCAAGTGTAAGGGTTTTAAAACATAGCTTATGAGTGAAACTTAAACAAACCATCCTTTAACTTTCAATGCACATCTTTTTTCTTGGAAAAAAACACAAAAATCCCCCAACAAAAAATACCAATTACCCATTGGGCTTCCCCTTTCTTTCCTTTTTTTACTGGAAAAAGCTTGCAAGTTCTGTGGAGCACCTGAAGATTGATGATATAACCCCAGAAAAGCTATGACTAGACTTGCAGCTCTTTCCTAACCAAAATGGAGAGGCCTGCCGCGACATACATTATTTAGTATGGATGAAATGTGCTGGACATTACTTAGACTGATCTAGCGTTCATCCAGAGTCACAACGTTGGAGAAGTAGTAATCATGAGCATTGGTGCATGGAGAACTCGTTTATCACTACAGAACCACAAAAGAAAGAGCCCATTTGAATCTTATTTTCAAGTGTGCTTTGAAGCGCTAAGGTTAACAAATCCTTTAGTCACATACTGTACAGCCCTAATCGAAGCTTTTTCTACTTGGTCCTGCAGAGTGTGTCTTTCTGAATGAACCCCCTACAGAAATAAAAGGGACAGTGTAACCTGGAAACCACACTTCTATTTGAAACTGGTCTACCTGCTTTTGTGACAAGTAGTCCTGATGATGACCACAAATGACACAGATAATTTTCCTGTTTGTTCAACATGTCTGTTTGATAGCTCTTTTTATACAGATGGTGTCACCATCTTCCTTGTTAGTGTATGTCTTTTGCTCGGAAACCACCAAGAGCAAAGTTATTAAAAAACCCCAGCAATTCAGGAACACATTGACAGAAAGACAGCAGGTAAGGCACAGACCTACCTGAAATGATTTTCTGTTATTATTCACACAAACCTTTCCCTAAAACCAAATCCAAACCTCAAAAGATTTGTCAGATTAAATTTTTAAAACAATGTTCAGTTGAATCTTTTTTATAAGCTTTGTCTCAGCCAGGACAGAGATAGTATTGCAAGAACTCTGTGATAAAACTTTTATATTTAAATTCCCTCCTCAATTCATTGAGATCAGGAGGCCTGACTAACATCTGAATGTTTGGGATTGAAGTCAGAGCAAACCTCTCACTCGTCCTCCAGACTTCATTCCACTTTTAGTACTAAAAAGTCATTTGACCTCAATGATCTATTTGCTTCCCTCTTCTCCTGTAACTAAGGGTATTTAGCAAAACAAATATCTTCAGGGAAAAAAAAAAAAAAGAAAAGAAAAGATGACTCCTAACTGTGCATCGGTCAAATTTTACATGTAACTGAAATTACTGGCTGAGAGTGTCAGCAGTCCTTGCCTGGCATTATGTTACACACCTTGTACCTGAAGAGGACCTCACACTGATTTTATATCAAATAAAATTTCACTTGATGAGCCATCCAGGGATACAGTACCATGGTCTCCCTTTCCTTGTCTTTCGTTCTTGTCATTCCTTTCTCCCACCTCATTATTCCTTTTTTTTTTTCTTTCTCTTTTCTACTTCATTACTATTTTCCTTCTTCTTAAAGACATTCTGTCATTATTTCATGTTATTCAGCACTGATGAAATACGTATCTTTGAACTATTTATATATATAGTTGGAAGGTAGGTTAGGTGAAAAGAGCACAGTATTTAATAGGAAACTCTCAAATCTCTGGGTGCAATTCTGGCAAGATGAGTGCGCATGTGTGTGTCAGAAGCTTTTGGTCAGACTCTCCATGTGTGTGAGATGATGTGGTGCCAACCAAGCTAACAGCCTCTACAGAAACACTCGAGCTGAGGACTGCTTCATATACTGATTTTGAGATCATGGCTGTGTTATCTAGGGAACCCAAACCCCCCACTTCCATTACAGCTTTGCAAATCCCATGCTTCAGAGTTTCATGGAAAATAGGTTGTATGAGCTTTTTCACCCTGAAATGGTGCCACTTTACAAGTGGTAATATAATTAATGTTAATTGTAAGTGTTTGGGCTGTGCTCTGAAAACATAAAAATTTATATAGATGGTAAGTACCATTAAGTACTTTTGGAAGCATTTGTTCTCACTGGGGTTGTCTTTGACAATTAATTTCTTGGGGCACATTTTCAACAAGCACCATTTAGGACAGCTTGTTCAAAGAATAAACTGATTCTAAGTTTCAGAGCTGATAAATCCTGAAGCTGATAAATACTGAAGAGGAGCTTTTAGTTTCTAGAAGAGGAAAACAGCACATCTAGCCATGTCCTGGGCAGGATCATAATGCCAGCATCTCTAAATAAACAAATGTAAAAAGAAACACTTTGTGAATTTTGATTCTTTCTTTTCAAGGAAGCAATATCCTCTGACAAAAAGAGGGTGTCAACAGTTGCATTTCAGGGTTGAGCAACCATAATAACACTTAAAGCTGGAAGAGTTCATTTAGTCTTATCTCTTAGGTACTACACACCACTGAATTTCACAGAGTTGTAGCTGTCCCTTCACTGAGTCCAACAGCATGGGTTTCACTGAAATCGTGTTTCCAGAAGAGATGAGGTGATACCAGGGTGCTCCCAATCCCCAGAGCCCTGCAATGTCACATTATTTAATGTGTTATGCTCGTGCATTCCTACCAAAGGTAGGGATGGACTCCAGACAACTAGATGTCTTTGTCTCCGTATGAGCCAAGTACAAAAGTTTCCACAACGATGTGGATTTAGTCCGTACAGTTGAAGGTGTCCAGAGAGCTATTTGGTTCACTCTAAAGGAGGCATCTACCCACATTTGGCCAGCTCAGCTACAGGCTGGCCTCCCTGAACTGTCTGGGTTGGTTCTCTATTAAGTATAGTGGAAACTACTGGCTGACATGTAGTCACATATATTTAAAATTCTAAAACTCGTAACAATCTGAAGACAATTCCCTGAGAATTCTATCTTCTGTGCTGCAGAGAGTAATAAAACACCCTAAAAACTCAGCTAATATGCATTTGTAGAGAAATTCTTTCCTTACATCAAGTCTAGGAATCCTAGCAAACCTAAGCATGGGAATATATCTGGTCAATTGATTAGTCCTTCCAAGCTTTTGGAGATGACTCTTTATGCTTACCAGCATGAGATTTCATTGTAGTTTACGTCCTAATGGAAAGTTGAAAATGTCCTGATGGCAATGGAAAGCTTCCTGATCTTCTGTAAAGGAAGGGAATGAAGAAAGGGTTTCACATGTGTCTGTTGTCAGGTACCAAAGGTGAGAGGGTAAAACCACAGACACGTCATCAGAAACCCAGGCAGCTTTTCTTGTGGAAACGTTATTCAACACCAGCATTTTGAAGGATCTAATTTGAAAGATTCCAGGCAATGGCAACTCTACTTGCACCTACTAAGCCATTCCAGTGTTTAATTACCTTCTCCACTAGGATACTGAGTCTTATTTCAAGGCTGAAACTACTATCATCTTCCGGCTAATATATCTTTTAATATCTCTATTAGTTAGATTGAAAAGCCCCTCACCTGCCCCAGTATTGTTTCTGCCTTTCTATACACATTGTTCAAATTCTTTCTTATCTGCCTTTTTGATAAATTGAGTAGGTTGAGCTGCTTGACTTCTTATTGTAAGAGATGTTTTTCAGCTCCTATCTATGTAAAGGAATCAGCTTTTTTTCCTCTTTTACTTGATAATTTTACTTCATTTTCCCTTTTTCATATAATCAAATATTTATTTAACCATTTTTACAAACAAATGCAGTAAGAGTGTTAGTGACATTTTCAGGATCTGTATACTGGCAGCTGGTTTTGCTAGCATTTGCTTTTTTATATGTCTGTGATACTTATTAAATTTACCTGTACATATGATAATGCATACTATGAAATAATACATGATGAATTGCTGCCATGGCTTTCACATCTATATTTTCATTGTGTAATAAAGCACACGTACCATGTATGTAAGAGTCTGGTAAGCTCATTGTATAACTGTGCACTGCTACGGTCTGTGTATGGAGTCTGTAGCAGCTCTGTGTGAAATACAAAATACTCAGTCATTGCTTTCTACTGAAGAATAATTTCCATGTTTATTTTAAAGGACTTGAAATCACAAATAAAAATCAGTAAGTAGACCGCACTGTATATTTAAAAATCTACTATGTTTTTATTTTCAGCGGCAGCAGCCAAGATCCTGGAAATGTTTCAAATGAGTCAGGTGAGTAGAAAAGTAGTTCAAGCCGAGACTATTTTTGTAAACATTTTGTAAACATTTGTAAACAAATATTTCCTGTCATAGAAGACCCATAATATCTGTGTCTCCCCAAATAAAATATCTATTAGTTCCCACTTCTATTAATTATTTTTTTTCATTGTTTCTCAGGTATACAAATGATTGAGTACTTTGGACAATTGTGAAGCTTAAGAGACGTGTCACTCTCACAATTTGTATCTGAATTTCATGAATTCAATGAACTGAGTCCAAATAGGATAATCTGCCTTTTAAGATCTCTAAAATCAATAGCCGGGTCTATTTTCAGCAGGCCTTTGGTAGTGATATAAAGTTATTGGCTTGGGTCTGGCCATTCTGTAGAATAACTAGATGGCTATTTCCTTGTAATTTTGCATCTAGGTAGAAAAAGCGTAAGCAATAGTCAAATAAAAATTTTAAAAAAGCGTAGTGGACAATTGAGCAGTAATTCATCCATGAAGTTATTAACTGACTATATGATATAAACATTTATTAAAGCAGAAGGCAAATTACAGTCACATTCTCTTTCACACTTCAAACAACTAAAAGCTCTTCCATGTAGAGCATAGGCTACTAGCTCAGGGCTGGAATACAGGAAGAACTTTACTTTGTCCATTGGTTTTCTTCATAGCCAAGAAATTATGAAAGCTGCATTCTCCCCTAGGTTGCAAATCAGTCTGGATTTGTCAACATTAGGAGGAATCATCTGTAATATATATAAATATATATATATATAAAAAAAAAAGACCAATATTAATCTCCAGCGCTCTGGTCATGATCCCAGAAATTCCCATTTGGTTCTTACTTGTTTTTGCCAAAAGATCTAAGGTTGACATGGATAAGAGCAAGGCAGCTCACTCGAACCCCATTATAGAGCTTAGTGGATTTAGATCTTCCCTTACAGTGAACTGGCTACTTGTTAATATAGCTCAGACAATGCGTATATGTGCTTGTGAATGCTAACTCCAAAGCAAGTACAGCAGCTCTAAGAGTTGTTAGGATGCCTGTGCTCCAGGATAGCAGCAAAGACACCATCACAATTACTGCTAAAAAGCACTTGAGATTAAGCTTCAACTGCCAGGCTTGGTATACAATTGTTATTTCCAGTGGTGAATATTTAAAGCTAATGGTGGAAGCAAACATTTTTTTTTCCTTTTATTTTGCTTATAAAGAAAGGAGCTTGCTCCTTAGGACAATACAGAAAAAGAAAATAACTTGATAAAATGCCCAGGGACATGGGGAAAGACACAGTATGAAATCCCTCAGTGAAGAGGATATTTTACTATTGCCATTTTCCGAGGGAAAAGGAAAAGCACTTAAAAATACATATACAAGATTAGAAATACACATGAAATTTATAGTGAGGGTAAATTGCTCTGTTGTGCCATAGAATTTCAACTCTGCTTTGCAGATGGTATGCCTTGGGATAAGTTAAACTCCGAGCTTTGGCTCATATAAATGACAACATTGCAGGAGTATCAGCCTTCAAGTTCCCTCACAGAGGACAGCACCGAGTACAACAGTATATTGTGTGGTCAGAAAAATATAATATTGCTGAGCCCGTGCAAATAAGAACAAGACTACACACAGCTTCAAAACTGTGTGTAAAACAATCACAAGGGATGGATAAAAAAAAAAAATTCTGGCCTCAGCTCAAAAGAAATTTTATTCAAAAACCTGTCTCAGTGCAATAAACATAAGTCTTGTCTCCAGCTTCTCAGTAATTAACTAGTCAAAAGTAAAACAATCTTTTAAGGCAGAAATTTTTGGAGGTTTTAAAGAAAAAGTATTCCGGAATTCTGAGACTCGTGGCAAAATGTGCCATCTGAGGCTGAACTTCTGATGGGACCTGGTGAGATCAAAGAACTGGAAAGAAAAAACTGTGTTGAATACATAGGAATGAGCTCCAATTACAAGCTGGACGGTCCTTAAACTTAAGCTTAAGACAGCTTAAGCACAGCTGGAGACAGCATTGCTGCTGTGTACTTCAGGAGAAACACCACCAAGATGGCTTGAACCAGAGGCACAGGCTCTTCAGGTTCAGCTCCATAGGACTGACAACATGCAGGGTGTCAGGATGAGGCCTATGGAAGTGCCACAAAGTGAGAACTTAATTAACTGGTGCCATGCTGCTGCCGGTGCATGCTTCTGGACTAAACCTGCTTCTACTGACTCTTGTCTGAAGGCCTCAACGTCAGGTCCCTTAATTTCTATTCAAAACACAGGCACGCCAGGCACAATTATAATATCCCTACATTAGGAGGGACCTGGAAGTTATGAAATTTGAGCCCTTGGAAATGAGTTTCTGGAGTGAAAAAAGGTATTTCTCTTGAGTCCACTCCGACATCAATAAGCACTCAAAACCCGAAGATGCCGTTTCACATTCTCTCTTAGTTAGTGCAGATGCTGATGAAAATGGCAGCCCCAGTCTTCACAGGTTCCCTTGGTTTAGATTCTCATTCCCTGAATCTGTAGAAAACGAACTTCAAAATAAGACTGACAGAGCCAGCTCATTTTTGTGATCACCATATGGAAAATAGAGGAGATGCCTGGCCCGAAGAGAAGATGATTAGAGGAGCAGGACAGACTGTTCTGGCAATAGCCAAAGTTAGATCAAATTAAAGACAGTGCAATACTGCAGCCTGACTATTCACACGCTTCCTTAAAAAATGAGTGATAATGCAAGCTCATTTGTACATGCATCACAAATGAAGCCACCGTCAGCACAAGAGCAACAAGTAGCTGGTAGCTTAAGTGACAGTGAAGCATTTGTGCTAAGACAAGAGGCCACAAGCAAACACCAGACGTGAGTAAATTGCCTCATTTTATTTTTTTCCCTGTGTGTAGTAAGGGAAGTTTCCTCTCCTGTCTAAAGGAGTCTCACAGGGAGAATTTTCAAGTGCTATCTTCCTACCAGTTGCATTCTTGCCGGTGTGTGTCCTAGTCACTGGAATTATGTGGATCATCAGGTCTCGTCATGTTGAACCTGGCTTTGTCATGAGGCAGTTGGCTGAAGTGTCACATTTGTACTTTGATGTTCAGACACTTTTGTTTATCGGAACCCATTCAATCATCTGTGGGGATTATTGTGTCAATATCCATTGCAACTGGAAAGAGGTGTGAGGGTAACTCCATGTTTGTGTTTCAGGGTAAAAACATATATCTCAATATGGTCAATAATAATGTCTGTGGGCTCAAAGGATCTGTGGTGTTTCTGTTGCCCTATTGCTCTTCATCAGCAGAAAGACCAAAGTCCTCACTAAAAATTAAGGTTACTTAAAAGAAAAAATAATTACCAATGTTTCTAATACAGATTAAAATATACAGGACCTTGAAATAAAACTGGTCTAGCTGAAAATGATAAAGAACATTGTCCTGAATATTGCAAAACTATTATTTTTTTCTTGCAGAAAAGCAATTACTTTGGGATGCTGGCTGACATTAGACCACCTGATTATATTCCGTTTTATAAAATGCAAGGAATTTACATAGTTGGAAGGTTGCACATAGAACTCAATATTGTGTAATCTTGAAATGTTAACTTTTTCAAGCCATGTAGTCACTCTGTATGGAAGGGTAGGTGATATTTCTGCTCCAGTAACCTTCTCAAGACTCAGCAAATAGTCTCGGCAGGGGTTAACCTGCAGGATGTCCATAACAGAGCAGAATTTCTCCTCATCCGTAGTGATAAAAAATCAGCAGAATTTTCCTCTTTTCATATGTAAGGAGAGTCTGAAGCCTTTAAAAAAATGCATAAGGGCAGAAGAAGCTGGAGTGCAATAGACTTCGTTATAATTTGTCCTCCTGTGCTGGATGAATATAGTGCTGAGTGACTGGCAGATATTTTAAGATCCCCTTCTTCCTTTTTTTTTTTTGATTAGAAGAAATTGTGCGTGGTCTTTCTTGGTATACAGCCCTTGATTTCTATCCGCTTAGGAACTCTGGATCAGAGAACAACTTCTTTCTAATAAAGGTTTTGGGGATACCTCACTTGTAAGTGGGCTAACAGTAACCTCTGTTCTAAAGTTGCCTTATAAGCACATTTTCATTTATTTTATTTTGCTAAAGTTTCTCTCAGCTCAAATTTTCTGAGATTTCTATCTAGCTTAAAATGGTAGGTGACATCTATATCTGTATAAGCATACACTCGTGGAAAACTTATACTGCTTATGAAGAATCTCTTAATTCTCAACCTTGAAATTGAATAGGAAACTCCAATCCAGAATGCTGGAGAGAATCTGCATTTGTAAGTAGCCATCCTTATCCCAGTTAGTTGTAATCAGGTCTACTATGAAGCTTTGCCTATGATATTCTATTAGATTATCATTATATTTACTGCTTCTGATACAACTGCACTCCAGACTGGGACTCAATTACTACAAATACAGACAGTCACACTGTAACTCCTCCAAATATGCTTGGTTAGACTTACTTAAACTATTACCTAGTGGCAGTGCAAAATGAAGAATAGATTCACTAGCATATTCACAAATTTCCTGTTACTTTGTAATTTCTATTTGCTAATCTCAAAAGTCTCATAAATGGTTATGAGCCAGAAAACTTATTGCAGGTGTGGATTATTTGCTAGTTAACACTTTTCACTTGCTTTTTTAAAAAATTTAAAGTCTACCAACAAGAACAGAGAAACCATGGCATCTGCTTTTGATGGCTGGTCATACATTATAATTATCTGAAGAAATTGATTTATGAATCACTGTTTTTCTAGGTGAAAAGAGCTTTGTCCAAGTATTCATTGAATACTTATGAGTAACGAATATATTTGCAGAATTCAGGATTGCCTCTTGAATGGTTTGTAAGCAAAATAAAAAAAAACCCAAACCAAAACCAGCTAAATTCACAATGAATATTATTTGCAATGAATAATTCAACCAGTATTAATTATTTAGCACCTGTAGAGGAAAGAGAGGGAAATAGATATGCTAACATGGTATTGCCTCTTTTCTGCCTAACTATCAGGTATTGATGTGGAGAAGGGTAGATGTCTGTCACACAGCACACACTGGCAGATGTGTTACCAGCAAGGGAAGAGGATTTAATTTGCCAAAATTATCCATCTATCTGTCTATCTAGACATTTATACAGAAAGGCTCACATAGATGCAGCCATTATCTCTATATATTTAATAAAACTGTTGTACATGAACTTTTTAGTATTGCTCGACAGCTCCAAAATACACTTTGACTGTGACATGCAGGACATATATAAAAGGAACGTGTAGACGTATCTTGTGTACATGCTAGCACAAGAGATTAAAGGTCACATTTCTTCCGAAAGAGCAAAACCAGCAATTTTTACACTTGTAACTTAGGTAAATGCACAAGACGAATCCTTATTTGCTTGAGTCACCATATTGTAAGTATCCAATATGTGTTTCCATGTAAAATTATTATGCTTGCTTTATTTTAAATACCGGGCTTTATAGTACAATTAGAAGAATGGGAAAGACAAAGATCCCAACAATCTTATGAAATAATAAGTAATATTTTTAACATTTCTTTTCTTTTACATTGTCTTTATACAATATCTGTGTAATTACGTGAGAGCACATGCATGTATTCTACCTTATAGACCTTAGTCTCTTCTGTGGTATAATACTATATTTTTTAGAATGAGATAAAGTGTCAATGGTTTATTTGAAAATTGCTAACTGTGTTGTGATAGACAATCAGTCGACCACACGCTGTTCCCATTATGGTTGACATAGGTATGGATTGTTCCCTGATGTTTCTCAACATTTTGCATTCACACAGGCTTGTGTCATGCATTATCACTAAAGCGGCACCCAAAGAGTAGTATGTTTTTATTCTCTTTTATTAAGAAAAGAATTATTATTTGATGGTTTTACTCTAAAATAAGAGTTCTGCCCTCAACACTCTGTTTTGAGAAGTTCCATATAGAGACCTAGGTTACATACAAAAAGAGACTTGCCCGTTTACACTGCAATAAATATATAATTTACATAGTAAGGAGGAGCACAGATCTTTCTTTGTTCTGAACATCCCAGGAATTCATGTACTGTGAATCCCTCAGGTGGATCAGCACACTGGGCTTTTGCCCTTTTCTTCTAAGCACTTGAGAGTTGCAGAACAATATTAGGGTGCAGCCACTAGGATAGGGTATTCTAAGCCAGAAAAGAATTAATTTTAATGGCAGCGTGTAGCTAAATAACCTAGCCAGATTTAGAAGATCTCTTTTTTCTAACTGGAACATGAGATTTTTGAAAACGGATGTGTGGAATTGAGGAATTGATTATAAAGGGGGGGGGGGGAATCTGGATGTTATTAGGAATTATCTGAAAACTATAAAAATGGATTATCAATTTCCAGGTAGGTCTACAGGATTGTATTCCCACAGTTCCAATACCAGCAAATTAGGTGTAAACTGGAGCTGAGAAAACTTAATCTCTTCTAACATCATTTTCAGCATGTTTACTTTTTTTCCTCTCTGAGATTTGAATTGCTGAGAAGAAACATTGGCCCAGGTTCTCAGCTTTTTCCAACACAGGTTGAGTTATAGATAGCAGGCTATAAATGCACCACTTGTAATTCAGTGATCCTGTGCTATTTTTCACTAGCCCTTAGCAACTTCTGAGCTTCTCTAAATTAAACTGGATGGTTACGATTCCAAAGGGAAGACACAATGCTTGATGACTGCTGGAAAGCAGAGCATGCCAGTCATGTCCCCACTGTGTTTGTTTTCCAGGTAGAAACTCCTAGGAAAATAGGATTGGAGAATGCTCATCCAGTCTGACCCACTGGACATGAAGATCTGAAATTTTACGTTTTTGAAGCTAATGAGATAGCATCCATTGATTCTATGCTCTAGCTCCTTTGTGCCAATAACCTGCATGCCTGGAGGAGATTCTGACCCCGAATGTTTCATTTTGATTCTTTCTTTTTCTTTGCCTTATTCTGTTGCCACTATTTTAATATGTGCCATGGTTGTTTCTTGTTTCAGTACAGAGCTGAACTTTCTCAAATGCAAGATGACTCCTGAGAAAGGAAGTTCTCACAGTATTGCTACATTTATTTGAGACCAAAGATAACCTCACAGTTATTTTGTCTTTGAAACTGTCTTTAAATGCAACAACAATTAAAGTTGTGAAACAAAACAGAAAGCACATGAAAAAAAAATATGCAATCCCTTATGCTGACTGCTTTTCTTGCTGTTCCAGGTGAATTAGCATAGACATGGGTAAAAAGGTGCTTAAGAGAAATCTTCATACAAAATAGATTTTTGTGGGCCTCTCCCTTTTCTGTTTCTATTTTTCTTTAGCATATCATAACTGTGGACCATCAGGGAAGCTTTCCTATGACTTCAGATTTCAAAGCTACAGGTGGTCTGCAAGCATGGTACTTCAAAGAGTGTTTTGATTAAATGAAACAATGTTTGTGTAATATGGATCCCCGATCTTTGAACTTTTTTCAGATCAATTCAGCCAACAAAGATTCAATTAGGTGAGATCAGAAGACCCGCTTCCACCCTTTGTTTTCATCTGTCATTCAGCCTTGTCTTTTCAAATAGCTTTTATACAAAATCAGGGCCAATCATTTATTTTAATGAGGACCACAATCAAAATGATGGTGGTGGTGACGATGGTCCTTGTACTAACAGTAATAAAACACATTTGCAGCTGGCAATACTGTTTGCTTAAAAAAAAACCCAAAAGCAACTAGTATCGCCTAAGTAGTATTTTAACTGAATTAGCACATGTTGGCACAAGCTGGGTCTGTATCCGCTACTGAAGCTTATTTAACTGTACGTATCTTGTGGTTGGTATTTTTTTTTTTTGCCTTCAGTGAAAGAAAAACTGATCCTAACAGTTTTAAACTTGTTAATTCAAACCATATGTCATAGAGCCAGTCTCCATATGGTGCAACACCACCTTATATTTACAGGGTGCTGCTTTTCCAAACATTATTCTAAAAGCTTTATTTGCCCCAAATGTAATAGGTGGTACTGAGCTCCTGAATACAGCTTTTAAAATACCTCAAGTGTCTAAATTGCATGCTGATATAGCAAAAACACACCGATTATTAAAAGCTAATTACAGCCCATTTTATTGGCAAAAATGTGCTAATCAAGTCCTTGACTGAGAGTGTATACTTAAGAGAAAGAAAAGCATGCTGTCAATCCTCAGTCTCCAAACATGGCAACAAAAGATAGGTGTAGAAAAAAAATCCATCACCTTGTAGAAAGACTTTTATGATTTGATCTTCCATCGTTGGTTGTTCAAAACTATGCTGGAATTAGAGAGAAGAGGTAGCCTCTACTCTTTCTGTCCTTAGGAAAGAAAAAAACCCCCAAGCTCTGGATTTCTGAAGCAAAATTGCAAAGTAAAGAATGAAGGAGGTTAAAGAGACTGTTGAGTTTGACTGATGCTTTTTGTTTGCTTCTGTCTACTCTGGAAGAAAATGGTGTGGAAATATCTTTGAAATGTTTGTCTTCAGTATGGAAAAATGCTGAGGAATAGCACAGGGTGCTTTCTGGGGTCTTGGAGGACCATTCATTCTATAGCACTTCAGTCTGTTTACTTGACTTCACCCTTCTGGGGTACCAGAAGATACGTATTTTCTTACCCACCCATTTTGGTACCAACCCACTCTCGACTTTGCCAAGGCCTAGGGAACAGGCAAATGGATCATGGCTTATTCTTCATTAAGCTTTCTTGGGGGAACAAGGGGAAGCTTAGGCAGGCTTACCTGATAGATAATCTGAAAATGGAGCTTCAGGCAGATGGCACATGATTGTCTAAACTTAATTGATCTATGCAGGGGAGAGTTATTATGTTGAAACATGTGCCACCCAGAACTCGTTCTAGACCTGCTCTTTGTATCCAGTGACATAAAAGACTATGTTTTACTGAGTCTTACAGAGGAATGCCATCCAATTTCCATTTTTTTCCCACCTTGCCCAGTAGATGCTCCATCTGCCCCCTGTATAAACTGTAAGGTTTTATGCTGGAAAACATTACCTAGTGTGTACATGCATTGGTCTGAAAGGAACCCTGCAACCGGAGTGAGGATGATGGACTGAAACCATTATCACTCATCATTCTTCACATGCGTAAGCCTGCCTCAAAGTCAGTCTCTCTTGGCTTGCTCTTCTCTTTTTGTGCTTTATGGTTAAAGTGAGACTTCCTTGCTCCTGTTAGGAAGGTTCTTGGCTGTGTGATTTTTAAGGCTCTGCAGTATACCATTTTTTCAAAGAAGGACCCACAAACCACAAACAAGCCTTAAACTATTGACACATGTGAAGGCAAATTCTCTGATCATTTATACCACGGTAACTAGATCTACCATAGTGAATTTAGAATAGCTCGACTGGCATCAAGGGAGTTACTTCTGGCTTCTCACTGGTGCAGCTGGAGGCAGAATTTGACCATAGAGAGAAACATTGCTATTTAGTTCATTAATCACCAAGGAAACTTGCTAGCAGACCAATCCTACCGGTTTTCATTATTTTCTTGATAATCTTATTAGAAACAGAATTCTAAATTGCATGCAGAGAATTCAGTGGAAAGAAAACAGACAGCATTTAGCAAGCAGTCCAACCTATTTCTAGTCTAATAAGTTAATAGCAACATTCTTACAGAAGCCTATGCAAATAAAAAGCAAAAAACAATAGCATTCTGAAATGAAAAAGAGAAACGCATACACAAATGAATGAAATAGTTCAGTGCATAATACCACTAGTTAAAAAAAATACTTATTGTCTTCCACAGTCTCCCACTTAGATTAAGCTACCAACCAATTAACCTATTCAGAGTACACAATGCTTTCTTAATACAATAGTCATGAATGGATGAGTGTAAGAATGATGCATTGTCTATCATTTGAATACATCCCGAAGAGAATGAACTCAAATACAGAAACTAAATGCAAGATATAAACAAAAGATAAATGTTAACATGTGCCTACTTGTTCAAAAGAAAACCAAAGAGTCCACCACATGATGTAGTGCCACAGTTACTTGAAGATGACCTCTCACAAAGACCGAGAAATAGTAATATGCTATGATTTACGATGGTAGATTAGCTAGGCGATAATTTCAGTCAGAAAAGGTGTCCTTTCTGATAACAGCTCTGTCAAGTTTCTCCTTGTGCAGTACACGTCTTGTATGTATGTTTTGCTAGTTTCGTTAGCAGTGAAATTAAGAGGCTTGATGCTTGTGCCACTACCAATAGAGAAAAAATCAGCACAGTAATCTCCTACAAACTGCTCTGAATTGTTTAAAATACCTACTTCAGACTGTTGCAGATTTTTCATCTTTTCTTTTCTAGTCCTCCACTAATTTCAGGAATCTGTGGTGCCTGCCAAGCTACCGGCAACATAGCTCGATTCTAAACCCTGATGGCTTTTTTATTGGATGTTTTAAAAGAAACGGGTACTTTTTTATATGATACTCAGGCTTTACACCGTATCAATTCTCTGCATGATACTCGGTTCTCCTATAAGCAAGCTTTTGTCCTTGAGAATGAATGTTATAAGAGCCAAAAACCGACAAAACGATCCTGGATTTCAGACCACAGAAGTGCAACCTGAGACAGCTATGGTGACTTGCTGTCTCTACCACAGACATCCTGTGTGCACTTCAGCAAGTCACTTGATTTTTTCAGAGCCTTGGCTACCCATTTATGGACCAGGAACAATAATATGTCATTTATCGCATGTTTTGTTTACCTCTCTGTATAGTTGAAAGTGTTACAGGAGAGTAGCTGGGCTGCAGACCGTCTATTACAGCGGAGGTTCAACTTTAACTGGAGCCAGTAGGAGCTACTGGAATGCAAATAGTAGTGGTAGCAATAGAAATAATAATAAATAGGGGGGGAAGGAAGAAGATTATCAGCACAATTTACACGTGGACTGTTTATCCCTAACTGTTACACATCCCATATGCCTTTTGCTTTATCACAGCATGATGTTTCCTGAGATCTGCATTCTTCAATCATGGTTTTACTTTGAGTTGAGGTATCTGATTCCTGGTCTGCAGGAAAAAACCCTCATCTTGCCAAATGATTAGTAGGAAGAAAGGGAGGCTGTTTCCCCCTCTCCCATTCAAGTAACCAAGCTTGTACATCTGTGGGGGAAGAGAGATCAGTTTGGTGAGGTTAGTTGTAATAGCTATTTAAGACTCTGGAAAGATTAATGATATACTGCACTTCTGCCAGTTGTATTTGCCATTGTGGCTGTGTAAATTATAACCTTTATGAAAACCAGCAACTTTGATGCTTTACGGGGTAGTTACTGCAAGAGAAATGTGCAACTAGGGGGAGATGGTTTTGTCTCTCAGTTTGGCAAACGAGAGACTGGGGACAAGGAAAACTAAGGCGCGTTATTGATGGATTCGGCTAGGGTTTCTACAGTCTCCTCGATGAGCAGAATTTGCCAGATTTACTGGGAAAGCTCTGCACGTAACTAACTCGCCAGGCTACAGTGCTCAATGCCCTTAGCAGTTCTCTCTACCTGTGTCTCTGGATTCGGGGTCCCCAGCAGGGACCGAGCACCTCGACGGTGTCCTCGGAGCCGTGTCCGGCACGGCCGGCTCCCACCGCCGCTGCTTTCTGCACGGGAACCCCCGGGCAGCTCAGGGTTTCCTCTCTGCGACACGCAGGAGGACTCAAGGGTTTGAGCTGTGGGTTCCCGAGACAATTCAGGTCTTGCTGGAAAGTTGATAAATTATCTCATAATAAGCTGAGTCATTTAGGTCATATTAGGTTAACTGACCGTCAGCACTTATTTTATAATATAAATTACTTGTATTGAATTGGCCCAGAGGCTTCAGCGGCCGATAAATAATTAATAATAGAACAGAAATGAAATGGAGAGGTTGTAGACCACTTTTTTATTTTGCAATTTCAAATACTGCCTTTTTTTTTTTTAATATAAATCCTCTGAAGTTGCAGTTGTGGTTATTAATGATAGGGATAATAAAACATTAATCAAATCTTTACAACTTTAAATAAGAAACTGTGTCTCATTAAAGTATATAACAATCTTAAATGCAATCTTACTTGTACAGCTTTTCTTTTCTCTTTTATTTCTTCTTTAATTTTAATTATATTTGTCTTTTAGGAATTTAAAATTTTATTATGTATAAATGAATACACTTGCATACCCTTATTCCAGCTTAGGCTTTAACTTAAAATATGATTGTCCTGATGTGCGGTTTTCTGAAATAATGAGAAAAACAGATCAGTGTGATAAATGCTACAATGACCTGTACAGAAGCACTCCACTTTACCAATACAGAAATTCTACATAGTCCGTCAAGTGAAACTATGGTTTTATGTAAGGATAAACAAGGCGTTTGTTTATTCATTTTTAAAATAACATGATTTTTAAATAATCAAGATAAAAAGGTCACATATTTATTAATATGTAACACACTTCTCATTACTCTGGTAATATTATGCAACTGTTGCCTTTCAGCTGCCAGTTCTTTGCATTCATTTAATGTGCTCCTATATCCTTGTATGTGTCAAATGTTACTATGCTTTTTGTTTTATTCAAGCTGAATATATTATTAACCTCTGCAGCACTTATTAGAAGGCAATGCTTTTCCTCCAGAATCCAGAAGGAAGAAGAATTTAAAAGGAAAAAAAAACCCCAAACAAATTTACATGGCCACATCAGAAGCTTCTTTTTAAACTGACTTTCAAAGTGGTAAATTTTACATTGGAATACTGATAGTTATTAACTTAAATGCTTAAAGGCCCTGAAAAAGTTTATTTTTGAGTCTTTATTACTCATTCAGAGACCAGCTACTCTCTCAAGAGACTATACATTTTTGACAAGGGATATACATGCAAACACTGCATTTCCTTTAGGAATGAGAGCATTCCCTGATAACGTATTGGGTAACCTTAATAAGATAATGATTATGCTATTTTACTATTAGCTTATTTCCAGCAGAGATGTTTATATTTCAGTGAGTCAAACATCTCAGCAGTCGGTGTCTCTGGTTTGGCATTATTCTAAATCCAAAGGAAAGGGCTTACACATGGACAGGCCAGTTGGAAAGAGTTGATCTTCGTGTTTCTGGAGTGACAACCTGCACATGAATACACAGGGACGTAAATGTATTGCATGTGTGCTTTCAGACACAGTGATGCTGGTGGACCTGTAGAAAAGGATGCTGAAGGTGAGGCTTATCATTCAGGTAGAGTAATTCAGTACTGTAATTCAGGTGTAATTCATTGAAGTGATGAATTATACAATTTTTCATAACAAAATGTGAGATAAGATAGCAGTTGGGTTTGCTGTGATTCAACTGCAAAATGTTTCTTAAAAATATTTTTTAATTAGCTATCTTGAAAGACACAGGCTTTGTAAACAGTTGGTAATGATACAAATTAAGGAGGCTAATAACCTAATTCACACTGGAGCTGACGTTGTCACAGAAATATTAAGACTTTCTGGACTCATGGTGAATATTGCCAAGGTCACTGAAAGATGATCTATTATTTCCTTAGTTCTGGAAGGGTTGTTAACTATACAAGTAATTATTTTTGACTATTTTTACAGAGGCAGTTGAACATCTGAATGTATCTTTTCTCTCCTGTTCTTTGCCATCTTGTTTAAATACGATTAGTATTACTGCAATTTGAATATCAGGTACTAAACTGGAATAGCTGAGAATATATGGTTAAAAGGTGCTCATATTTTTGGGTTTAAGTGGGAACAATGTGAAAATCTTTAACTCTTCTGTGGCATGCTACAGAATTTAACACCGTGATTTTGCACTAGGTCTAATGTCTGACATGTGCTAGAAAAGTGCCACAGCAAGCTGCAAGAAGTCTAGGAGACTCTTGGCGCGTATTGAGGATAACTTCCTAACCCAGGTGACAGAAAGGCCAGCCAGAGAGGTGTTACTGGTCCTGTAGCTCACCAGCTCAGAGGAACTTAAAGGAGAGGTCAAAACTGGTGGTAGCTGCAGTGATCGTGCCCTGGTGGAAATCATGATCTCGAGGGATATAGGCCAGGCGAAAAGTATAGACTAGACCCTAAACCTTACGAGAGCAAAATTCCAGTTGTTTAAGGGACTAGTGGTTGGGATCTCCCAGGAAACTGCCCTGAGGAACAGAGGAGCAGAAGAGAGCTGGCAGCTATTTAAAGATATTTTTCTTAGAGCACAATAGCTCTCAATTCCCATTTGCAAGAAATCAGGCAAGGAAGGCAGGACACCAGGATGCCTGAGTAAGGTCCTCCTGGTCAAACTGAAACACGAGAGGGAAATCCATACACAGTGGAAGCAGGGACACACATCTTGGGAGAAATATAGGGATATTACCCAGGAGTGTAGGAATGGGATCAGGAAAGCTAAGACAGAGCTGAAGCTAAATTTGGCATGGGATGTGAAGAATAATAGTAAGGGGTTCTGTAAGTATGTTAGTCAGAAAAGGGGAACAAAAGAAACTGTACCCCCTTGGTAAATGAGATGGGATCTGGTGATGACCAGCATGGAGAAGGCTGAGGTACTCAACAAATTTTTTGTCTAAGTTTTCACTGGTAATTTCTTCTCCCACATCTCTTGAGTCCCTGAATCTCAAGGCAGGGACTAGGGTAATGAAGTCCCACCCATCATAGGAGAAGATCGGGTTTGTGATCATCTGAGACACCTGAACATACACAAGTCCATGGGACCCAATGAGATGCATCCCAGGGTCCAGAAGGAACTGGCAGATGTAGTCACTAAGATGCTTTCCATAATATTTGAAAGTCATGGCGGTCAGATGAAGTCCGCAGTGACTGGACAAAGGGAAACATCACACCCGTTTTTAAAGAGGGTAAAAAGGAGAACCCTGGGAACTACCCCGAAGTCAGCCTCACCTCTGTACCTGGTAAGATCATGGAATCGATCCTCCTGGAAGTGATGTCAAGGCATATGGATAACAGAGAGGTCATTAGAGATAGCCAACATGGCTTCAAAAAGGGCAAATTGTGCCTGATTAATCTGGTGGTCTCCTGCAATGGAGTGACTGCGTTGGTGGATAGGGAAGAACAACTGAGTTGACCTGTATGTACTCCTGTATCTGTCCTGAATTCTGTAAGGCCTTTGACACAGTCCCACACAATGTCCTTGTTGCAAAATTGCAAAGATATGGTTTTGATGGATAGACTACTCTATGGATGAGGAATTGGCTGGATGGCTGCATGCAAAAAGTTGCAGCCAATGGCTCAATGTCCAAATGGAGATCAGTAACAAGTGGTGTCCCTCAGGGGTCTGTACTGGGACCGGTACTGTTCTGTATCTTTATTAATGACATAGACAGTGGGATTGAGTGCACCCTCAGCAAGTTTGCAGATCACATCTGAGCTGAGTGGTGTGGTTGATAGGCTCTGGGGTCCCCAGCACAAAAAAGACGTGGTCGTGATAGAGTGGGTGTAGAGGAGGGCCAGAAATTAGAGGGCTGGAACACCTCTCTTGTGATGAAAGGCTGAGAGACTCAGGGTTGTTCAGCCTGGAGAAGGGAAGGCTCTGGGGAGACCTTATTATGGCTTTCCATACAGGATGCTTATAAGAAAGATGGAGAGAGACTTTTTACAAGGACTTGTAGCAATAAGACAAAGTGTATGGTTTTAAACTGAAAGAGGGTAGATTTAGCTTAGATATAAGGAAGAAATTCTTTACTATGAGGGTGTTGTGACACTGGAAGAAGTTGCCCAGAGAAGATGTGGATGCCCCATCATCGGAAGTGTTCAAGGTTAGGTTGGATGGAGATTTGAGAAACCTGGTCTACTGAAAGATGTCTCCATCCATGGCAGGGAGGGTGGAACTAGATCTTTAAAGATCCATTCCAACCCAAACCATTCTGTGATTCTGTGATTCTATGATTTTATGATTCTGTGATCTTCTTGAAGTAGGTCATATACTTTTGGAAACAATCAGACTTAACTGAAAGCTGTAAAGTACAGCAAAATCCACCACATCCTTTGTAACTTGTTCCAATGATAAATTAATCTCATTGCTAAAGAAATTTGCCTTCTTATCCACTTGAACTCAGAGGAATTCAACTTCCAGTGCCTAGAGCTTCTCTTAGCTTTTGATGACAGTTCTTCAAGAAATGCAGTGATTTTTTTCCCAGGCAGATGGCAAGAGGTCTCCAGACATTGATCTTGATGTATGTTTAAATACACAAGAAAAAGTATGGATTTTGTAGGTGTCTTTCTTTTTCAGGAGGCAGATTGTGACCACAGTTGTACAGGAGGTGAAACCTGGTTAAGCAACAGCAGGCAGCAATTTCTGATGGTAAAGATAACTGTGAATTTCTCTGTTGATATGAAGTTATCTATTTTGGTGCTTGAACAATGACAGACTGTGTACTCTAATGGACCAGACTGTACAGGTAGACAATATCAATACCTGGCTGAGCTGCTTTTTTGATGAAAAATGTTTATTAAAATACAGTAGATAATAGGTAAAAGAAATTCTTAAAATATTGTAATAAATGAAAATAATTTGTCTTCATTAAGAAGAAATGTAATAGGCAAATTGGATTTTAATTATTAATAATAAATAGATACTTTAATTATAAGGAACAAAACTTCTCAGATTATATCAATATAAAAAGAATTAGAATTAGCCAGCAGGTCAATAATGAATATTTCAAAAGCTAGTGTTCAAAATAAAAATGTTTATGTTTCTATTAAGTACAAATTTCAGAAGTAGTATACTAATGGTATAAAGGAAGAGAACTAACATTGAAACTGCCAGAATGAGTAAACAAAAGCAGCATTTTGATACCATATATTTAATTAGAGCAAAGAAAATAGATTAAAATGTACATTAAAGTTAATAAAAGCTGTTATTTTCTTTTTCTAGGACTTACACATGCTGTTTTTAATTGTTAAAGAAGTGACACTAAAAATTACTCTATATTAATAAGGTCTGAGATATACCAAACCCAATTTAGTGAATTTACTGATCAAGAGAGATTATTTCTAACTTCTACAAGGCTGTCTTAAGTCTGACGTTTAAGTCATTCTGTTTCTTACGTCACTAGCGGTTTATAAAAAAACTAAAGCAAAAAACCCAACACTCAGAACTTGGTTTAGAATCAGGCAGATGGACCTTATTTTGGGGGGAAAATTAAATCAAAATGGTAGTTTGTATGGTAGTGTAAAATATGCAGAGAAACAGCATTCAGAGCAAGAGAGTGCTGTTCTGGCTTTCTAAATAACTACTTTACTGAGAAAGACGGCATCTGCAGCGGTTGAAAAATTGGTAGCTTCGTTGATGACCAGAAAGAGTGTGGCCCAATCTTTATTGTGATTTCTGCCTTGGCCTGTGATTCCTTCTCTTCTCTGTATGGAAGGAGGTAGCCTTTAAAGGATTCTGGGGCAAAACCTGCCTGTCTAGTCCAGGCACGTAAGTGAGCTGGTCAGGAGCAACTTCAGAAGCCTTTGCAAGTGCTTACCTCTCTCAGTTGCCTGTGGGAGTAACATAGAGCACTAAATTTAGAAGGACTGACTGCCAAAAGAGTAATTTTAAGCACAAACCAGGCAGCTCCATCAGGCTGACTGTTCCCATCTCCCGTGATGGTTTCCAAAGCGGTTGTTAATATGTGTGTATTTAATTTGGTTGTCTGGAGATTTTGTGGTACTTACAAAATGTGCATGGAGGAAGAGAGTGAGATCCACAGATAGCTTTTCCTCTAGATTCAAATGATCTAGCAGCTGCAGAATGAAAAAAGCTGTTAGGGTATGCCTACTCCTTACTGCTTTCTCTTAAGCACTCATGGTAAATTAGAGGGCAATACCGATGAGCACCAAAAATTAATCAGAGCACAAGGCTAATTGAGCATTATCAAATTCTGCTAAAAGTAAATCAAGTGCCAACATTGTTGTCATCTTGGAAATTAAGTGAGGTGGCTGTGTAGTGGATGTAAAGTCTAAGTGTATGAGACAAAAAGATCATTAGTATTAATGCTTATCATTTATTTTGCATATGTAGTGAAATATCACAGTCAGGATGAGGGTTCCATTTACTTGGCAAGGTACAGATACAAATGAAAACGTAATTGCTGATATAAAGGCATTTTGGATTTAGGCCAGCAGGAATCCTGAAAAAACTCAATCATGTCCTAAAAATTTTACTCCTGTGAGTAGTCCTAGGGATATCGAAGAGGTGATTCATCTACAGAAGCAGTCGAGGGAAAAGTATGTGCAGAACTGAACTATAATACAAAGCAAAAGACAAGTTGAGGGTCATAAGCAGGAGGAAGAAACTGAAGGTAATGGCAAAAGAGGCTTGTTTCAGAAAGAGTAAACCTCCTGCTTTTGCAAAGGATCCAGCATCAGGCCTTCTCATTACCAACCCTGCACTCAAATCCTGAAATGAAATATAACTTATGGCCTGTGGGTGGGCTATCCCAAGGGTGAGTTCCTTTCAGCAGAAGAGACTGATCTTCCAAACGATTTGGGTCTCCACTGGGTTATAAACATCCCTGGAACCACAGAATAATGCAGAATAAAAGGGACCCTTGTGGGTCTTCTGGTCCAGCACCCTACTCAAACCAGTGCTGATTTCAAATTTAGAGCAGGTCGATAGGGCCTTGTCCAGTTGAGTTGTGAATACCTGTAAAGATGTGCCTTTTTCACTACACTCCTTGGAAAAGGTTTTTCTTACACCCAGTGGGAAAATCCCTTCCTGCAGCATGTGTCCTTTCCCTCTCTTCCTTTAGCTGTGCAACTACAAGAAGAATCTGGATTCCTTTTCTCTATTTTGGTAGCTGAAGATAGTAATGAAGTGCCCCCAAAGCTGTCCCTTCTCCAGACCAACCAAGCCCAGCTCTCACAGCCTCTCCTTTTTCCCAGAAAAGGTTCGACCAGATGATCTTTGAGATCCCTTCCAACCTGGGCTGTTCTATGATTCCTCATGGTCAAGCGCTCCAGCTCCACCACTGAACTCACTCTGATTTATCCAATTCTTTTTTTTTTTTACTCTTTCTAAATACACTTCCATACAGTGACTTGTATCTACCTAACTCCTTTCAGCAAAAGGCTGTGTAAGAATGAAGCCCACAAAAGACCAACTGGAATTGAAATGCAATAATATTCGTGCATCATAATTATGAGTGACATTCACCAGATGGCAGCACAAAAAAAAAAAAAGGCTGGGTCACTTTTATTTAGAATAAAACCATGAGCCTCTGAAGAGAGGACATTCCTTAGATGGTGAAATGTATAAATAAACCCTGGTATGGAATTGGTACCTCCAGAAATCAAAGTAACTTCCTGACTCTTCGCTTAAGTGGGTACCCCCTGTTTATGTCCAACCAAATATTACTGGATGCTCACAGATGCAAAAATGAACAAATGAGAGTGCGATTGAATGCATAAAGAAAATGTGTTGGGAAGGTGACAATTTCAAGCACTTGGAAGTCAGAAAATAACATTTCCTGTAGTAACATTATATCAGCCATACTGTATATTTTATGACATACCTTGTATTTTACCACACTTAAAGGTAAGACATAAACTTACAAAGAAAAGCAGGAATATAAAAGACTGCACTAAGAAGGTAACATTTGCCATATCCTGGTTTTTAAAAGCTTAAAAGGCTAACCTTAATGTGTGACTTATTTTTTTGTCCTTAATAACCATTAAAAAAAAAGAAAAAGTAAGTACAAGACAAAGTAATTTCCAAAGTTTCAAACATTTCTGCTGCAGATATAGATGGCAACTGCCCTCCTGTATGTACACAGTTTTTGAAACTGTGTTAAAGAAAGCATTTTCAGAAAAGAAAAGTTTTCAGAAACAAAATCCTGATCAGGTGAAAAAGGCATACCCAAATTTATACAACCATATCAATTACATCGAGAAATACTAAAATACTAGCCAAGATATTTTCTGAAATACTGGTATTGATAACAATTTGGAATGGTGGAGGAGATTCAGAGGGATGTGGCACCACATGAATGTTGTGTCAGTACCTTAAAAAATTAAGCAGAACAATATAAATCACTACAAATGCCATTTAGGCTGACTGATTGCAAGCTAAGTCATGAATAGGATAGACAGAGATGCAATTAGGAAAGAGGTAAAAGGTAGTAGCCTAACTAATGAGAGTCAGCATGGCTTTATATAAAAAAGGTCATGTCGCACAAATTTGATACAACTGTCTGATGAGACTTCCATCCTGTTTGACCAACATTATTGCATTTTCAGAATAGACGTCTCTAAAATATTTGCCTTTGTGCACTATACAAAGTAAATTTGTTAAACACTTATGAAGTGAGAGATCAGAAAAAGTAATTGTAGACGGAGAATAAATCATCTGGTAATTCAAATCCTGAAAGGAGCTGCAACAGGACTGTCCTTGACCCAGGCCTACCCAGTATCTTTACTAGTTATCTGGAGATAAATAAAAAGCTCTTGCTGGTGAAGTCTGCAGATAATCTGAGCAGCTGTGGCACGTTAAATAACAAAAAGAAATTCTGTATTGTACAATCAGACAGGCTCACTTACACAGCATCAGTGCTTTTCACTTAAATGAAAGGTCACACATTTGGGAAAACAAAAAGGTAAGTCACGTTTTCAGGATGAGGGAGTCTTTTTTTTGAAGGAAAAAAAACCACCCACACAACACCAAGCCCCAGTGCATTGAAAGAGGACATAGTTGGCAAGGTAGAGAACCAGCTAAATATGAAGTCTTACAAGACTAACACAATCCTAAGAAGTGAAAGCAGAGGAATCTAGTGCAATTTTTCCCAATTGTAGATTAAATATCAGAAACACTGATGCCAGTATGTAGTTTCCACTTAAGAAAGAGGATAAAAGGTAAAGAAAGCAGCAAGAATGACTGACAGTCTAGAAAATCTAATATACAATGGTTGCCTTAAGAAGCCCGGCAGAAAGGGGGCTTAGCCTAGCCATCCAATGTTTAAATGTTTAAACATCTTATGTATAGGCTTAGATTAGGTGAGGAACATTAGCTTAAACCTCACAGATTTTTTCTAGGCTTTTATTCTATCCAGTAAAAAGCTTAGTAGTGTTGCCATGCACTAGTTGTGTTGTTGCAAGTATGAATTTGTAATTTGAATATTGGACTTCCATTATCAGAGTCTGACAAACCAGTCAACCACTTTCTACCATGTGCCATCCAAGCCTGAGATCAGAATGACAAAGAATGGTTGCAAAGGAAGACTAGATGAAGCCACTTGTAGAGCGGGGGATTAGATTCCCTCCCCCCCTTTCTCTATTTCTCTGCTTTTCTGCTTTTTCTAATCATCATACTACCTAAGCAACTTCTATATGAGAGCAAGAGCTGTTAGTGGACTTTACAGAGCAATTTATATTCTTACTTTTCCTTGGAACAGGTTTTACTGGTTATATTTTCCTTCTTTTTTTTTTTTTTATTTTATTTTTTTTGTCGTTGTTGCCTATTAGCAGTTAACAGTCAGAAAAGAGTTCTACATGTTTTGGTCATGAGAGTCCATCTAATGTCTGGAAGGGGACAGTCTTTGGTGAAATAAAGTATTTTTGTCACCCTTACCACTTCTGAGTGTAAATGTGCTCTTGAAATCCAGGAGAGAGGTCCATTAGGATTGAACAGTACAAGAAGGAAGAAATCTATTTAAAATGTACATTTGATTATTTTTTCAAATTCTTATTCCTGTATAACAGATTTGTACAAATTTACAGCCACTGTATTTGGATGTGCTTTTTTTTTTTTCCTAGTTCAGAATTTTCTATTTAAATTTTAAGCTTTAAAATGGTTTAGCCAGCTCAGGAGACACTCTTTAATACAAAGAAAAGTACAAAAATGACTGAACACTACTATGGAATAAAATGAAAGGAAGAAAGTATTAAGGGGTGAAGGAGGTGTTATTGATGTGGAAAATGAAATGGAGACCCTTTTCCAAAGACTTCTTAAAAGAACTGTCCTTACAGCGCCTTCCTGCCATTTTCTCCCTTTCCCCAAAGATTTTGTAGGTAAAACCCTGTATCGTAGGTGTTTTTCTGCCCATGAAATATTCATCAGCTCTGCAGTCTTTGCTTAAAGGAAGGAGCCAATAAAAGAAAAATACTTTAGATATTCTTATAAGAAGAAATTCAGTGCTGCCTAACTTCAAAAATTAGGTGCATTTGAGAAAGAGAACTATGTCACAATCTTCAATATATTAGCTCTCTCCCTATAAATCTGTAGCTAATGATGTAATGTGTAACATGAAAATCATATTGGATTTATATTCAGTTCCATTAGGAATATGACCTTTTCTCATTTGGAGCAACATGGGTACTATTTTTTGCCTGAAATGGGGCAATCTAAACAGAGTAACTTGTGAATCATAGGGACAATGACTGATGACAATTTTAGAAATAGTCTGTCAGGGGATTGCCGGTTATTTGAAAGGGATTAAAAATTTGTGTGAAAAATCTTGTGTAAAACCTTTGTCTACTAATGAAATATGGAGTCAGATAGGGTGAAATGTAGCAAATGTCTTCATTTCACCTTCATCGTTGCTAAAATAATAATGATAAATCCTCCAAATAAAGTAATTATTATAAAATTTATGTGTTCTTTAATTGAAAGTGATTGTTTTCTGAAATATCTCTAAAAAATATTGAAAAATGAAGCAAAATGCTGTTATTTCATCTCAAAGTGTGATACTCAGTGCAACTTTTATTTGGTTTCCACCCCCCCTGAGCTGTAAGATCACACAGGCCATGAAATTTTTCTCTCTTTTTAATGCTTTTTCAGGACCACCAGTAAGCCAAAACATTAATTATTCACAAAATTGTACTGAGTTCTTCTCATTTCCTTGGGTTTCAGTGTCAAGAGTGGAATCAGACTTAGAAATGAATACCTGAAGGCTATAACCGCATTTTCTCTCATCATCTCAGCTCCTCCAAGAACTCCCCTACCCTGATGGAAAGAATGTTCATCGGGAAAATCATTGTGGCCCAAGTCAAGTCGGGTTGTCAGGACATGGGTAGTGACTAAGAAGCAGAAGGACAGGACATGTATGCAGGTGATCATCCCTCCCCGGTAAATCAATGAAAGACCTTTCCAAGATTGCAGGAGGGCAGGACTAAAGATTCCCCACCTGAAGAAGAAGGAGTAAGGGGGAGTAGAGCCCTGCACTGGTATTTAAAGGGGCTAGTTCTTCAGAACCTCTTTGCTTTTAAATTGGACAAGATGGCACAAGACATAAGATTGGCATGTGAAGAGAGTATTCAGGGAACTCAAAGTCACACTTCCCACTGAATTGTCTGGGATTGCTTCCTCATGATTTCTTTCACCAAGGTCTTTTGAGAAAGGTTAGGTCATCGAGTACAGATTACTATAGATCATCAAATTCAGTTCATTGAGACCATTTATGAATGGATACATGGGTTTTTTGTAAACTAAAAAGGAAAGAGAATCATGAAAGCTATCAGTGCCAAACTGATTTCTTATCAAAGTACAAATATATGAAAATGGGAAAAAAAGGAAAAACTTAGTTAACAAAGAGAAAATCAATTTAAAGCTCAGACTAATTTTGAAACTACTTTTGCTTACTTTTGAAACTACAGTTTTGTTGTCTAACACTCTGAACTGCTGCCAAGGTGTCAGGCAGAATTACCTGTTCCATGACGCATTTTGGTGATTGGTTCTGATGTCTCATTGCAGAACAACCAGAGAATCGTCTCACAGAGAAGAATGAAGGCATGAGGCATTTGAACTGCAGTTCCCCCAAAACACCTCAATGACATTTGTAAATCACTCTCTGGGTTTTGATTGTAAGATTTAAGATTCCTTTATGCTGTTTGTGATAAGAGTTAAAAGTATCTGCATTAAAAACTAAAAAAAAGAAATAAAAATTCAAATGTCTTCATTCATGTGGTGTGATCCTTAGGTAATCTGTGTGATGATGTTTATATCTGTTTTAGCCTGCCCTTTCTGTGCTGTTGAATACCCCAGTTTATATCAGAAGAAAGGCTTGCCTGGAGGAAGATAAGAATTTAGTCAGAAGTCTAAAAGGACATGAGTAGGTGGAGAGAAACATCAAGATAATATGTTTTGCTCAAATGTGTGTGACTGCTGTGGGCTCTGTTTGCAAACTCTCTTTTGGTCTACCATTAAAGCAGGAACTTTTTCTTCACCAAATGTTGGTCAGCTTAAGTATGAGAAATCCTTAGGTTGGCACGACTTTCCCACTCTTCTTACTGAATATAGAGAAAACCTCAAAAACTTACTTTCATTAGACATTTGCCTTCAGAAGTTTTCAATTCAGTGAGGGGAATCCCACCTATTCTGTGGATGTTAAACTGGAAGTTTTGATTTTCAAGATATAAGGAATATTTCATTTTAGAAAGGTGGTTTAATCTATCTTTTTGTAAAAGATTGACATGAAAACCACTTTGACTTCACAGAGACATTTGATTAATTCTTCAATATTTATGGATTTAGCTATCTAGCTTTGGTAAAAGATACTTTTTCATAAACTAAGGAAATTTTGATGGAACAGCCTGAATCTTTTCAACTTCTTTCAGGTTGCTTAGAAGTAATTGAGAGATCCTTACCTTCTTTCCTACAATGCATTCAAATCTCCAGCTGAGAAGTGGTATGCATCACCATGACTTCTACTGAGTCATAGGGGACAGGAGATTCATGTATCAGAGCCTGGGAAAGGCGTTCTACTAAACAGTGTCTTCCAGGGCTTGCAGTTATCTTAAAAAAGGAAAATGAAACCCTTTTTATTTGGTTTGCTGAAATAGCACTGTTTAACCATGACACTTTTCTCCTCTTCCCCAATTCCTCACCCCATCACTGGACACAGCCCTTTGGGCTCTCGCTGTGCCACCACCCGGTGTTTGGTGGCTCCTCTGTGGAGGGTAAGAAGCATCTGCTGTAGACAATCCTCAGCCCACTGTTGTTGAATCTGAGTGTCTTCTGCCCCGGGACAGAGGTTAGTCCCTCTAGGAGATAGGGAGATGTGCTTGGGATGAGGGGGTGATCCCAACCTGGCAGTTAGGAACAGAGAGGATTAGGGTACAGATAAACCATTAGGCTGTCTGAGCCCAGGCGAGGTTTTGGCTCGGAGCAGAAGCTTTTGAACACCGCAGTGAAGGTTCTCCTCAGATATTTCTGCCATGTGTGATCTGAGTAAATTTTAGTCTCGCCTTAAGTCTGCCCCATAAGAATTTTCAATCATTTTCTAGACCAAGAATAACACAGTAAGACTCAAGTAAGAACATAAATGTATGCTATTTGCAAATCCTTCTAAAGTGACAGAAGAAGTCTTAGATGGAAATTATTCTGAATTGCTGAAGAAAATAAATAAATCTAGATTTGTGAAAATTTACTGCTGTGAGAAAACTACAGGATTAAAAAAAAAGCAAAAAACAAAGAGCAAAACCAATAAACCTTCTTTTTCTCATGTAACATTCATTGAAAGAAAAATACCCTACTGATTATTTTGCACTTCATCCAGTACCATTATGCTTTCAATAGAAGTCTTCGTAACTACATACCTTGGCAACAACTACTTTAGGAAAATGAAGTCTGTTACTAAAATATGTTCCACATTTAAAAAAAACCCCACGAAACAGTGGGCTTTTTTTCTTCCCATTCCTTTTTTATATGTTCTATATTTTTTATCAAGGTAAGTTGTCCTCTGAACTCACTGTGCAGGTTGTGTTCCTTTTCAGAACAGCATTTGCGTGTAGTAGATGATAAGGCAGAACACATGCAGCTATTTCATATCCCTAAGAAAAATCATGATTGTATAGCACCACGATAGGCTTCTTAGTACACAAAGGGTTAGCATGCATCATTAAAAGAATGAGCAAGCTTTTGATTTTAATTGTAATTGTAATCCTCTCCACTGAAGCCTCAAATGCATCGTTTGAAATCTAGTGGAGATGTGAGTTTTTACTGCAGCCACTTTACGTTTGTGATACATTAAAAGGTGTAATCCAACTGAAATGTAAATCATTGTTCTTGAAAACAAATTACAAATGAAGATAACAGGGCAGCACACTAGCACTAAAGCATCCGAGAGCCCATCTGAGGCGGTTTTCTTTCAGACCCAAATTGCAGCAGCCCTGTTATCATGGGTAATAGGGTGCTGCTAAGGCAGGTTGATTACAAGGCTATGGTAAACAATCCTTTTAAATGCGGTGCCTCAATAGACGTGCACATACAACATTAATCAACTGAATTCAAACAGAGCCACAAAGGGAAGTGTTGGGCCAGCCCCTGTTGCTTTAACTCACACAGTAAGTGGCTGAAGTTCGGTGCTCACTTGCCACAGAGGAGTTTCCCGTCCCTTCGTAATCAGCATTGACATGTATGAAATCTTAAGTGTGAGCCCTGTGGAAAACAAGAAAACGAACACTTGAGGTTTCCTCTTGGAAAGGGGCTGCTTTTTCGTGCTTTAAAGTGTAGCAATTTAGCTTCGCTAAGGTAGTGGCCTCCCCGGGACAGGGCTGGCTTCTGGTTTGTCTGTTTGCTCAGCACCGAGGAAGCCACGAGATGGGTTGGCGGGCAACCTCTGGCCAGCTGTGCGGCCCGGCTCCTGGACCACCACGCAGCACTAATCCAGGCAGACACCAGCCTTCTCCCTGCTGAGGCCCTTCTCCCACAATAAATCTACCTTTCCAAATAAACCCCCGCTCAGCCAGCCCTACTGCATTAACAGAAACCTTTTTTTTTTTTATATTACCAGCCCCCTTTTGAAACTTGTCATAACTCAGTTTATTACACTGCTCAACCTGTTTAAAAGGTTCATGGATTTATAGCATGTACTGCCAAGAAATCTCCTCTATAATTGGAGATTTGCTTTAGAAAAGCTGTTGTAATGGGGTGAGGAGAATAAGCACCTCTTGGAAGGATGTTGATGCAACATGGAAAAGCAGGTAAGCTACAGAAAGAGCAAAGTGCAACAAATAGCTTCTATTTAAAAAATAAATACAGTAATTTAAGTCTGCCTGAAGACAGCTTTAAATAATTCAGCAAATGATAATAATAACATTCACTGAATGATAGCTAAAGAATACCTTATAGGGCAACTTACAGCAATTCTGTGAGAGGCCAGCTACATGTAATCATTGAGCATGGCCATACTCAGCAATTCAATTTATTTCGGGAAATTTTAATTGAACACTTTAATTTAAAACATCTGTAATTCTTTAGGACAAGGAATATCTGCTGTCAGCTCATTAAATAAAAAAAAGACTATGTAAATGTAGGAATTCCATAAACTGAGCATAAAAAGCATTTTAAATGGGTAATACTTCTAAAAAGTTTGAAATCTAGGTGCTGGGACACCACAAAGTATTACTAATGGGGTTTGGGGACTTTCACATCTAGGTTTCTGGTTAAAAACCAGCCCCAACTGAGTGACAGAAAATGTTTCCTCAGCATAGGATGGCAAATGAGCTATTAACCTTCAGACCTAGTTCCCAGGAGGAGTCTGTATCATTAAAAACTCAGGGACATGTTAGGCATCTTTCTGGAAATTTGGAAGACTGGATGGCAACGGATAATGCTTTGCACTCCTCTCCAGAATTTGATCCTCCAGGAAAGGATATTTCCAGCACTCTCAGAGAAACAGTGACTATATATTGAACCCTTTGAAGAAGAACAGAAGACACTAATATTTGACCATATTACACCCAATTGTTTTTTCCTATTTTGCTTCTCATCAGGTATTTGCAATGTTTTTCATGGACCAGGCCTGTTTCACAGTAACACTGCACAAAGGTTTGCACATGAGTCTACAGAGTGCAAATAAGCATGGGGTTACAACTGCAGTGCAAATGGCATACACAAACTGGCGCAAAATATAGTAAGTGAGTAAATGATTATGAAAACTCATCAGCATGAATAGACCAAAAGACCTTCACTAAAAAGCTTCTCTATTCCCTGTACAGGCACACTATGGGCATCAGTACAGCCATTTCCCCTGGGCTGCTTTGCCAATGTATGTGATCACCATTACTTACAGGGAATAGCTCTAGGAATATAAAGGTAATTCACATTACTTAGTTCTTGGATTTAATTCAACCTGTTCAAAGAGGATGACAAGATTTTTTTTTTTTGGAGGATGGTTCTCAGGAGGGATATGACAGGAATATTAATCTTCCACTATTAAGTCAGAGTGCATTTCCTTTAAGATAGTCATCTAAACAGTGTTAGCTTAAATATTTTTCTGTATTCACCCATTCAGCCTAAATTTTACTGGTGACCTAGATTGAAGAGCTCTAGGGGCACAGTTGGTACTCACCATTTTAAATCTAAATAGTAACCCAACAGCACAAAATCTGAAATTTCTTTTTCAGATGTTGTAGGGACTGGTTTCTGAGATCAAGTATTAGGTTCCTCACTTGGGAATTTCCATTCTAATAAGATGTTGGATTAATGTGGGAGAGACTATGCTAGCAGAAGTATAAGCTTCTGACCATGCCTCAGAGGAGCCAGACATATCTGGAAGGTAGAGGAGAAACAGTCTGAACTGAATACTTCTGACCTAGGAGGAAGACTGTGCAAAGAAGCACTAGCCCCCAAGACCTTGAATATACATACATCGAGGAGAAACACTATTATCCTTTTCCTTGAACTCCAAGGCCAACAAAGAAAGGGGATTGCTGCCACTATGTAACACCGGAGAAGCTGTTACTAAAAAAGCAATAGGGAATAAGGAAACTGTCACATCCCTTTCACCTTTTGGACCTCTTGGATGCCCTAATATCTCTTCTTGGAGCTGTCATAAAAAGCCCGTTTTCTTGACTTCCAACCTTGATTTTCCCTTGGCAGCGTGTTGCATAACAAATATTTACTAGTCAACTGGATTACAATTCCAGTGTCCAAAGAATTACATACTCTAATAAACTGCAGGGGTACCTTTAAGCTTTTAACTGGAATAATAAAAACAGAGATTTCATCATTCATGTTAAGCACAGTCTTTAAGGAGTTTCTGTATTAATATGACCTGTCATAAAATGATCGTTAAGTTTCATTAGACAATAATAGAGATAGAAGGAATGGAAATACCACAAAACTGGTTCCGTTAATTTTAAAATGGTATACTTTCCCTGCCACTATTAAAAAAAAAAGTCAAATTATATGAACATTTCTGAAGACGGTGATACCTTTTAAATATTTTAGAAATGTTTTAAGAATACAAAGTCCTGAGAATTGTACAGAAACAAGGAGGGACATGTACCTGACTGTGAGTTCAGCTCAACTGTACAAAGGCAGCTCACAGCACAGACTTGTAACAAATTGGGCAATCCAAGATGCTGTAGTCAAGAACTATATGAAAGACAGGGATCATTTGTACACACGGAGCTGAAAAATACGGCTGTTGTTTTCACTCAGAGATAATAATCTTATCCCTGGGCCGCAGGATAAGGCCTGCTTTCTTGGTTCACCAGCATTAAGAAACAACTCCCCCATTGTTAACCTTCCTGGGGAGAGGCTGCAAATGCAGGGTCATGCAGGAAACAAAGATGTGGGAATCATTTAGTGCAACCCTACACTTAGACAGGTGCCACTCTTAGTCTTTTTAATTGATCTCATTTGTTACTTATACCTGTAAATCACACTGTTATCATCTCCGAACAAGCAATGGAAACCAGAATTTGTCACTGACTAAAGATAGCAGACCAAGTCCTGAAATGGGCTGGTCATATAGACTTACTGGCTTAATTACACAACAGTACATTAGATTGAAATGAGATACTTAGAAAAATCCAAATTACATGCAGGCCTCTTGTTTCTTTATCCCACATTGACACAAAACACAGTTCAAATGCAACTGCTAAGAGAGTAAGTCTTCTGAGAGAGACAGAGCCAGACACAGGGCCAGGCCTGACATAATCAAAGATTTTTGCAGTAAGATTAATCTTGCATTGATCTAAAGGCCTACTATGCCGACAGCATGACACTCACATCCCAGAGCTGTCGCAGTGTTATGATGGGAACAGGCGCATCATGAAGGTGAACAGCTGGGAACCTTCTCAGGGGGACAAATTCAGTTATTTAGGAATGGGCAGCATTAATAGGATTTGATTTACTCTCATTGGAATTACTCAGTCCTAGATGAAGTCCCATGTAAAGACTACAGAGCATAAAAAGAGACAAATTCTCCACACTGAAAGAGTAATACAAATATTCAGATGTTTTTCTAGCTACTATTGTGCATACCTCTTAAATACAAATGGAGTCCAAAGAAAAACCAGTGCTGAAGTGGTAGATAGCACAACCCTACTCCATATTCTGACACACAAAATAACTACAAAAGCAGACTTCCAAAACCATACCTTTCCTTCCTCTGTTCTTCACATTTTGACTACTTCTGTGGCTTCACCTAATTGGTCCTCCCCACCAGAGACCAATAAAGTTATAAAGACTGTTCTGCTCCTACATGTTTTCCCAGCTTTCTGGAGACCCCACAAAGTCTGTTTCACAAAGCACACTCCAAAATTTTGTCCTTTTGGGCCTTCAGGAAGACAGAGTGGATGAAGTAAGACTACTTCTGAACAGTAATCTTATGTTAAACCCTGCGTCTGCTGATCCTGGAGAACTGTGGAGGGAGGTCTCAGAAATCAAATTTATTGTCATTGGTAAGAGTGGCAGGAAGAGAAAAAGTGTTGGGGAAGAGGATCGATGTGGAATGTATGAGAGCAACTGAGCAGTCTGGGATCTTGAAGCAACACAGGTACTGCTGGAGAAGAGGAACAAGACTGACGGAAGAGAAGGTGGCTGGAAGAAGACAGAAAGAGGGAAAATGCAAGGTAGGAAAACATTTAGCAGAAAGCAAGAACCCGTGAGAAGAAACTGTAACAGTGGAGAAAAATGGAATTCCTCAACAGAAACTTGCATTGGAAATATACAGCAAAATGATAACACCCGTGGAGAAGGAATAAAGAAAACTGGGGTGTGAGATGAGTGATTTGATAAAGGCTGTAGAAGGGGAGCAGTGTGAATCAGTACAGAAAGATACATGTATTCAGGGATTTATGTACTCCCACTGGTCACTCAGAGTGTAAGACAAAGACGACAGACTAGTGAAAAGAGAGCTGAGTCATAATTCATAAAAGAGAGTAAAAAATTAAAACAGACAAAGTAAGAATGACTGGATGGAGGGAACTAAGAAGGGAAAACTTAAAAAGAAATCCAAAGGAAGATGCCCAAACAGGGAATACCAAAGAAAAATTATGAAAAAATGAATAAAAAGTTTACAGAAAAGTTTAAGGAAATAAAAAAGAGGAAAATGTGAGATGGTATGGAGATGGGTACATGGAGAAAATAGAGCAATAAACAGCAGCCAAAATAATACAGAAATAGTAATGCATCCATTTTTTGAACATGACTAGATCACTATGTGGTCATTACACTTGGTGAAATGAGATGACACTTTGTTTGCTTTGTTAAAAATGTGTCGGTACAGACATTCCCCCTAGCTATTATCATTCATCCCTTTGAGAGATAACTGAGAGCAAAGAAAGCCTCCTCCTTCCTCAACTTTATTCACAGCATTTTATGGTACACCCTTCTGCCTGCTAAGAGCAGACTGGGATGCTGGCAGGCACACCGCAATTGGCAGACAGGTTTAAACCAGTGACTGCAAAAATGAAATGTATGAAGCACAGCTAGGCAGGAGAACTAGAGTTGGACTAGAAGCCAGGAGGAATTAAACTGTTTTCCAAAACTGCCATGCATTGCAAAATAGGTAAAACCCATGCATTTCTATTGGAAATCTTCCCCAATTTGTGATTAGCTGCAGTCTTGAATAAAACAGCAGTTGTTGTTCAAACCTGTTCAAACCTACACGGTAGGTATTTTTATCAGGTAGACATGTGTCACAGTTCAGTTTTTTCTTTGTGATACACCACCTAACCCATGTTGAGTGAGATAGACCAGCACTAAATCTTACCCACCTTTCACTAGCTTTCTCAAAGGGATGTCTTAAAGAAAGAGGTACTTTGCCCCAAAGGAACAGAGAGGCTTCCTTGAGTTTTGGCTTCAAAAAGGATACCAAAGGCTGGGAACAGTTTCTGTAAATTAATGTGGGAAGGATAGGGGAGCCTGGGGAGGAACAAAAATACAGAGCTAATACAAATGCAAAAGCTGCTTGAGTAAAACCTATTTAACCCACAACTTAATTTTTCGTTCTTCACTCGGTTACCCGAAGTCCAGATCACACTTGGAGGCCACCACTTAGATTCCTTACAGCCAGATCTTGAAAGTAGTAGTGTGGAGAAACCACATTGCTTTGATTTTTTTCCACCTCCTTCCAAGTCCAGAGAGATTTGGTCTCCTTTTGTTTTTCTAGCTACCTGTAGCAAAGCTAGTGGGCAGGCACTAATTCCATGAAAGACATTCCTCAGTTTGTAAGCCCTGAAACCAAGTCTCAAGGAAACGGTAAAATAGACTTCAATTTCCCTCCTCATTTAAAGCTGCCTTTGAATAATCTGGGAGTAAGCATTCAGCTGTCGTAACCTTTGATGTTATGTTATTATTTCAGCCAGAAGACTCCTAGATGTTAGTGATGCTACCTACCCCCGTGCTGTCATACTGGCAGGACGGAGAAATGGCCAGTCTCCTCTCTCAGGCACAGGGCTCCCAGTGGCAGCAGAGGGAAGATAGCAAAGATTTGGACTTAGGTCATGCCTGGCACCAACCTCATACAGAGGCGGGACACGATGTCCCAAACACCTCTTACAGCATGCCTGATATAGAAAAATTTCCTTTTCATAGCCAGCCGTGCTGCTTCCTCCTGAGTATGGAGCTGGTGGGGCTTAGAGCACAAGTTGTTCCTTGCAGCGTTACTTACCTCTTGGTCTTAAAAGCACTGCGGTTAATTAAAATTATTTCCTTTTATCCTGAAACCCCAAACCTCTGAGATATTGAAAGAACATAGGTACTGGTGGTGAGAAGGCATTCATGCAATTTGCAAGGACAGCACAGACACTATTACTGTCCAATCTCCTATTTCACAGCAATATGTATTTTTCTCAAGCTTATGCTCCCATTGTCATGATGGGATGTAGCCTTCAGATTTTGACAGACATGATGACAAATTTTACAATTCCTGAATGAGTCAAAAAAGGATGGTTCATCTGTAATTTTTCTCTTAAATAGTCTTTCATCTGATTTTTTTCTTTCTCCAGATAAACTAGAAATGAATCAATGTGAAAAGGTTTTTGAATAGGGGACTCTTGAAGAAGTTAGTCCAGATAAAACTATGACATAAGTTTAAAAAGAATTTAAAATTAAGCTGCAGTAGATTATGGATACTCTTATTCAGAAACAGTCTTAATTCAGTTTACTCTAATTAATGAAGTTAAGCCAAGTTAAAGACACCTTAAAATTCTGAAACAAGAGTTCCTGTGAAATTGATGTAGTTTAAGTAAGACACTTCAGAAGTGAATTCACATTAACTTTTCTCAAACCTCCTCACAAAAATAAATTACTACTCATGGTATGCCGTTAAGACTGGATCAGATATGAAATGTTCTAATATTTGTCTAAGGGATATAATGGTGGATGCCATTTTAATTTCTTTTTAGGAACATAGAAAAAGTTTAATACTGTTAAGCAATGACTGTTGCTTTTGAACCATAATGAAGTGTTTGCATATTATTATTTGAAAATCTTGTTTCCTAGTCTGCATGAAAAGTTCATTTTGTGGAAATTTGTAGAATATAAGGACAAATTGCCACATTTTTGTCTTAGCAGTAGAAAAGAAATTGATTACAAGAAAATTAAATTCTAGCTCCCCATGCTACTTTAATTTTCAGTTTTATGACTGAACCGATCTTATTCGGACAACACTGTTGGCAGTTCGACTTATTTCAGTAATTTCAGCTGGTTTAATAGTTGACCTTGCAGAAAAAAACAGTTGGATATTGGTTGGCATTACTAGTAGCAAAATATTTCAAGGAATTATAACAGGTTTGACTTTTAAAATTTCCAAGAGAAGGTGACCAAGCATTTGTCTTGTAAAGGAAAAAAAAAATAATGATATGGATTCGTAACAACAAAATAAATGTTTTTACCAGGCAGCAAATAGATATTATGACATATGCTTTTTTAATCTGTAATTGTACTCTGCTGAACATATGCAGCATAAAATAGCAAGCAGTAGATGACTAAGCTTCTAAAATAGCTATCAGAGCACAGATTTGGAAGTTCAAAGCATCAAAAAGTGAACTAGAAAAGCGATATCTACCAAGAGGGCTGTACAATTTACAGGTTCCAATAGAGGTTACAAGTGGATTTTTATGTTGAATTTTGATTTAAACACATATGCATCTCAGTTTCATAACTTTAGATCTTTTACCCTGCTAAAGTATACAAAGAAATGCAAGAATTATATGGTTTTATTAGTTTTAACAGAGAAGCAACAGTTGGTTTAATGTGGCCTGTTTAGTTCTACTGTTTCCTTTTCTTGTGCAACAATAATAACAACTGAAATACAAGTCTCAATATGTTATTTGCTTGAAGTAGAAGAATGGGCAAGGCTTTTTCTGCATTAAGGAGCTGCATAAGTAAGAGTTGTCTCTATCTTTCTTGCTTTAAGATCTCATTGTGAAAACTGAGGTGGAAATTATTGTTGCCTGGCATTGCACTTCTGACTCCACAGCTACATTTTATGAGGCTTGTGTGCAATTAGCCAGTTCGTTATTTTATCCTAATTTTATAATAAATCACTTCACTCTTTTCCTCTCATCCATCATCAACTTATCTGCCCGCAAGTCAAAATGGTACCAATTATTAATCAAGGCCAGAGGCACCCGCTCCTGCATAGGGGCACCATGTTTCAACTGTCAGGTGGCATCCATCCCAGCCTCTCTTTGTCAGCAATAAAGAAAATGAAATTGGACTAATATGAATCTCATTTCTGCCCTGATTAAAGGCCTACATTTTCCCTAGGCATTGCCTGACCAGGTCCTGACTTGTGAGATATTCAATGTTCTTGTAATGTCATTCGGACAGAGCGCGCCTGTCTCCTTAGGTCATTGTTCTTCAGATTCACTTGTTTTACATGGAATATAGGCTAGAAAATCTAGACTTCCTTTGGGGTGTTAATTAAGAGGAGCATCCAAAATTAATCAGCAAATTCACTAGGGCGAAGGGGAGCTGTCTGAAGGCCTCGATATAAAATGCGCTTCTAGTACAGAGAAATGAGCCTTCGGCTATTGACAAAGAGAAAACAAGTGCACAGACGGCAATCTGACATAAAAATTCATATACGTATACAATTTTACATTCATTTTCCTTGTCAGCTTGTCACCTTTAATTATAAAGGTTGATTCGCTATTTGGCAGATCTGGAAATTGTAAACGCTTGGCCATTTGAATATCATCATATGGTCAATGTCTTCAAAAAAGAATGACACAGGAGCATACCAGGAAAGGAACATTGTAAAAACCAAACTGAACTTCTCTGATGATCACCTTGAAGGATCTTGCAGGTCTTGGGGCCAACTGTGAACTTGGCTATAAAAGCACACAAGTTATGACCATCCGCAGAGAAAAACGTTGTATTGACAAGTTGCTAGCCCCCACCCCTTTTTACTTAGAGTAGTTTCTAATCTTCATTTCTTTAATTCCTTTATCACTCACTCCATTCTAATGTTATTAGTGTTTGGTGTGAAGGATTTGCATAGACCTTCAGGCTACTAATGACCTTTATGTGGAAACAGCAAATTCTCTGTTTTGCCCAGTGAAGAGAAGACTTAAAAAAAAAAATATAAAAAATGCTAAGCCCATGTCATGCAGACACCTCACACAGAAGCTCCTTAGACAGTTACAAATTTTAATCAGATAAGTTTGCTTGTTTTCCATAGCCACTAAAATAGAACTGAGTTTTTGTAACTGGCCATAGGACATTTTATTTGTACCTTGAAGGAGGCCCAAGAGCTCAGGTTTCAGACACTACCTGTTGTAGGTTTTTCTGTAGTCCCACCTTTCTTATTTACCAGCTGTCTCTGGTTCTGTGCATTTTTTCACAAGTTTAGAAAGGCTGAAGCTACCCTCTTTTTAATATTACAGCATGTCATAGTTTCAAACTAAGAACAGCCACATTGCTCAGAGTTTCAGGTATCACTATTACTCTTCATGTAGTCCCACAGACCTATAAACAATATAAAATTAGGCCTTAAAAATGCTACAAACCAATGCAGCAGCACACACCAAGGAACTCAACTCTCCAAATCTCTTCTGAGGAGTCTGATATAGAAGATGTTACTTGGACCAGCTACTGACTCATGATAAACTTAAAATGCAGGCAGGCAAGTTGAAGATTTCAAAGAAGGAGGGGTTTTGTACTGTTTTGTGAACACTTCTCCAATGTTATGGAACAGAAAACAGCACAGTGTAAGAGTCAATATATTGAAACTTGGCAGTCTCATGTTTACTTCAAATAACTGCTGCACAAGAAATAGCATATTCTGAACTGGAATGATACTCTACACAGCATCACATGCTAACTAATTGCTTAATGTCACTAATTTAAGATTTTGATTGCATTTTTTTAATTAGACACCTTTATCCCAAAATGGGTGTAATAAGTTAACCTTACACCACTGACTTTTCAACTGTTGTATTTTTAAGCTTTTACTATTGACGAATGAAGATCATCAAGGCTACTGAATTCATCTAAGGAACTTTTTTCCTTTCTTGTTTTTACATGGTAGTAAAAAGGGAATGGTCATTGGCCACCTATACTGGGCTATCAGAGCAGTTGTGTAAATGCATAAGAGAATTGTCCTCACACTGAGGCTTACCAGCAGTTATATCTGCGACCATGAAGTAAGATGGAGTTAGCTCAAAACTTGCAGGACTGAGTTCTGGTATTTATACTTTTGTATCTACATGAAAGCAGTCAAAACACAGCAGAGTACTTGCTATTCTTTTTTTTTTTTTAAATTAATGCAGGTTCTCATCCTGACTAATTTTATTAGGACTAATGGGACCTAGCATAGACACCTGTTAGGTGGCTTTAGGTTGCTTAATGGTTGATAACTTACTGAGCAACACTAAAAATTCCCATCTGATAATCACAGCTAGATTTTTAGTACAGAACATTAACCCTGATTTCACTTCAAGTATGCCTATACCCTCTATATGCCATACCGCCTCTATATATTTTACAGACAGTTTATATATATATATATCTCTCTTTAAAACAGAGATTTTTAAAAATGAAACATTCTATCCTATATTTACTTCCTATGTATTTGCTAAACTAATACCTAAATAGCATACCAAGACTGCTTTTGAAGCTTGTAAAAATATAAAAAAGTGAAAAAAAAATCCCAACATATAAATGTACCATTATAGGAAGTCATCTCCATTTTGTTATTGTCCAGTTAATTCCTTACTCCGTGGGGTTTTTTTTTCCCAACTGTATACATAATTCAAAAACTTAAAACTATTAACTGTAAACCTTAACTATGAATTATCTACAAGGTTACAATGACTGTTTGCAAAACAGGATTTCCTTTGACATTTATTTTTCAAGGTTAAACATGTGAACACAAACCAGACTTCTCTTTGTAAAGAAAGATCCATGTGTTTCCTCTCCCCATGTCTAAGTATGTCTCCTTCCACTTCTAGTAAAGTTCAGTCACAGAGTCTGTATCTATACTGCAGTACAGGAATGATACGAAGCCTGCAGCCAAATTCCCCAGTCATTCTTAACTCTTACATATATTGGGTCAGCTCTTGGGGTGACCCAGCAGATCCGATGTAGGGTTCTCTGCGCATCCTGAGACTCAGCATCCACTGGAGGAAAAACTTTCCCATCTTCCTGACACCATGCCTATAGATCTCTGTGCCCTTGCAGAAAAACACCTGAAGCAAGCACATAAGGTGGCCCAGTATTCTTCCTGAACAAAACTCATGTTGGGCGGTGAAAGGAAAGATGGGATCTGTAGGCAGCTTTCATGAAATCAATGGATACATGACCTGAGACCTGATGCCACCTTAGGAACTGCATGATGTCTGCCATCTCGAACAAGATGAGACATAATCATAGTTCTGTTAACTGTTATTCCTTTTATTCAGCTGATTTTATCTTCTAACTATAAACACTACCCTTTATCTACATTTCCTGCATCTCAGGTTCTGAGAAGAAAGGGTTATTCCTTAGGATCTGATCAGGCAATCAGAAATTCAGTAGATTTTCCAGCATTAGGTGAACATGATTGTGGCCTTGGCGCACTGTTTGTGCTCACTAAATATAAATATAAAACCAAACAAATAGAAATAAACTATTTACAGATATTCCATCAAAAATTTAAAGAGTGAATTACTAATCACAACATAAATCTTTTTACAAACTTTAAGTTTCCACTAAATGAACCAAAATTCCAGTGGGAGTCATTTTTTATATTATATCTACAAAGAATCTATGGTACAAAAAGAGTGGTATTGCCCTTTATCTTCCAAAACACCCCATCCTGTCAGTGAACGAAAGTAATCAAAACCACCAAAGAGCTGAATGCCAGTAAAACTTTGAGAGAGATACTGAACTTAATTAACCAATAATTAATGCATAATAAATTAAAATTTTTAGTAACTCAAGGCATTTCCCTAGCTATTTTTTCCTTACCTTTTTTCAGGACTTCACAGGGTAATTTTGTTACAGTTTCACGTAACCAAATTCCCCAAGCTGCTACTGAAAAGATGTGTTCTGCAAGGACTACGGTAACTCCTACCCTCCCTGTAGTGCAGAATTTGACTCCCGAGAGGGAGAGGACCATGCTAGCAAGGGATACCTGCCATCTACACACCGTGCTGGTGGGTGGACTGAAATCACAGGGGATGGACATTATTCTTTCATTACCTACCTTTATACTTAAAATTTTTAATACCATAAGGTTGACACACTTATCGTTCAAATCTTCTGCTAAAGAAAAGCGAAGCCAGCCAATATTTGCATCTCTCAGGATCTGTTTACAGTGTATAATTTACTCAGAAACAGGGCATTAGCTTTCTTCTTTCTCTAATAGCAACCGATCGTGGGATTATTAAATTAATATTAATCAATGAGAATTGATTTTATGCACTACTTAAAGTGTTGTTCACATCAGGGTTTAGCTGTACCCTTTGGAGTTGCAACCGTTTCGTTCCTGTTGTATCAGGGACTGCTTCTAAGTGAGGGAAGCTCCACATGTCCTTCTGCACTGGGAAGACTTTGATGCTGCAGAAAAGACTTACCAGTTCATCCTGTAGACCCATGAGTGGAGGCCAAGAGTAAAAAAGCATTTCCCACTTGAAAATGTAACTTTTAGGATTATATCTTCATATATCAGGAGTGAAAACCTGATCAGTGACAATGGCCGAGCCTTCCACAGGTTTGGGATCCAGGTTTGCACTCCGCAGCTTGCCAGAGGTACTTTGGGTGCACGCTGACACTCGTGGAGTGTCGGCAGGTTGGACGTGTCCTTCATACGTCAGGTGCTCCTCTGGTGGAGACCTGCTCCGGAACGTACAGGGACAACACAGAAGCTTGGTTCATGTGGAAGAGAGCAATGAACATCTACTGCGTCCCCTCTGTCAGCCCTCCAACATGCAGGGAACCGTGTAGCGTACAGGGACAGCGGAGTGGGACAGGCGAGTTGTCCTTCCCTCCCCGAGGGACAGTGAAGGGATGCGTTCACCTCTCTGTGCCATTAGCCTGCCCTGCATCAGGGCCACAGCAGCACGGCAGGGAGAGGACACCTTGTGACAGTCGGGGACTCACCGTGACCATTCCTGGCTCCTTCAGGTGTGGACTTCAACGTCAAACCAGCCACTGACTCGTTTGCGGTATTTTCTCCAAACTCTTGCCGTAAGACAGAAAACAAAGGATGTCCTTCCTAAACTATTTAGCAGAACAGTTGTCTCAGAGCTGTTTTCAGTGGCTGAAGAAGTGGCATCTCATTACATTACAGCACATTAAGGATATAGGAAGTTCCAGTCTCATCTGCCCTGGGTTCCCCTGTGTGGTGGGTTGACTTTGGACACCAGGTGCCCACCAAGCCGCTCTATCACTCCCCTCCTCAGCAGGACAGGGCAGGGGAAGAAAATAAGATGGAAAAAACCTTATGGGTCAAGATAAAGGCAATTTAATAAATCAAAAGCAAAGGCCATGTGCAGAAGCAAAGGAAAACAAAAGATTTATTCTCTGCTTCCCATCAGCAGGTGATGTCCAGCCACGTCCTGGGAAGTAGGGCTTCAGTAATCGTAGCGATTGCTCTGGAAGACAAACGTCTTAATAGCGAATGCCCCCCCCCCCCCTCCTTTCTCTGAGCTTTTATTGCTGAGCAGACATCATATGGTATGGAATATCCCTTTGGTCATTTGGGGTCGCCTGTCCTGGCCATGTCCCCTCCCAAGATCTTGCCCACCCCCAGCCTACTGGTGAGGGGGAATGTTGGAGAGACAGCCCTGAGCTCAGCAGTGCCCAAAACACCGGTGGGTTATCGACGCCTTTCCAGCTCCCAATACAGAGCACAGCACCAGGAGGGCTGCTGTGGGGAAAGTTAACTCCATCTCAGCCTGACCCAGTACACCCTGTAAATTTTTTGGGGGAGTCTTGACTGACATAATAGGTTGAGCTCCAGATTCTGTTGGTGCCCTGTTGTGATTCTCAGTAAGAGACTTAACTGCTTTGGGTCCAGTCCAGTCTGTACGCTTTACGTTAGCTTTCTGCAATAAGCAAGAAACAGAGGAAGGGGGGAAATGGATCCAGAGCACACCTGGTCTTGCAGAACTTGGGACAGGACTGTGGTAAGCAGCCTCTGGTTCCACAACCAAAAAACCCATCTGTGAGAGAGGGGATAGCAAAAGCTTTCACTCATATAACTGCAAAAGATCTTTGGGTTTCTGTGTGGAATTTAACAGCCCTCCTCCACTGATAGACCTTCAGATAGATTTCAGGTATACAGGGTACTAGCTTTAAAAATATATATATAAAATCCTCTTCAACCTTTTTTTTAAAAAAAATGAATTTATAAAACAAGGTCTTTTTCAGCATTCATTTTAAATGCAATTTATTTCATTTTAAAACTGATGCTTGGTTCTAATTTACTGAAAACACAGTTGATTTTATTTGGAGTTTGGTTTGAACCCTGATTTTGTTCTCTTTGTTCTGCTTTCCACTTATGAAAATTCACTGGCAGCAAATGAATGAGCAACTGAGAAACTGTGGACTAGTATATTGTACTACACACAGCAGCTGGATAAAATACCTGCCAATCCCATTTCATCCTTAAAAGATATGCAGAATGATATGGTTTTATTTAGGTAATACTTCTATCACAGTGAGACTTGACTTTTAAATTTCACTCTTAAGTAATCTATGTTAAAGCAAACAGAAGAAGACTGCAAGGAGGAGAGCAGCTCTGATTTACACATGCTTTATTGCAATTGTTTTCATCACACAAACTAGTTGCCAATACTGAGTGACAGATGTGAGACCTTGGGATTATGGAAACATCAAAATATGTCAGATCTTACCAGCTCTTGGAAAATTTAAAAACCACCGCATTGACATTATTAAGTATTATAGAAGGTTGCGTTGTTGGAAAGGAATCAACAAAAAAAAATTCCTGTAGGAGCTGAACTGCAATTCAAACATAGCTGATGCCAATCCTCATGTAGTTAGAAAACTGCTTCGCTGTGTTACAAGGAGCAACTGCATATTCTGGCTTGAATTGCTTGAAGGAGACCTCCAACAAAAGAGCAGACACCAGGATAACACCATTGGCCTGAGGGTTTGGAGAAGGAGAAGGTTCAAGCACTGACCGTAGCCTGCGGCCATGTCTTCACCACAGAGGCAAAGACAGCCAAGCTGGTGAACGGCTCAGGTCTACAGGCGGTATATCTAAGTTTGAGGGGCACCAGGCCTGAGCTAATAATCACTGCTGATTTATGAACTCCTTGACAGGGCTTATCAGCTTGTCACGGGGCTGCAATAACTCAGTGAGACTGCCTCCAGAACGGCGCTGTGCAGAGGCTGCACGGCTTCGTGCCGCGTGGGCTGGCGAAGGGTCCTCACTGCGTTGGAAATCTCTCTCAAAATGCCACTGTAAAGTGGCACAATATCGCCAGCGTCTCTAATTTCCTTCCATGCATCCAAGACGTAATCCCCGGTAAGCTTAACACACCTGCAGAGTTTAATCTGTATTATGATATATTTGCCCTAGGATGTTTCCAAAGGAGCTGAATTGCAAGTGCTGGAATTACTGAAGTGTCCACTACAGGAGAGTTTCCAACCTGACTCCTTGGTCTGGAGTAGGGGGAATTGCAGGACTTCATTTTAAGAAAGTTAATGGCTGAATGCTACACCCCTGAGGAGGTTGCACAGGGGTCAGAGAGTCGCTTAAATTCCAAGAATTACGACACCCTGCGTTCATCTAGCTAGGAGGTATTTTCAGGTTGCGTCATACTTACATTTTGGTTTATAGTCCCTCAGTTTCCTCATGTTACTGTGCTTTGTTTTGTTACACAGTATGGTTTGGTCCCTGCAAACTAGATGCTCACAAACTGGATTTCAGAAGAAACTAGGGGAGGTTCTCCACTTCAGAGGTGCACCAAGTGTGGGACGTTCCCTAATGCAGCCATAAGCGTTTGGACATCGAGTGGGTGACTTCAAACCCTATGTGCGATGAGGACATTCAGACCAGGAGATCATACCAAACCTGGCCTGAAGTGACAACTTTCAACCACATAGCAAGATGTAGGGCTTCGGCATCGACTGCTTTGATCTACTGGTTTACACTTATCATACCAAATTATTTGCTAATGTAGACACAGCCTTAATCCTCCTTTTCTGATCACATACTCAGTTCACCACACACTGAAATGTAGATGAAAGCGCAGCCTTACATAATGTTAATAAACTTGGTTCCACTATAATCAGTAAGAGTTCAGCCTTGTATTGCAGGGTGCTGAGATTTTCCTGCAGCAAGCTGTTATTTTTCAAAAAAAATTCTGAGAGTCTGAAAAATCTTGAAGTCCATGCAATTTCAAAGAGCCACCTTCCCCAAAACAATGATGGAGACCTACTTTTCCCCACCAATCAGAGAACAGAATTTTTTTGGGGGAAAAAAAATTGACCTGTTTTTAATGAGTTGAATTCACTAATATCTGAAGCCATTTTTCAAATTTAAGCTTATGGAATGGCTCTGTGATATGGATGACAATTCCAACATTGGTTTTGGATATTTCCATACAGACTTTTACAGTAACACCACATACTGTCTTTTACTGAACTAGACAGAAAGGAAATGGGCTCCTATTTCTTGTTTGTTATTGTTTTTTGAGACTGTGCTTATTGTGCAAGGAATTGTGAAATAAAAAGGGGTTTAGAAAAACAAAAATCCCATCAGTATATGGGAATAAACAGTCACTCCTGGAGAACAGCTCACGCTAAATATCATCCTATCTACCTTTCCAGCAAAGCCTGGGCAAGGGATGAGAAAACACCAGTTTACTGACATCTTGTTTTGCATAAGTATTTAGTACTTTTTTTGACTGATTCCCTGAGAAAAGCCCGTCTCAGATCACTTAGGACTCTGGTCCAAAGCTTCCAAAATGGAAGATATTTGACCCTCAAAAAACCAAAGAAGTTTTGATCACCCCACCAAGTTCAACAGGGATGGTGAGATTTTGATCACTTGCACATCCTTCAGGTAATGGGATCCATCTTGTAAATAATTTAGTGATCAAAATAAACATGTCAGCAGTGAAACAACATCACGTACCTAAGAATTTAGCTCAAGCCGGGATCCCACTATACATATGAATATCTCACTCACCATCTTTACGAATGCTAAAAGTTACATTTATAAGCCATCAGTTGAAACTGGTAAAAATATAAATGTCTCTGTTTCTGACTCAGAAAAATACTCTACCTTTTCTTTAGGAAGAATTTGCTCTTTGCTCTCTGTCCACGTAGACATTTGTGTGTCAGGATAAACAGTCCTATATTCCAGACTGCTCCTAAGCTTGTGAGCTCTTTCCTCAGTGACAGATGGGAAAAGCAAAGCTAAAGTAGTTACTGTGCATCTTTGTTAGGCAACAAAACCAGAACAAATATTTTAATTAGTTACTGCTTTAAATATTCTGCTATATATAGAGAATGTATATATACACTTTTATATACATGCATATAAAAGAGTAGAACTCTGAAAGTTTCCTTTCCCTTAATGCAGAGAAAAGCAGTCTTCCTGAAATGCTGCCTGTTTTCAAAATTGGTTTCTTTTCCAATCTAAACAATATTTGGAAAATGTTCAGTTGTACAAATTAACACCATCAAGAATTTTTTTTTAAAACTGAAGGTCTAATTTTAATGGTAATATTTCACCTATAAAAAGTGAGGATAACAAGTTTGTATTCATACAAAGGTGTTAATTAATGAAAGACAAACCTTTGCCAATTATTGACACATTCCTCTGTAATCCTGTTATGTGGAACATTCTAATGAAGTCATAGTTTATTACTAATGATCTAGCTTTGTTTAAAAAAAAAAAAAAGCTGCAAGGGGGAGGGGGGTTGAAATAATTTATTTGCTTTGGTGCATTTTTTATCACAGCAGGTAAGAATGCTGCATTTTGACTGCCACATTGTATGCAGGATGAGGGGGTATGACCTCAGAAGCAGCAACGGAGAACTGGCTCTTTCACACTTCAGCACACACTGCTGTGAACCAGCACTTTGGTCATATTATCCGCCGCACCACAAAGCTGTCCGCTAATTATCTCTGAATACGAATTTTATTGAACCTTAATTTTCAGTAATGGGGCCTGATAGTTTGTGAAGAAAGACAAAAGAAGGGTCTCTTTGTTTTTCCCTCACAATAACCTTCTAGTGCTGGAGCTATGGCAGAACTCATTAAACTTGAACAATGAGTTGAAATATGATCGTGTTATTTTTGTCCCTGCCCCCAAACTAGGCTAGTCCTGTCTGCCAGCCTGTCCATCTGTCTAACGATATGGGAAGAGACATTGATTTTGTAGTGGACACTGTTACAACGCATTCCCAAACTCCTACCAAATCATCGGGAACATGAATCTGAGCAGAAATTTGATTCTTTTGTGCACGTTTGGCAAGATCTCACGGCAAGTTTAGCAGTGATCTGGGCACTACGGAGTGGAGGTCTGATTAAACCACGTGAAATGAAAACCAATTTGTGTTTGATGTGCGCTGCGGGAATAGATTTACACTAGCTAGAAATACCTGCTACCCATTCAAACTTGGAGTTAAAAGAAAACAACACTAAAAAAAAAAAAAAATAATATGTGCAGTTAATTTGAGAAAGGACCCAAAACTGCTCAGCTGAGTGCTGGTAAATGTTTTTGTACTGTCTTCAAGGTCCAGCCTTCTCAAGGCATCTGCCACTAAGTAGTGGAGCTCTTAAAAGCTTATTGCCTTCTAATTCGGGTTTTTCAGTCTTCTTTTTCAGTCTCCACTGAACATAGGACTGAGCAGTTGTGCTGTAGTGCGTATAGCAAAATACCTCAGGATATACACGAATGCAGTCAAAATCAATGGATTACTCAAAACACAAATATGCTGTTACACTGATAACCGAGTGAGTTATTTGTTTTCATGTGCAAAAAAAAGTTAGGCACCTTCTCCTTCCAGGATTGTCTTATTAACTCATTGCAACAGCAGTTTGGATTGCTCATCAACACTTTCGTCCCTCCTGAACAGTGCTTATTTTCTCTGAGAACCATTGATGTGGGTTTGGAAGATATCTTCCTCTCAAGCCTTCAAGTATCTCCTCTATCCAAAAATTTTGCTTCAGATGTATTTCATACAGTTCTGTGGGTGATATATTTGTAGACAATTTACACAAAACAAGGGATCAACACCTGGTGTATCAAAGAAAAATCTTAATATTGTCCAATTTAAGGTTCTCATGTGTACTTGAAAAGTCTTACATAGCCTAGTTTTTAATTTTCTCTTCATTTTTTGTAGAATATGCCACAGCCAAACAGAATATTACGAGTTCTGTGATTCCTTTCCTTTACATTCAGCCTTAATTTTCTTTCTGCTAGGTGCTATTCAATTATTCCTAAACTAAAGTCACTTATACAAAACCATCTTGTATGTACAAACCAATTTAAAAAAAAGTTTTTAAACAAAATAATATAAAGGCAGCCCCCTTCCCCATCTCTGTGCCCTCACAGGGGATGGATGCACACCCACAGGGACACAAACTCATATCTAGCTAGGATTGGGAGTCTGCTGAACAAATTGTAGTTTTGGAGAGTGGGGAAAGAGGAGATTATTTCAGAGGCATTAGAAATACAGATATATTTATATTTTTATATATCTATGCACAGACATCCATGTATACATGCACACACACACACACACACACACACATATACTTATATGAAGCTCCCAAAGCACAAACTCATTTCGACTTAACCTATTCCATGAATTTTATTTTAACATTCCATATCAAAACAAATAATCTATTCTGTGAATAGTATTGCTATTTTTATTGTCCTGAGTATTTAAAGGCTGAAATGGTGATTAGCTTTACATTAACTCCAATAATAAAATAGAACACCTAGTTAACATACTGTGACTGTAAAGATTTTGATTTTTCAATATATGAAAAGATGCTCATACTGCAAGTGTTTTATACTAGAATATTCTGCCTTTGATTCTGAAATAAATCAAAATAAAATCTGAAAGGGAAAAATATTTATCAACAGGCAGTAATCGAATGCCCTTCAGTGATACAACTTTCGCAGACTTTTTCCATCATATAAAAAGTCTGATTTTTCTGTCATTTCCACAATTGTCAGTCAGGAGTAATTACACCGAGGTCAGCAAAGAGACCAGCATTAAAACTGGCATAAGTCGACGAGCATCAGGAACATAAAACTTTAAAATGTAGCATTCGGTTATAATTTCAAGCTGCTTTTGGTAAATTTTGAAGATTTTTAATGATCTTTCATTTTACTTCACTAATCCAGAAATCTTTGCTTCGTCTGTTCACTGAACATCAATTTGATTCGGGGCATTGTATTGTGTCTATTAATTATATAGGTCTTTTAATTTTGACACAGTAAGTGAACCATTCGGGAAAACGTCAGTCTGGTATTTGAAAAAGAGTGAACTTAGAAATAAAAAATAGCCTTGATCTGTGATAAATGTGCACGGAACAAAGTCATCCAAACAACAAAAAGGAGATTCGTCATGGCTCCTTTAAAAGATTTAAATCATGCTTCATTTTTCAATTAAATAGAGTAGTGAGCGTAGAGTTTATGTGCAGCTATACATCTACTCTTAGGGATGGGCGTATGACCCTACGTGTGATTCCCAGCAGAAACGGTGCCCCTGCCAGCAATGTCACCTCTCTACTGGAACAGGCTCTGGTCTTCCACTGGGAATCGCTGGATGCAACTGGGAGAGAGAGTGCAACAGCAGAGGAATGGACTGTATATTCCAATAGATGTATAGTGGATACTGTACGTTCCTTCCCAACGACCGCTACATCGCTGTATTACCGTTCAAATTGCAAGTATTCAGGGATGTAAATATATTAAACAATGCATCTATTTGTGCAAAGCATTCTTTATGAGGGGCATCCATGTGCTTTTAATCAGTTTCACGCTGAGGGAAGGAAAATTGTAAACTATGCATTAAAAGAAGATTTAGCGAAAGTTATTTTTCCTCTATCTTCTGCATCCTAATTCAATGCTTCCCCTTGCTTTCAGTGATAATATAAGTAATCTTCTAGCAACATTCATGAGGAAAGTTTGATGTGGATTTACACTAGTGGAGCTACATTACAATGGGTAGATTTAAGGCATTATAAAATGAGTTTTTGGATTTGTTACAGAGGTATGAAACCCCTAAGACACAGACAGATAGGACTTCCAACATATGGCAACCACTCTTATTATAAAACAAAACAGTGTTAAGTCAAAGTACCTGATTACAATTCGCTAGTGCTATGTAGCTCTGATAGCAGGCTTATATTTAATGCCACAGAAACAATATCATTTATTTTTCTGTCTTCCCTTATCCCTTAGTTATTGGGTTTGTAGGCTTTGAAACCTTAAGCAAAAGGACAAAATATAAATTATAGAAAACATCAAAGTATAGTGAAATCAAATGACATTCCATACGATCCTTACAGAGATATCTAACACATTTCTTATGTGCAGTTTGGTCGAATTGCTATCACTGCAGAGCTTTAGTGGTTATAATTAGTAATCTTTGGGGAGCCACAGTAGCACACTTACAATGTCAAAAATATTTAATCGAATGCAATAGTTAATTTGGCAATGTAAAAATTCATTTGATAATGGTTTAAGCTGGCTGAGATTTTAACCTGTTATCAGAGGTATCATTAGGGGAAAAAACATAGCTATATAATTTTACTACATGCTGCTTCTTCAGCTAAGTCTGTTTATAGTTTTTTCTTAATTTACCTTCTTTGACATGTAGGTTTTGGAGGTAGAGCATCTAACACCACACCTACTTGCATCTACACATGCACTATTAAATACAATTTTTGGTGAACATCATATCACCCAAAGCATGTAAATTAAGAGAAATGTGACTGTGATGGACATGTCAAAAGAAAAATCACTAAGCCTGCTAGCCTAATAAACAAAATTCCGTTTGGGAAATGAATTGACTGACAAGCAGTTCCTAACAAATAAATGCACATTGGATTCAGATACATACCGGAGTATCAAATAACTAGATAATTTATCACCAGTCAAATTTAAAACCACGTTTCCTTGTCTTGGTCTATGGTTCCCATGCACTGCTATCTTATTAACAAGACTTTAATTCTCATACTGACACACAAAAGTGTTGTACTCTAATGAACTGTCTGCTCCTTGCAGAAATCTGGTGGTAATGTAGGATGTTAGTTACAATAATGATAATCTTTAGTATTTTTAGCCTGTCAGAACCTGCACAGCCAACAACAACCAGTCTTTTACTAAAACTCTACCTCATCAAACTAACTTAATTAGCAATTCAACTCCTTATTTTTGTTTTGGATTCCCCTCTGGCTACTAATTAAAGCTTAATCGAAACTGCTGAACTGAGGTTGTAAAGAATTCATTAATATTAAAATTAGCCCCAACAATTTTTTTGGGCTGGTGCAATTTGTATTTGTTACTGTCAGGGTTTGAAATTCAGTTGAATTGTTAAGAAAGCCGTACCAGAAATTTGCTGTATATTCATATTATAAGCAGAACAAATATGATGAATACCAATAGTTGAACAAGTAATTCATGTTTTGACCATGCACAGTTCACATTACTTGTGTCACTCTTTAATACCAACAGACAAAATATATTTTCAGATCATTTTTCCAAAGTCATCCACATTTCTTTATCCTCCTAAGTGCTTTCATATTTTGGATAAAAGGAAATAAAAGGCTCTGAAAAAAAAATGCAAAGATTGATTTTGTATATTATCTTGACAAGATTAATATGTTTGAAAAATGAACAGATTTACCACTTCACTTTGATTTTTCCACTTTTCTTAACATCAAAGATTACTCCAGCTGCAATAATGGTCATTCTGAAAACTAAGATCAACTGAACTATGAGCTTCTGTAAAGCACATATTTTTGCTGGTAACATATCTCTCATCAATTTTTTTTTTTTTAATAAGAGAGTAATACATTATTTTCTAAATTAAAATGAGCATCTCAGTGCTCTATAAATTATTTAAATATATTCTTTTCTGAACTCAGTTTATTCTTTGTAATGAGTTTAAATGTATTTTTAATTAAATTGCTTAGCTTACAATAAGAAATCAACTTATATTTGAGTATTACTAAATACTCTCAACAGTACAAGAGAAACATACTTGTGTTTGGGTTTTGTAAATTTCATGAAAAATGTAAATAAGAAAGGCAGTCTTTTTATAGCAGATAAAAACGATTTTCATAATTCAAGTTCACTTTTCATTTTAACTTTTATGCTTTAATATTTTTATCGGAACATGTATATTTATTTTACCCTACAGGAAATTTTTTCAAGAATGTTTATAGGAAACAAACTTGTTAAGACTAAAATATACAGCAACTAATACTGTTTAACATATTTTATTAAATATAAACATTAAGATTATTTATATAATGCAAAACTTTACAAAAATATACATGAAAAATTACATATGCATCTAGGTTTCATTTAAATAACATTTATGACAAAACAATCATGCACATATTTAAAAATCAACATATGTCCATTTTTTACTCACTGACTAAATCAACAATGGCATACAAGGCACACAATTTAAAATCTTGGTGACAATTTCCGTGAAGTTATTCAAATACAATTTGACTTCTGACAAGAGGATGTAATTTATAAAACAGAACATGCCTATCAGTGGAACCTAAATTTGCATAATGAGGATACTTTCATTTCTGCAAGCACAGTTTTTGACATCCCAACTTGGAGCGCTGGAAGAATCTGGTGAAAAATGTCAATATACATAAGTAGAAAAATGATGAATAAAATACCCGTAACATTTATCTGATTTGAGTAAACAAAATAAATTTTGCTTGCAAAAAGTAATGATTTTGAAAACTATAATAACGTGTTTTCTAAATGTATAAAAGTCTAGCGCTGCCTTTATCTGCAATCAGCCTTGTAAACTAAGGGAGGTGTTCTGAGTTTATCATTAGATGATAAAAACACTGTTGTGACATCAATGTTATGCATTTTTTAATCAGTGTTTTGATTTAATTCTCTGTTGCGTTTCCTATACATATTCTGCAGTAGTAACAGTAAAGTGAGAATTAAAAAAAAGCTTTTACCCTTCCTTTCCTTTAGTAGTTAAACTTGAAATTGGTTGTTAACTTGGTCAGCTGGATGAGAAGATCCATCATTCTTGAACTGGAGAGAAAATAGTTGTTTGCCCTCCCCAAATTCTTTTAAGTTGTCAATTCGGGTAAACAGATGTTTGGAGATTAAATTCAACAAATGCTGGGATAAATTTCCTTTAATTTAGCATCTCTTACCCACCCCACCAAAAAGGATAGTATCAGATGACAATCAAAACCAAGTTACCTTTATGTCTCAACACCAGAACTCAGGCAGATTGCAACATATCTATTTCAGGTTTCCTACAGAAAACCTGGACTGTCAAGGGGAAGCAATAGAATAAGATCTTTAAAAAAAAAAACCCACCCAAAACAAAAAAGAAGGAACTCTCAATTTAAAAAAAAAATGATATAGAAATTATGGCTTTCCTTTATACAAGTTACTAATAGCACCTTCCAGAATTAGAACTAAAGGAAACTTGGTTTATTTTTCATTAGTGTTGCTGCTTGTTTATATTTGCCTAATTCCCTAAACTTTGAAATTATGCCTGGGTTACTTTTGTTTATGGTGAACTTCACTTTATGGTCTCTCTGATACTACTATTGAGCTGCAAATATTCCAAGGGAATTACTTCAAAACCAGCTGTGTCAGTTACAATAACATATAACATGTATATAAAATATAAGCTGTTAAAGATTCTGAGGCAGAGAAACATCTTTTCTGGCCTTCATTGCTATAAAATCTAAGAACACAAGATAAAAACAGGAGAATAGGGGAAAAAAATTAAAATGGAAAACAAAGCAAGGAGGCAAATCTCAGTGCAGAATATCCCTTTAATTTTAGATCAGACTGGTTTATATTCAAATTAAAGAACTAGATCATGGCTTTGAAAAGAAATGTTCATCATATGCTTTATTCAGGCTGGTACTTGTCACACACACACCACTTATTAAAGTGAAAGAAGAGCATGCCACCCTTATTTATTTAAGACACCAGGCTGACAAATAAAGACCTTTATCAAGTGATCAATAAATATGGCTATAAACCCAGCACTTTTGCAATTAAACCTGCTCTAAATAATATTTATCCTTGCAGCAGGTATTGAAAATGTTGTCTGGTGTAGTTCCAAGCAGAACTTGGAGGTGACTGTGACTGCCAACCACAAAAAGCTTGATGTACAGATAATACAAATAAAGATGATTCAATTTCTGTCAAGTACTGTGAAACTAAAATAATAAATAAAATCATGGAACAAGATCACTGGCAGCATATTCAAGCAAATAGTAATTGCTTCTTAGCTGTTCTCATCATTACCATTTTGAGATAAATAGGTATTTTATAAACATTTTCAGCTAGGAAACTTCGCCACTTCTCCTTAAAAATTCCCTTTTATTATCAGTGTAGATTCACAGGAAAGAAATAAGCAGCTTGCTGTTCAAACAGCTGAAAGGGGGAAAAAAATGGGTTGTTTTAACATTTCTTTTGCATCTTTAATTTCTTTCAATGCTCTGTACATCGCGAATATGTCAACTGAACACACATCTCATTTTCGATTGCTAACGTTTCAGGTACGATAGGAACACACACAGCGGCTCGAGGCGCGAGAGCGTTTGTGAGGTTGGGGTGGGAGCTTGCTGCAACACGCTGTGATTCCCGTGCATCCATGGGAAAAGCCATTGGCTAAAGCTGAGCCGTGAAGTCCTCTCCTCCTCTGGGTCAGTGGACGTTTATCCGATGTTTATCCTACTAACTCCTTCTACATATAAATACACCTAATTCTGTATTGTGTATGTTTAGAAATCACTTCTGCTATGAAATACTAATTTTTTGTAAGGAATATATTACTCAGATCTTTTGATCCTGAATTTTCCTACTATGGAATGATCACAGATGGAGCTCTCTAGCAGCAGGTCACCTACAAAAACAAAATCCCAGCAGCCCTTCCCTTCCCCAATTTTTAGCAAGGACCTGCTTACTACACACTCAGAAGTGGAGCCAGACATAAGTGCATATTGCTTTTGGTCTGATTTCTGCAACAAAAAAAAATCCCAATATGCTGGCATGTCTCAGATATACTCAGATTGGGGAAGGCTGGGAAAGCCCTACAGATTTTTCACTGAAAAAGAGGTTCACAAACATATTAAAATACATTCTTGTAACATGTCAGCGGTAAGTTCTGCAGAAGAGGAGGGGACAGCCATATTCCAGTACATAAACCTTCTTCAAAACTGAGAGGGGACGCAGACTCTGTGCTGGACAGGAGGGAAATCTGTGCCTCTCTAATCCCTTACTGACTCTCCCTGTTCTCTTGAAAAAACCACAAATACCAAACTGAGGGAAAATTTGGTGGCTTCTTAAAACCGGACAGCTAAGGCAGAGAATGTACCTCAGCATTCTTGGGAAATATTCAGATACTGCTGTTCCAGAAGAGTGGGAGTGGAACTCTTTAAGCAATAGTTAATAGAAACATGAAGGCAAATCCGATGTGTTTATTGCCAAAGGGTGGGAGTGAATGAGTGACAGCAAAAATAACAGGATGTTGGGATTAGTTTACCCATACAATTATTATTTTTTTAAATATAGCTGAGCACTAAGAATTTCAGTCCCGTATTTTGGATTTTTACTGCTTTAAGTTATTGTTGTCACTATTGTTTAAACATTCATTGAAATAATAAGGCAAACATTTCTGTTTCCAATTGTGGCATGTGTTACGTTCACAGACCTCTTGCTAAATGCTCAAAACACCATCTCTTCCTACTACTAATAAATAATTCTGCTTCAAGCATTCATTGTCCTACCAGCTGAAGGGTTAGCGACGGCTAAGTCCACGATGTTCTGAGTGAACTACGTTACATTTTAAAATGAATTCCTGGTCTGAATAGTTTTGTAGTTTTCTGTACCTGTGCCTTGAAATGAACAGCACTCCCCTCCCCTCTGCACCCAAGCTGAAGTGCTTACGTGCCACCGCTGTTTGTTAAGACAATCAGCGTTAAGTGTTGTATTTGACACTCCAGAGTATTTTCAAAATACAGGGATGGAGTTGTCTAGAAGGCTATCCTCATTGGTGGCAGCAATTTTGTTCCCACACTACAAACACATTATGGTATTATAAAAAAGATAGTCCTCTTGACTTAAATCCTAGATTATCGGACCGTGTTTGGCTGCCTTGAAGAGCGGTGCTGGGTAGTGGGAAGGAAAGCAATGCACAATCAGGAGGATGAGATTAACGAACGGCGGGAATCTGCCTTTTACGTTCCCTCCCTGTCCCCATCTTTCGCGAGCCAGTTGGCACGAGTGGCGTGGTGCCCCTCGCCGGCTCCTGGATGGGGGGGATGGATCCTCTCCTCTCCTCTCCTCTCCTCTCCTCTCCTCTCCTCTCCTCTCCTCTCCTCTCCTCTCCTCTCCTCTCCTCTCCTCTCCACTCCTCTCCTCTCCTCTCCTCTCCTCTCCTCTCCTCTCGTCCTTTGGGCACGGCGGCTGGGGGTCCATCGCCGTGCTCTTACAAACATCACCTCCACCCCTGCTCTCACATTTCAGGGGTGTTGGAGCACTACCTCCACTCACACAGCTTTCTTTTTTTTTTTAAAGTGGAAGCCAAATGCACACATTTGGGCGGTAAATTATGCAGAAAAATACTTTATATTTCTGCTGAGGCAAATGATTTTTAAGTAGGTCTCATAATTACTTCGGGTGGAGAATGTGCTTTTTCTCTTTGGTCTATTCACTTGCAGTTCATATGAGGAAGGATTATATTACTATCATTACACAAACACTTAAATGGGTCCATTGATTTGTTTAGAAATGAGATATCAATGCCAGTTAATTATTCAATAACTGATCATTAATTTTGGGCAAATGATCAGAGACCCTTAGGTCCTTCTAATTTTGCTTGGCTCAAAGGAGTAAATGAAATCTGTTTGTTAAAAGCATACAGCAGACTACTAAGCATTCATTTTCATTCTGCTACAGTAAAGTAGTGTTTTAAACAGATTCATGAAATGTTTTAATACTACTCAGGCAAACCTATCAATAGAAGGAAAGTTAAACACATAGTCAAGGGGATTATAATCTAGCTGTCTATATCTTTCATCTAACCTGACACCTTGCCATGTGTTTTTTTTGTGGAAAACAATTTTTTACTTACTTAAACAGCCTGCTTTTAATTAATCCTTCCCTCTTTTCCTTGCATTTTAAGCTATCCTAAGGAGATCAAGGACCATTCGTATCTACTGGGCTACAGCAGTACTGGATGATGTTCAAAAAGCATTGCTTATATGATGAGGGTATCATCAGTCCTTACATTTTTAATTAAAGTTCATTCAAAGTGTGCTTTCCAATACCTGTGTCATTACCCTATTGCCACATACTGGAGATTTGCTGACGATTAATAAGCAACACAACATTTTCTTTCACTCCATCTGCATGGGACTGAGCTCTAAAATTTCCAAAGAATAAATTAAAGTAGAACTAAGGTTACAAAATAGAGCGAATGTCAAGCTGAAACTCTTTTCATTAACTCTGTGCTCACTTCTGCCAAGACCTGCAGCACATATTCGAATCTGCAACATCAGTGTGCTGAGATCATTCCAATATCATAATAGAACACATTTAAAATGAGCAACTGAAAACTTGAAGCCTTAGCCCTGGATTTATTTGCTTTTCTTGGCTAGATGGACAAAAACTAGCCTGGGTGGAGATTTGGTTTCCGCTCACTTCAGTGGAGTTAATGCCATGTTTGGCACGTGCAAGGAGAAATCCCGGGGATGGCAGGCAGTTGAGAGAAGCTGCGCGGTATCACTTCAGCATGGGCCACAGCCTTATTCTGAATTGGTTTTAGTAATTAAGGTCCCCATGAAACATAAAATGTAAGTCAGTTTTCAAGAAATAGCGTGACAGACGATAAACTTGTCTATCATGCGCAATATGTATTTTGAGAGATATTGTACAAAACTTATTAGAGTAACAGGAGGGCTGCGATAATTCCCACGCGAAAAACCAGAGCAGGAGCAAGTCTTGGGAGACGTACCCGCGTCCGTCCTTTGTGGTGCAAAACAGACTGGAAAATATAGCCTCATTAAAAAAAAAACAGCAACCCTAGTTCAAAATTGCAGCTGTGTCACTTGAGTGTGAGTGTTACTTATGTGATCACCAGAGGTCAGTGTCACCACAGGCTGCAGCGCAGACAGAGGGAGATGCTGTTTATAAAAGATGAAAAAGAGCTCGAAACATCTCTCCAGAGTTTGCCTGTGCTCCAACACCAAGTATAACCAATTCACGAGCCTCCCTCTTCTTTGTGAAACGGAGGGTGGATGACTGGGGGGGAGCGCTGAGGAAAGAGAAGCACGAGGAAAAAAAGAATTGGAGAGCTGGAAGGAAATGGGAGCGGGAATAAGAGCACAACTTGGCCGGCTGCTTTGTAACCATAAAAGATATTGCCTTCAGATTCTCAGGCAGACAAGTCCCACCTGTGTTAAGGCATGTACCTTGCAATATAAATTATTGCCAGCTCCAAATGCTGAGAAATTATGAGGCTGGCTCACAATGTTTAAATAATTAAAAAATACTGTTTTTTCCTTTGTCCGCAGGGTTGGCGTTATTTTTTGCCATATTCTCAAGCTTTGCTCCACTAACGTAACAGCTGAGAATGTGTGTGTGCACGAGTGTGTATGCATGTAATTTTAATGACATGTGAAATCTTCAGGTTGTGTAGTTTGCCTCCAGGGGTTGTAGTTTAAGAAAAATACAAGATGCAGAATAAAACTCTGGGAGCTGGGAAGACTGCTTCCGCGGTTGCTCACTTCCCTTTGACAAATGCTCTTAAAGCCGTGGCCTTTGTGCATGGGTCAGAGGTGATGGATAAGGGTGTGAGCTATTGTTTCTCCCTCACCTTGGTCTGTCATGAGCCCCCAACTCACTGAGGGTATCAACGGGATGTCCCCTCACTCTCGGGTACCACCCGTTCTGCAGAGGTATCGAGTTGTGAGTCTGCGTATAGGGAAGGGCAACCGCTATGGCAGGGAGCAATCGTTCAAGAGCAGAAAGGAAAAGAGAAAAGCTCACGGCTTAGCCTTCTTGGGGAGCCCTGAGGTGTGCGGACAGGTTTAACACCAAGCGCTTTCTACTGCTTTGTCCATATTGGCATTTTTGGAAGTTAATCTCCCACCAGGGCTCAAGCAAGTAGAAGCAATGATAATGTAAATACTGGTACAGAGCAATCCTGGGGTTAGATGTCCTCTACTCTAGATGTATTTTATGGTTGTTGCTGCTGGGCATTATTACAGAAAAAATTTAGAACATTTAGAAAAAAATATTCCTTTTGTAGGATTTATTGTTTGACAACGGCAGAATATTTCATTAGGAAAGGAGCTGTGGGTTGTGACCAATGACATTTTTCCTGCTGGAGTGTGGGGTCTCTGTTTGGCCTTTGCAGTCCACTGATGCCCTTTTGTTTGCAGCGCTGGGGTCCAAACATCAATCCAACCACGCAGCTCAGAAGTAGCGGTGTAACCGTCACAAAAGAAATGAGCTTGTCTCCAAGTTCCCTCTGTACAATGCTGCGTCTCAACAGGAATACCTTCTTTTTCTGAATGTATTGATGGCCAGATCTGGAAAAGAGCCAACTTTAAAATATCAGGTCTGGAGAATCATTTCTTGGGTAACCCGAGACATTTTTTACAATTGAAGAACATAGACCGTCTGTCATATGGGAGGCATATACCTGATACCGGGCAGAACTTAAGTACTTATCCAACCATATCGGCTGCTCTCAATTCACTCCAGGGTAAAGTCCTCTTCAGTACTGCTCCAGAAAAATGATACTGCTTATCAAAAGGAATTATCTAGCTAATGTCATGACAGATACATGACAAACTTGCTTTCTCTGCACAAGTCTTAGGGCTAAGCAAATACAATTTGAGCCTCTTTCCCAAGGCAAAATGCAAGTTGATTTTTGCACGACCCAACAAAAGAAAAGTAGGACAGTTCTCTGCACTGAGCTTGAATGTAGCACAAGGTAAAAGTCCTATAGCAGGCAGTCTTCAATGAACACTCCGTATTACTAAAGTCTATAAACACCGGACAGTTTAGTATAGTTGTTTCAATACTCTTCCCTGCGATGGGAAGTAGGGATTTGAATAGCGTTTACTTGATCTCAGCATAGTGCTTTGACCAGCTGTGTGATCTCTCTCAGCAACTGACCTCATCCACCGTGAGGATGCTGGCACAGGTTGCACTGAAAGGGCTGAACAAGTGCACGCTCCTGCTTACGCTCCTATTCTCTGGCATCCAGCATCAGCCTAAACAATCCACGGCAGCAGATCCTAACAGCTTCACATTGCTGCACTGAATTAATGGCATAGGGTTTAAATAACAATGGCCAAAAAAAAAAAATCATATAAATCTAAGGCAAGAATTGGGTAAATTTGCATAATTTCAACAGTTTGTTTTCCTCTAACACTTCAGAAATGTTTTACCACACATTTTCTTGTAGTAATCATTCCCTTTTCTTCCCCTCCCCAAAATACACCTCACCTTTCCAGAATGCAGACACATCTCAGACCAAGGCATTCCTTGAACCTTGAAAAAAATTAAGACAGAACTGGGAAGAAGCATTACCCACAAAATTTTAACAGAGGAAAAGTACTTTGACACCTAAAATAAATGTCTCTTCTATAATTCTCAGTGCTTTGTATGCTTTAGACTGGTCTTAAAGTATTAACTCAGAAACACTCTCCAGTCGTATTTAACGGTGGTTAGGGAACAACACACTAATTGTAAAGTGGTAATAATAATAATAATAATAATAGCCCATGTCAGTATGGGAGCTGGTAAGGATGAGTACATTTAATAAGTCTGATGAAAAGCATGAAATTTAATTCATGCTCTTTGGCAAACTTCCGAGTTGTGTCAAGACACAGCAGCAGCCCACTTCTGGGTTAACCCTGCGAGGGCTGCTGAGCCTCCGGCAACAGGCAAGCTGAAAAACTTTCTGTGCCACTTAAGCTTGCTGACCACTCAGCCCCTTGCTGCAATGTCTGCGCCTCATAAGGGGAACAGGAACCAAGACATTGCCGGTAGCAGATGCAATGGAAATTCTCCCCAAAGGATGAGCGTGTATATAAAAAAAGAGACAGTGTTACAGAAATCTGTACCGCTGGGTTGCTAGGGTGGGCTAACGACACATTGCACCCTGTAATGAGCTCTGAATGCCGCGGCACGCTTTCAGCTCAGAGAGAAAAAGGCACCGGCGAAGGCAGTAGCTATGCAAGAAAATCCCTGGTTATATTCGCCGATGTTTATGGGTGCCTGAACTTGTATGGGATGTATGAACTGTGGAAGAAGGCAGGCAGTATATTCATACTGCTAGCTGCAGGGACTTAATACACACATTGAGAACTGCAAACTTCCCCCAGTTTCATATTTCAGTGAAGAGAAAAAGGTTCTGCAGCGAACGGAGCTTAGGTGTCCCGAATTGCTCTCTGCAGGGATCTACTTCTCTCCCTGGCTAAATAAAAAGGACGGGAATGCTCCTAACTCAGATACTTAATTATCCTATCCTTCTCAAGTTAGCCATCCCAGTGAGGTGCCTCAAGCTACCTATCAGCCCATCTTGGACGTTCCCTCCTGCTGGGTGCTCAGACCGATGCCAGCGAGGGTGGCCTGCTATAGAAGAGGAGATAGACCTAAGGAAGAGGTGACCTGAAACAATCCAGAGGTTTTCAGGGTTCTAGATGACATGTGGTTGAGTAGGCCATCTGGAGGACTTCAAAGTGCCAGCTGGTTTACTCACTGTAACAAAGAAGAGAAAACTGCTGGGTGGAAACAGGCGATTAAAACAGATAAAAGCGTTTTTCAGAAGCAAGTAGCTGGGCAAGACTTTGGTGACGTGTCCAGGGGTTAAACAAGGAGGTTGGGTTTCGGTTTTTGCCTTGCTGTCAGTGATGTGCATCCACAGAGTGCCAAAGAAGGATGAAAGCAAAAGAATGGAGACTTTTGTGTTCCTGAAACCCGCTCAGTTTCACACAGCCCTGCTAGCTCCTGCTCCGAGACACGCGACCATCTCCACCCCATCTCAACTGCCGAGCTGTGCAGTGCATCCCGAACGTCTGTTGCTTCACATCTTGGTCTTCCTCTCCTGGGACAGAGGCTGTGGTCCCAGGCCTTACCCCCCCAGGCAGTCAGGTGTTCGCAGGGGAAGGGGAAGGTGTTCGTAGGGGAGAAAAGCAACGGGGAAACAAGGAGCTGAGACACTTTCTGTTGGGACTTGCTGAAAGCTGGGGAACCTCTGGAGAAATTGAAAGGCAGCCCTAATGATCTTCAGGTAATCTTTAAAGGTGTCAACCCACACTTTTCCCAAGGGAAAAAAAAAAAGAAAAAGAAAAAGAAAAGTTTTCCTGGTTCCTGCAAGGCTGGAATTTCACTAGCTACATGTTTTTCTATAACCACTGGACAGCTAACTGTGACTAGACCTCCATGCCAGTTTAGTCTGCTCTGTAACTCCACGCTTATTTCTGCTGCGTGATGTCTATATTAAAAATCTCCAGGTTTCCCAGTCCATAAATCTGATGGGTTAGTTCTGGGCATGCAGCTGACAGCACTTGGGACTGGAGCTGTAGCCGCACCTGTAAAGCTGTGCGGAGAGAAGAGTCCCACCTTTGCTCAGGCAAAGCCCCATCGCTCCAGCTCTCACAGGCAAGCGGATAAACCACTTGCAGGTCGGACTCTCCTTCTCTTTTGCCAAGTCCTGTCCTCAGGATCCTGGGACCGTCACAGGCAGTTAGGGAAAGTACTTGCAAATAGCACAATTTCATACTATTTGAAGCTGTGTTCTGCTACATATCTCAGATTCTAAATTACTAAGAGCTTGTTTTTTAGTTCAGAACAAGATACTGTAATATATGTGGTGTACATTCATGTATATGCGGGTTCCTTTACTTTTAAAAGACCACCAGGGAGACTTGCTGGCAATTTTCTACAGAAATGGAAGTGGAAATGGATGTGGACTGTTAATACCAGAATACCACCTACCATCTGGATAGGCTTAACACGTGATAAACTGTGAGGTTTGGACACAGATTTGTGGTGCTCGAGGAGATTGCTTAAAAGCCTGTCTATGTTGGTCTGGCCTGACTCTCATCCTGTGGAGCCTTAGCCTGTTAATTTTTACAAGATGAACACAGAAAAACAATTGAGTGATGTAGCAGCCTCAGATTTAGAACAATAAACTAGAAACAGGAGTGGGTTTAGGGCTGTTCTACTCACTGTTTTTAAATTCAGCTCTTGGAATTAAGTTACAGAGCTGTAGAGTCATAGATTATGAAACCAAAGAGGACAACTGGGTTCATCCATTTTTTCACGTCCCATTTAACAAAGACCAAGAGCCTGTTAAACACGCTGGTTTAGCTCCAAATCTCAGCTCTTCTTGTATTTACATAATTTACTAAAAATACCTAGACTTGTTTTAATATTTTTTTCTGATGGTGAATCTATCAAATGTGTTAGTACATTGTTTGGGACTTAATTGCTATCACTGATAGAAAGCAAACCTGGTTTCCACTTCGAATTTGTCCTAACTGACCTTCCAGCCATTGGAGCATGTCAGAGTCTGTGTGCCAGAATGAAGGGACTATGTCTTTCTCCTCCATGTTGCTTCTCCTAGACTTGATGAAGTCACCTGTTACTTCAATTTCTGTCTACAGTAGGGTTGTTATAGTTATGACGGCCAGAAGGCATAAATAAAACAGACTCCATAAGGACCAGTAGTGGTTTTTTATAAGATAGATTGACTGGGAGCAGATTTAGGGCTTGCATACCTAAGAGCTCATCTGTTTTTTTCCAATGATATCTGTTAGACATAAAAAATAATACATCTCCCTGCAAATGTTGCCTGACTTATGGATTATACAGGCATAGTTTGTTGGGGCTGGTTATGGCAAGGGTGAATTATAAAGCACTGCCATCATTCTGATGGCTTTTCTCTGGACTGGGAAGATCAGAACTGGTGGCAGAGGTTCTGTGACGTACGGTGTTAATGTATGGCTATGGGCTGGTAAGTTTTATGCTCCCTCTTCTCCCCTTCTTCTCTTCTCACTGCCCTCCTGGTATGGCTGTGCTACAGCACCATGTTGCTTGCTTATACCCAAGCTATCGGGAGATCGGTCCAGCTGGCATTGTGTCAGCCGTCTACCCTCTTTTTTATTGATCACTGCACCAGTTTCCTGACCCCCCTGAAATTTCATCAGTGATCACTTCGTCTTTGAATCATGCAGATGCAGTTCTGGAGGGGTCTCAAGGGGTCATCTAGACCATCTCCCTACGAGGAATCAGGTGCAAGTGAACTTATACACCCCCAACATATTACTTAATCAATTCTTAAAAACCTTCACTGAGAAACCGCAACTGTCCTAGGTATCCTCTTTGTACAGCTAACTGTGTTATATTTCAGAAAGTTTTTCCAAACACCTATTCTAAGTCTTTTCCTCTGCACCAATACAAATATTTCACAGCATGGCATTAAAAACTGATCCCTGAGGACCTGACTAGGAAAACATCATTTCTGTGAGAATTCCCTGTTTGCAATTACAAGAAAAAAATTGTACTTTTCAAGCTATTCAACATACGCCATGTTGAGTTTATTATCATTTTACTTTCTTAATCAAAATTTGGTGAGGTACGAAGTCAAATGCCTTACAGTACTTGTGTGAACATTATTACCTTTATCAACCAAACGCATGCAATATTTGAAAGCTAATGAGCTAGCCAAGATAGTTTCTTAATCATCCCTATTCCTTCCCACTAGAAATACCGAAACCTAATCTTTCCCCTGCCAAGCCCTTCCTCTAGCTCATTTGAAATACCTCTTTTTTAGAAAACTGGGAGGGAATGGATTTTGTTTTGGGAACAGGGGAGAAGCAAAGCTGCTGTTTCCTACTTTCCTCTTACCTCTTTCTATAGCCTACAAGAAAACAAGCTGGCTAAGTGGTACACACACATAATTAAAGTGAAGCCGTTCTGGAAATAATTCCAACTTACGCTGAAAAAGTGATGTATTAGCTCACAAATGATGTGTTTCAGAATTAGAGGTGTGCATAGGTTAAGTTTAAGTTGATTGTTAAAACATAAAAAATCGCAATTAAAAAAACCAACAACCCTACTAACTACTGTCATTTTCAGAACAAGTGAATGAGAACATGAAGTAATGAACTGAAATTAAGTTGTTTCTCAGTAATCACAATCTATCTAATTTCTTATCTCTTAAACATCTGTTACTTACACATCAAAGGAAGGGCGGTTAGATTAAAAGTATCTGGACAGTGTAGCTAGCTAGTGGGGAGCCTTCCTTGCCAAACAGAAAATTTCTTATTACACCCAAAGGAAAATGGAACCTTGAGTTAATTTTCCCTAGATATTTTTTAGCCATAAATTCACTGTTTCAACAGACAACCCATGCTGAATCAAATGCTTTGGGATGAGAGGACAGCAAAAAATGAAAGTGTGAACTACTTATTATAGTTATTTTCATTATATTCATTATAAAGACAGTTTCACTATATTCTCCTCAGTTTCTTTAACTGGTATCTGGCTGAAGTGAAGCCTAAGTTCAGTGCAATGTAATTTAATGTAAGGTTTAGCTAGGAAGAGGTAATGAACACCTGTATCAAAAGTGGTGGTTACCATAAAATGATACGTGTGTTAAATATTTACCAGATTGCAGTATTATTTTCTGCTCAAAGTTTAAGGAACTACTTAGTGTCCTAGGCTTGATGATGTGATAACCCTTGGTAAATATTGATTTTTAAATGGTGACCACTGTACAAATTTATACTTGCTAATGGGAAGGCCACAAAGCAAACAGTACTAATTGAGCAAAATCAAGGCACTTCTTCAGCTCGTGTGTTTGACTTGACATATTGTGGCAGACACAATGCAGGTCTCAAGTGTTTCCCACCAAAACAATGCTCATCATACCTCCGGGCAACATGGAGACACTAAGGTAAAGAATAAAAAGGCTTGTAATCTTTCCCTGTGTAATGTATACCTTGGTAAGAAGCCAAAGGAGATATTAACTGCTCTTGAACCACTCATCATCATATCTTCTCTTACTGCATGCAATCGCTCCCTCACACTTTCTTTTATATTTTTTTAGCCTTTTAATGTTTGTGCGTTCAAACTTCTGGGCAAAGCAGAGGCATTGCTAATAGGTCTGATGGCAAAGCTTTTCCTCAGACTGTGATTCTAAGGATCTGTCTTGTCTTTCCTCACTTCAAAGGCTCATTCAGAAGAGGGATCGAAGAGTCACCCGGACATCACAGGGCTATATTTTTCGACTACAGAAAGTGAGGTGTTGAGACTCGCAGAGCACAAATCTCAGCCACACGGCTTGAAGACCGTCCATGTGCTTGCTACCCTGTTAATCTGCACTTGCACTCAGTTGTACTGTATTTTTATGCAGAGTGGGAAAGAATTCACTGTGAAAGTGATGTAGAGTTACTTACTGGGTGTAAATGCTTTGCCCATGTTCCAAGAATACTTAGCATGTTGCAGGCTGCACACTGCAAGATTCTTCATTTTAAATGCATAGAATTGAAGAGATTGTGAGATTATTTAGGGAAACTGCTTATATGTTGCTGGCCCTTAAATTTCACCCATTTACCCTCAGACTGAGCACCCCAATAAAGGCTAGAGCATATCTTCTGAAAAGACATCCTGACTTGAGATGAGTTGAATTTTCAAAAACATGGAAAATCCCCAACTTCCTTGAAGAGAACTTTATCAGATTGTGCATTGCTCCCCTGGCATTTCAAGCATGGTGAGAGTCAACACACAAAAATTGTCTTCTGCCAGGATGCAAAAAAGCAGCAAATCAGTCACAGCCAAATTTGGTATACTGTGAATAAATAAAAAAGAAAAAAAAAAATCATTGTGTATGTATAGGGCAAATCTTTATCAAGAGATATGCTTAGAGAGGAAGTTGCTTAGTAAATTATTATAGCTAGATAGAGCAGGAGGACCTCAAATCAGATTTACCTGCTCTGTTAGTGTCTACCAAACAGAGAAGAGCTGTTGATGGAGTACTGGGAGCAAGGCAATAACGACCCTCCCAAGCTTGCCTTTGTTTAGTCCATTGCAGTTTATATGTGTGGAAGGAGTAAGTATAATCTAACCCCACTGAGCTGGTCAGTCAGATACCTTCAGGCCAGGTATATTTAAAGATGAAACTTTCCAAGAAGAGCTTGTCTCAATAAACTCCTGTTTTACCTCAATCCTTCACCTTCTTCTGCAGGGCAGCCTCTTCTAAAAGATGTCATGATTTTTGAAATGAATTTTACGTTCCGTGTAGCTATCTACTACAGCTTGGCTTGATAGTTAAAGATCCCTCAGCATGTTTCATTCATGATTTGACCTGTACTTCAAGGATGGCCTCCCGAGATAAAAGCTAGCATTGGTAGCCGTTGTGTACCAGTCAGCCATCTGGGTTCTTTTGTCTGAGCAGGATCTCTGCGAGACCTCTAACTTGTAATGGCACTACTAGCTCATGTCTGTAAGGAAAGTAGTTGTAGCAAACGAGCAATTAGCAACCGAGAACATTACTGGGGTGTTTCTGATGTTGTTGCTGCTATAAATTACAGCCTATTGTTACGTTTTTGTAACTATGGAGCAATTGTGTGTTTGCATAAAAATATGGATCACTGGTATGAGAACATTAACAGGTGCTTCAAACAATCGTATGATTTTCTTAGACAATAACGATGTGTTATCAAAACCTGTAACACTGTCCTAGTGGCAATTTTACTTCAAAATGTTGAAGCTGAAGAGAAAAAAAAAGAGATACTTTTGCCTTTTCTAAATGGAAAATCTGAGCAACTTTTGCTTAAGCAAAGATATTTATTAGGTCTCACAGTCAGCAAGGCTGGCTGGTGAACAGAAGAGAGCCTTCTCCAGCTGGATAGTGGTGGGAGGTTCAGCCCTTCTGCACCATTTCTGGGGACAGGCCTCCCACAAGTCACGCGTGTCTCGGAGCCACGTGAGAACCCTCCCAAAAGCCTGGCTGACACCGCCTGTGGAGGTTGTGACTGCTGGAAACTGTACGCTTCCAACTGTGTTAAACTCACAGAAAATCCTTGGCAGAAAATCCTGTGGAGCCAAAGGCTTTCCAAAGCCCTGCTGGTGTATTATTGAAGACAGTTAAGTCTTTCCAGCTCAGCTCTGTCTTTCCCAAGGTTTCAGGGCTGATCCATCTGCGGACCACCAGCTGTCAGATCTGGAGGGAACCACCCTTGTCATCTACATGGCTTTGTGAGTCTTTGGAGTGGCTGAGGAAGACAACTCAGCCTGGGAACTTTGCGCACAGGGAAAGTTTAAAAATCCCATGAGAAGTCATATAAAATCAGCTGCAGTAGATGCTGCCTAGAGCATTACAAATGCCGGACTACAGCAGACAAGTACAAGAACGCAGAAACTGTTTCACAACACAAAACCTTTGCAGGTTTATGTATTAATGGCACAGAAAATCGCTAATGCCAAAAGGGAAGAGAATCTATACGTTTGCAAGTGAAGGCTTCATCTGCTCCTTACTAAACGGTCAACCTGAGCAATACCTTTATATCTGAAGCAAATTCTGCAGCCCCTGCATAAACGTGGGCTGGGTTATGTTGCAGAACTTCAGCTCTGAATCACATTTATTTGTACTAAACCTGCAGTTACTATTAGCAAGTTTAAATCCAAACCTTTTCATCAGATTGTATATATGCATTATGTTTTTCTGTTTATATGCAGGGCAGAAACAATACAGTGGATGTTAATATCACCTTGCCTTGTTTAACTGTGAAAGCTCTTTTGCATATGAGTTTGGCTAATAAAATGTTACATCTGCTGGATGATTATGTTTTTCTAACTTTTATCATTCTGTTCTTTTTTTTTGTCTTATCTTTGTACATTTACGCTGTATTCTCTGTGGAGAATACCTTACATATTCCTGGCATCCTCTTCTCCTTTTTCTCCACTACAGCTTTGATTCTACACAAGGGAGACACATCAATGACTCTTATTTGTTAATATCACTTAATGGTTCTCTAGGTGATTTTGTTTCTATTCTTTCCTTATCTAAGTTACTCGACAATATATATAAACGTATATATGCATACTTATATAAAGGTTTACTAGAAATAAAGAAAATATCTTACATGGCTCCAAAAATCTATGTGCCAATGAAATCAGTCAGAAGGTTTTGTCATCAGTTACGATGAAATCCTTGCTCTAATGAAATCACCAGAAAAATGCTATCTTGGACTTCAATTCAACTAAGATTTCAAACACTCCTTTCTCCCCCATGTATTTTTAATTTTTGTCAGTTTGCACTGCTCACTACATGCAGCAGTGTTAATGCAGTAATATTAGATGTACCCAGAATACTGACCAATGAAATATCCACAGATGAAAGATAGGGCATATGTGTGGGGTTTGTTGAGGTTTTTTTTTGAAAGAACAAAACTTAAGTATATCTTGATCTTTTTTGGCAAGGGGTGGGAGTGATTGAAAAAACAGAAGTAGGAGGAACAGGCTGAAGAAAAGCTGCCTTTTCCCACCAGTAGCTTGGACAAGGCATTCTGCAGTGCCGTGCTGCTTACATGGGTGCTCGGATACTCTGCAGGTCGTTTCCCTTGTGACTGAAGGAGGCCTGGATTTTTGGTTTTCAAAGGAAATGCTTCACACTACGTGTGGACTTCTAAGAACAGTTAGGTAAAACTGCATTAAAATTGACATGGATGTGAGAAATGTTGGCTTACATTTGAAAATGTGCCGTGTCCGTCCCCACCTCCCCATCCGCCCCAAGAAAAGAAATACTTGATAAAAAATTTAACCAGTGGGATTATGCAAAGAAGTAAAATGCAAAATGTGTTTAATACTTGAGTTTATAAATTTATACTAGAGTTTATATATTAGTTATAATACTAGAGTTTATATATTAGTTTATACTAATAAATCTCTCATAAAATATATGTGTATAACTGAAGAACTTCGTGTGATGGTCTGTCTACCTACGATATGAGTATCTGAGTCCCCAAGTTTTAGAAATAATGACTCATCCAGAGTGTATGCTTATTTCAATTCCTGAAAATTAGACACTGAATATGGAGAAAACCAGTCCTAGCAACAAGAACACACAAAGTTTCCAGCCATGTTACACAACAGCTGTGGAGTGTTGCATGGTTCCTGGACCTGCAAAGGTATAGGGAATCATGTAGGGGTTTTGTTTTACGTTTTTTTCAGATCCAACAACTGTATTACAGAAAAATAATCTGACTTTCATCATGTCAGCTGTGCTGTACATGTTTGATAAATGCTTTGTGATACTCAATACTTCCTTCAAAGTCTTAACAGTAACACATGAACATAGTGCACACTTCAGCATGCGTGAGCTGATTGGCCTGGAAAACAAAAAGGTTGTTAAAGGAAGCTCACAATTACTCTTCTTTTTAGGTCAAAGACAACATAATATGAAGACTGCCAGTCAGTGGTTAGTTCTGTCAACTGTTTATGTTTCATATAATTCTCTTGAAGATGTAGTTGATGAGAAATCTCATCTAACTGATGAGAAGTCTACAGTGGTTGGAATATTTGCAATTCTCTGAACTTAGGCAAATTTGCCATTTTGAGTCTTTATTTCTCTGGAATATTTTTAAGGCCTGTAATTTTCCTAAATAGTCACAAGAGTTTTTATCCACTGCCACAAATTGTTTCATTTTTTCCTGAGAAAGTGATTTTCTAGATTTCTGTTAGAGCTACCCGTATTGTGAGATTATGAATTTTACAGTGAGGAAGAGCAAAACTATCTTTTGAGTAGTGGTGCTAGATACTTCATCCTCTTACATTAATCATTAAACCAACACTTATGGCCCTTTTATTGCTCTGACAGCCAATGAAGAGTGCTCAATCACACTGAGCTCTTTAACTGACTACTTGGATTACTTAAAGGACTCAGATAGTTGGCATGGATTTAAACAGTTGGACAGAGTATGACCAACAAAAAATTGGCAAGCAAGACTGGGCAACCCAGATGGACTCTGACCTTATCTTCTTCCTAAAGAGGCTGAATTTCCACTTTTCAGGCTTCACATAAACCAGAAAAAAAAAAAACCCAAACAAACAACAAACCACCACAGTGTTACTTTTTTTCTTTTCTGATAAGTTAGATAGCCTACATTTTTATCTAGTTCTGAAATGTAAGAAAGTCAGAGTTCAGCTAAAGTAACAAGGAAATGAGGTGCGGGGGTGTTGCCATCTCTCCTTCTTGTTTTTCAACCATTTTTCTGCCTAAAAGCTACTCCAGAATTTTGCAGCACTTGTGTTGTCTGCCCAAACTGCTTCTAACTGGGTGCTGTCAAGAGCACTCGGTACCCATCTGTGACATGTCTGTGTCAGACGTAGCACCTATAAAAGGACACCGTTCCTAACTGCTCAGAAGAAGCCCAGCAACCCACCAGAGCTCAGGGCAAGCCAGGCTGGGGTCTCTTGCTGGTGAATTCACGATGCTGACTGACAGCGCCCTATAGGTCTCACTATTCAAGATAAGGGTGAACCCTCCCTACAGGAAAAATGAGCTTTCATTTTCACCTCCACCTCCAAATTTCAAACAGTGACCATCTCAGACAGCAACAGTTCTCAGCCTGAGCCACCCAAAATGTCCCTCCTTCTCCAGAATAATTCCTCCTTGCTCTTCAGTGGTAGATCTCAGTTTTAATCCAATACTGACCTTGGACTGTCTAATGACCTTAGCACACTACCCGTCTCTGAAATAAGCATCTAATTTTTCATTTCACTATACAAGACCAAATATTTAGTTTAATTATTTGTGGGTGACCATCCGTTCTTAATTAGCTAAGAAAATTAATATTTACTGTATTTGTAGAAAACAGTATTTAAGGCTGGAATATCTCATTAATGAAATAAAACCACATTTCTTCACATTTGCTCTTTTTGGGGAGGAACGTTATGATACCATTTAATCATTTTAAATTGCTGAACTGGAGATTTTCCAAATTTCCCTAATTTGAAGTCACAAAAATTTTAACCATGTCCCAGAGCACCCTCTTCATATATTCTCTCTCTGAGTATATATGTTAATGTGCATTAATTATACTCTTCTAAGTACTGTACATGTTTCTGACACGAGGATTCTACATTACAGTGAAGGATTATTGTACTTTCTAGGCCCACTGCAGCTACAGCAGCTTCAATCACTTTAATATATTTTATTACAAGTAGCATTTAATTAACAGTACATCTACTGTCCATGTGAAGGATCCAGTCCTGCACAGGTTTAGGCACACAATTTTGTGCACTGTGACTAGTCCTATGGAACTGACTGTTTTGTTAAAAGTATGGGATTCTAACCCCCAAAAACCACTTAGATTTTCACTGCTGTGTGAAGCAACTGGCACTGCAGAGACATGAAAGAAGAACGAGAACTGTGGCTGAGAAAAATAAGATATTTTGGAGACGATCAGGAGACTCATTTCATTTCTGCCTATATTTTATTTTTTAAACAGAATGGGTTTGCTGGTACTGAAAGATTTTAGTTTCCTTGCGTACCTGAATTTTTTTTTTAATATGCTTCAGGTAGGTCTTGCAGGGATGATTGAAGGTGATTTTTGTGGGACAGTAAGCAACACTGTTGGCACTGGAACTTTTTTCAGCGATCCAATTCCCTCTATTCTGATGAATAATCTTTCAGAGGTATCCTTCATAATTTTTTTAGAACAATTGGAGAAAGAATCTTTTGGAGAGTCAAGAAAAGACAATATTAAGCTTTGGGGGAAAGGA